>NC_091107.1:5166666-5480833 GCF_024713975.1 Paralichthys olivaceus | reverse complement strand
ATATTCTTCAATAACTTTTTTTCTGAAGGTCATAGTGACTTGGAAGTTGGTTCCATCTCCACTAATGTGGCTATGCCCGATCCATTGGGACCATCCCCGAGCTTCTACGACCTTCGGAAATGGTGAAACCACCAAATCTAAAAGAAAAAATACAAGATATTTTTGAATAACTTTTTTTCCGAAAGTCATAGAGACTTGGGCATTTCATGGTTAATAAAGGGTAGCCTGCTACGCAACCACACCAAATTTCAGCATGTTTCGAGCAAGCAGCGCAGAGTTATTCACCCTTTGGTGAATTAGGGTTAGGGTTGTGATTAGGGTTAGGGTTGTGATTAGGGTTAGGGTTAGGGTTGTGATTAGGGTTAGGGTTAGGGTTAGGGTTGTGATTAGGGTTAGGGTTGTGATTAGGGTTAGGGTTAGGGTTGTGATTAGGGTGAGGGTTAGGGTTAGGGTTGTGATTAGGGTTAGGGATGAAACCCCATTGGAGATCCAGATATTCTTCAATAACTATTTTTCTGAAGGTCATAGAGACTTGGAAGTTGGTTCCATTCCCACTAATGTGGGTATGCCCGATCCATTGGTATCACCCGTGAGCTTCTACGACCTTCGGAAGGGGTAGGGTTAGGGTTGTGATTAGTGTTTGCTTTTTGGGTTGTGATTAGGGTTAGGGTTAGGGATGGAAACCTATTGGAGATCAAGATATTCTTCAATAACTTTTTTTCTGAAGGTCATAGTGACTTGGAAGTTGGTTCCATCTCCACTAATGTGGCTATGCCCGATCCATTGGGACCATCCCCGAGCTTCTACGACCTTCGGAAATGGTGAAACCACCAAATCTAAAAGAAAAAATACAAGATATTTTTGAATAACTTTTTTTCCGAAAGTCATAGAGACTTGGGCATTTCATGGTTAATAAAGGGTAGCCTGCTACGCAACCACACCAAATTTCAGCATGTTTCGAGCAAGCAGCGCAGAGTTATTCACCCTATAGTGAATTAGGGTTAGGGTTGTGATTAGGGTTAGGGTTGTGATTAGGGTTAGGGTTAGGGTTGTGATTAGGGTTAGGGTTAGGGTTGTGATTAGGGTTAGGGATGAAACCCCATTGGAGATCCAGATATTCTTCAATAACTTTTTTTCTGAAGGTCATAGAGACTTGGAAGTTGGTTCCATCCCCACTAATGTGGGTATGCCCGATCCATTGGTATCACCCGTGAGCTTCTACGACCTTCAGAAGGGGTAGGGTTAGGGTTGTGATTAGTGTTTGCTTTTTGGGTTGTGATTAGGGTTAGGGTTAGGGATGGAAACCTATTGGAGATCAAGATATTCTTCAATAACTTTTTTTCTGAAGGTCATAGTGACTTGGAAGTTGGTTCCATCTCCACTAATGTGGCTATGCCCGATCCATTGGGACCATCCCCGAGCTTCTACGACCTTCGGAAATGGTGAAACCACCAAATCTAAAAGAAAAAATACAAGATATTTTTGAATAACTTTTTTTCCGAAAGTCATAGAGACTTGGGCATTTCATGGTTAATAAAGGGTAGCCTGCTACGCAACCACACCAAATTTCAGCATGTTTCGAGCAAGCAGCGCAGAGTTATTCACCCTATAGTGAATTAGGGTTAGGGTTGTGATTAGGGTTAGGGTTGTGATTAGGGTTAGGGTTGTGATTAGGGTTAGGGTTAGGGTTAGGGTTGTGATTAGGGTTAGGGATGAAACCCCATTGGAGATCCAGATATTCTTCAATAACTTTTTTTCTGAAGGTCATAGAGACTTGGAAGTTGGTTCCATCCCCACTAATGTGGATATGCCCGATCCATTGGTATAACCCGTGAGCTTCTACGACCTTCGGAAGGGGTAGGGTTAGGGTTGTGATTAGTGTTTGCTTTTTGGGTTGTGATTAGGGTTAGGGTTAGGGATGGAAACCTATTGGAGATCAAGATATTCTTCAATAACTTTTTTTCTGAAGGTCATAGAGACTTGGAAGTTGGTTCCATCCCCACTAATGTGGGTATGCCCGATCCATTGGTATCACCCGTGAGCTTCTACGACCTTCGGAAGGGGTAGGGTTAGGGTTGTGATTAGTGTTTGCTTTTTGGGTTGTGATTAGGGTTAGGGTTAGGGATGGAAACCTATTGGAGATCAAGATATTCTTCAATAACTTTTTTTCTGAAGGTCATAGTGACTTGGAAGTTGGTTCCATCTCCACTAATGTGGCTATGCCCGATCCATTGGGACCATCCCCGAGCTTCTACGACCTTCGGAAATGGTGAAACCACCAAATCTAAAAGAAAAAATACAAGATATTTTTGAATAACTTTTTTTCCGAAAGTCATAGAGACTTGGGCATTTCATGGTTAATAAAGGGTAGCCTGCTACGCAACCACACCAAATTTCAGCATGTTTCGAGCAAGCAGCGCAGAGTTATTCACCCTTTGGTGAATTAGGGTTAGGGTTGTGATTAGGGTTAGGGTTGTGATTAGGGTTAGGGTTAGGGTTGTGATTAGGGTTAGGGTTAGGGTTAGGGTTGTGATTAGGGTTAGGGTTGTGATTAGGGTTAGGGTTAGGGTTGTGATTAGGGTGAGGGTTAGGGTTAGGGTTGTGATTAGGGTTAGGGATGAAACCCCATTGGAGATCCAGATATTCTTCAATAACTATTTTTCTGAAGGTCATAGAGACTTGGAAGTTGGTTCCATTCCCACTAATGTGGGTATGCCCGATCCATTGGTATCACCCGTGAGCTTCTACGACCTTCGGAAGGGGTAGGGTTAGGGTTGTGATTAGTGTTTGCTTTTTGGGTTGTGATTAGGGTTAGGGTTAGGGATGGAAACCTATTGGAGATCAAGATATTCTTCAATAACTTTTTTTCTGAAGGTCATAGTGACTTGGAAGTTGGTTCCATCTCCACTAATGTGGCTATGCCCGATCCATTGGGACCATCCCCGAGCTTCTACGACCTTCGGAAATGGTGAAACCACCAAATCTAAAAGAAAAAATACAAGATATTTTTGAATAACTTTTTTTCCGAAAGTCATAGAGACTTGGGCATTTCATGGTTAATAAAGGGTAGCCTGCTACGCAACCACACCAAATTTCAGCATGTTTCGAGCAAGCAGCGCAGAGTTATTCACCCTTTGGTGAATTAGGGTTAGGGTTGTGATTAGGGTTAGGGTTGTGATTAGGGTTAGGGTTAGGGTTGTGATTAGGGTTAGGGTTAGGGTTAGGGTTGTGATTAAGGTTAGGGTTGTGATTAGGGTTAGGGTTAGGGTTGTGATTAGGGTGAGGGTTAGGGTTAGGGTTGTGATTAGGGTTAGGGATGAAACCCCATTGGAGATCCAGATATTCTTCAATAACTATTTTTCTGAAGGTCATAGAGACTTGGAAGTTGGTTCCATTCCCACTAATGTGGGTATGCCCGATCCATTGGTATCACCCGTGAGCTTCTACGACCTTCGGAAGGGGTAGGGTTAGGGTTGTGATTAGTGTTTGCTTTTTGGGTTGTGATTAGGGTTAGGGTTAGGGATGGAAACCTATTGGAGATCAAGATATTCTTCAATAACTTTTTTTCTGAAGGTCATAGTGACTTGGAAGTTGGTTCCATCTCCACTAATGTGGCTATGCCCGATCCATTGGGACCATCCCCGAGCTTCTACGACCTTCGGAAATGGTGAAACCACCAAATCTAAAAGATAAAATACAAGATATTTTTGAATAACTTTTTTTCCGAAAGTCATAGAGACTTGGGCATTTCATGGTTAATAAAGGGTAGCCTGCTACGCAACCACACCAAATTTCAGCATGTTTCGAGCAAGCAGCGCAGAGTTATTCACCCTATAGTGAATTAGGGTTAGGGTTGTGATTAGGGTTAGGGTTGTGATTAGGGTTAGGGTTAGGGTTGTGATTAGGGTTAGGGTTAGGGTTAGGGTTGTGATTAGGGTTAGGGATGAAACCCCATTGGAGATCCAGATATTCTTCAATAACTTTTTTTCTGAAGGTCATAGAGACTTGGAAGTTGGTTCCATCCCCACTAATGTGGATATGCCCGATCCATTGGTATAACCCGTGAGCTTCTACGACCTTCGGAAGGGGTAGGGTTAGGGTTGTGATTAGTGTTTGCTTTTTGGGTTGTGATTAGGGTTAGGGTTAGGGATGGAAACCTATTGGAGATCAAGATATTCTTCAATAACTTTTTTTCTGAAGGTCATAGAGACTTGGAAGTTGGTTCCATCCCCACTAATGTGGGTATGCCCGATCCATTGGTATCACCCGTGAGCTTCTACGACCTTCGGAAGGGGTAGGGTTAGGGTTGTGATTAGTGTTTGCTTTTTGGGTTGTGATTAGGGTTAGGGTTAGGGATGGAAACCTATTGGAGATCAAGATATTCTTCAATAACTTTTTTTCTGAAGGTCATAGTGACTTGGAAGTTGGTTCCATCTCCACTAATGTGGCTATGCCCGATCCATTGGGACCATCCCCGAGCTTCTACGACCTTCGGAAATGGTGAAACCACCAAATCTAAAAGAAAAAATACAAGATATTTTTGAATAACTTTTTTTCCGAAAGTCATAGAGACTTGGGCATTTCATGGTTAATAAAGGGTAGCCTGCTACGCAACCACACCAAATTTCAGCATGTTTCGAGCAAGCAGCGCAGAGTTATTCACCCTATAGTGAATTAGGGTTAGGGTTGTGATTAGGGTTAGGGTTGTGATTAGGGTTAGGGTTAGGGTTGTGATTAGGGTGAGGGTTAGGGTTAGGGTTGTGATTAGGGTTAGGGATGAAACCCCATTGGAGATCCAGATATTCTTCAATAACTTTTTTTCTGAAGGTCATAGAGACTTGGAAGTTGGTTCCATCCCCACTAATGTGGGTATGCCCGATCCATTGGTATCACCCGTGAGCTTCTACGACCTTCGGAAGGGGTAGGGTTAGGGTTGTGATTAGTGTTTGCTTTTTGGGTTGTGATTAGGGTTAGGGTTAGGGATGGAAACCTATTGGAGATCAAGATATTCTTCAATAACTTTTTTTCTGAAGGTCATAGTGACTTGGAAGTTGGTTCCATCTCCACTAATGTGGCTATGCCCGATCCATTGGGACCATCCCCGAGCTTCTACGACCTTCGGAAATGGTGAAACCACCAAATCTAAAAGAAAAAATACAAGATATTTTTGAATAACTTTTTTTCCGAAAGTCATAGAGACTTGGGCATTTCATGGTTAATAAAGGGTAGCCTGCTACGCAACCACACCAAATTTCAGCATGTTTCGAGCAAGCAGCGCAGAGTTATTCACCCTTTGGTGAATTAGGGTTAGGGTTGTGATTAGGGTTAGGGTTGTGATTAGGGTTAGGGTTAGGGTTGTGATTAGGGTTAGGGTTAGGGTTAGGGTTGTGATTAGGGTTAGGGTTGTGATTAGGGTTAGGGTTAGGGTTGTGATTAGGGTGAGGGTTAGGGTTAGGGTTGTGATTAGGGTTAGGGATGAAACCCCATTGGAGATCCAGATATTCTTCAATAACTATTTTTCTGAAGGTCATAGAGACTTGGAAGTTGGTTCCATTCCCACTAATGTGGGTATGCCCGATCCATTGGTATCACCCGTGAGCTTCTACGACCTTCGGAAGGGGTAGGGTTAGGGTTGTGATTAGTGTTTGCTTTTTGGGTTGTGATTAGGGTTAGGGTTAGGGATGGAAACCTATTGGAGATCAAGATATTCTTCAATAACTTTTTTTCTGAAGGTCATAGTGACTTGGAAGTTGGTTCCATCTCCACTAATGTGGCTATGCCCGATCCATTGGGACCATCCCCGAGCTTCTACGACCTTCGGAAATGGTGAAACCACCAAATCTAAAAGAAAAAATACAAGATATTTTTGAATAACTTTTTTTCCGAAAGTCATAGAGACTTGGGCATTTCATGGTTAATAAAGGGTAGCCTGCTACGCAACCACACCAAATTTCAGCATGTTTCGAGCAAGCAGCGCAGAGTTATTCACCCTATAGTGAATTAGGGTTAGGGTTGTGATTAGGGTTAGGGTTGTGATTAGGGTTAGGGTTAGGGTTGTGATTAGGGTTAGGGTTAGGGTTGTGATTAGGGTTAGGGATGAAACCCCATTGGAGATCCAGATATTCTTCAATAACTTTTTTTCTGAAGGTCATAGAGACTTGGAAGTTGGTTCCATCCCCACTAATGTGGGTATGCCCGATCCATTGGTATCACCCGTGAGCTTCTACGACCTTCGGAAGGGGTAGGGTTAGGGTTGTGATTAGTGTTTGCTTTTTGGGTTGTGATTAGGGTTAGGGTTAGGGATGGAAACCTATTGGAGATCAAGATATTCTTCAATAACTTTTTTTCTGAAGGTCATAGTGACTTGGAAGTTGGTTCCATCTCCACTAATGTGGCTATGCCCGATCCATTGGGACCATCCCCGAGCTTCTACGACCTTCGGAAATGGTGAAACCACCAAATCTAAAAGAAAAAATACAAGATATTTTTGAATAACTTTTTTTCCGAAAGTCATAGAGACTTGGGCATTTCATGGTTAATAAAGGGTAGCCTGCTACGCAACCACACCAAATTTCAGCATGTTTCGAGCAAGCAGCGCAGAGTTATTCACCCTATAGTGAATTAGGGTTAGGGTTGTGATTAGGGTTAGGGTTGTGATTAGGGTTAGGGTTGTGATTAGGGTTAGGGTTAGGGTTAGGGTTGTGATTAGGGTTAGGGATGAAACCCCATTGGAGATCCAGATATTCTTCAATAACTTTTTTTCTGAAGGTCATAGAGACTTGGAAGTTGGTTCCATCCCCACTAATGTGGGTATGCCCGATCCATTGGTATCACCCGTGAGCTTCTACGACCTTCGGAAGGGGTAGGGTTAGGGTTGTGATTAGTGTTTGCTTTTTGGGTTGTGATTAGGGTTAGGGTTAGGGATGGAAACCTATTGGAGATCAAGATATTCTTCAATAACTTTTTTTCTGAAGGTCATAGTGACTTGGAAGTTGGTTCCATCTCCACTAATGTGGCTATGCCCGATCCATTGGGACCATCCCCGAGCTTCTACGACCTTCGGAAATGGTGAAACCACCAAATCTAAAAGAAAAAATACAAGATATTTTTGAATAACTTTTTTTCCGAAAGTCATAGAGACTTGGGCATTTCATGGTTAATAAAGGGTAGCCTGCTACGCAACCACACCAAATTTCAGCATGTTTCGAGCAAGCAGCGCAGAGTTATTCACCCTATAGTGAATTAGGGTTAGGGTTGTGATTAGGGTTAGGGTTGTGATTAGGGTTAGGGTTAGGGTTGTGATTAGGGTTAGGGTTAGGGTTAGGGTTGTGATTAGGGTTAGGGATGAAACCCCATTGGAGATCCAGATATTCTTCAATAACTTTTTTTCTGAAGGTCATAGAGACTTGGAAGTTGGTTCCATCCCCACTAATGTGGGTATGCCCGATCCATTGGTATCACCCGTGAGCTTCTACGACCTTCGGAAGGGGTAGGGTTAGGGTTGTGATTAGTGTTTGCTTTTTGGGTTGTGATTAGGGTTAGGGTTAGGGATGGAAACCTATTGGAGATCAAGATATTCTTCAATAACTTTTTTTCTGAAGGTCATAGTGACTTGGAAGTTGGTTCCATCTCCACTAATGTGGCTATGCCCGATCCATTGGGACCATCCCCGAGCTTCTACGACCTTCGGAAATGGTGAAACCACCAAATCTAAAAGAAAAAATACAAGATATTTTTGAATAACTTTTTTTCCGAAAGTCATAGAGACTTGGGCATTTCATGGTTAATAAAGGGTAGCCTGCTACGCAACCACACCAAATTTCAGCATGTTTTGAGCAAGCAGCGCAGAGTTATTCACCCTATAGTGAATTAGGGTTAGGGTTGTGATTAGGGTTAGGGTTAGGGTTGTGATTAGGGTTAGGGTTAGGGTTAGGGTTGTGATTAGGGTTAGGGATGAAACCCCATTGGAGATCCAGATATTCTTCAATAACTTTTTTTCTGAAGGTCATAGAGACTTGGAAGTTGGTTCCATCCCCACTAATGTGGGTATGCCCGATCCATTGGTATCACCCGTGAGCTTCTACGACCTTCGGAAGGGGTAGGGTTAGGGTTGTGATTAGTGTTTGCTTTTTGGGTTGTGATTAGGGTTAGGGTTAGGGATGGAAACCTATTGGAGATCAAGATATTCTTCAATAACTTTTTTTCTGAAGGTCATAGTGACTTGGAAGTTGGTTCCATCTCCACTAATGTGGCTATGCCCGATCCATTGGGACCATCCCCGAGCTTCTACGACCTTCGGAAATGGTGAAACCACCAAATCTAAAAGAAAAAATACAAGATATTTTTGAATAACTTTTTTTCCGAAAGTCATAGAGACTTAGGCATTTCATGGTTAATAAAGGGTAGCCTGCTACGCAACCACACCAAATTTCAGCATGTTTCGAGCAAGCAGCGCAGAGTTATTCACCCTATAGTGAATTAGGGTTAGGGTTGTGATTAGGGTTAGGGTTGTGATTAGGGTTAGGGTTAGGGTTGTGATTAGGGTTAGGGTTAGGGTTGTGATTAGGGTTAGGGATGAAACCCCATTGGAGATCCAGATATTCTTCAATAACTTTTTTTCTGAAGGTCATAGAGACTTGGAAGTTGGTTCCATCCCCACTAATGTGGGTATGCCCGATCCATTGGTATCACCCGTGAGCTTCTACGACCTTCGGAAGGGGTAGGGTTAGGGTTGTGATTAGTGTTTGCTTTTTGGGTTGTGATTAGGGTTAGGGTTAGGGATGGAAACCTATTGGAGATCAAGATATTCTTCAATAACTTTTTTTCTGAAGGTCATAGTGACTTGGAAGTTGGTTCCATCTCCACTAATGTGGCTATGCCCGATCCATTGGGACCATCCCCGAGCTTCTACGACCTTCGGAAATGGTGAAACCACCAAATCTAAAAGAAAAAATACAAGATATTTTTGAATAACTTTTTTTCCGAAAGTCATAGAGACTTGGGCATTTCATGATTAATAAAGGGTAGCCTGCTACGCAACCACACCAAATTTCAGCATGTTTCGAGCAAGCAGCGCAGAGTTATTCACCCTATAGTGAATTAGGGTTAGGGTTGTGATTAGGGTTAGGGTTGTGATTAGGGTTAGGGTTAGGGTTGTGATTAGGGTTAGGGTTAGGGTTAGGGTTGTGATTAGGGTTAGGGATGAAACCCCATTGGAGATCCAGATATTCTTCAATAACTTTTTTTCTGAAGGTCATAGAGACTTGGAAGTTGGTTCCATCCCCACTAATGTGGGTATGCCCGATCCATTGGTATCACCCATGAGCTTCTACGACCTTCGGAAGGGGTAGGGTTAGGGTTGTGATTAGCGTTTGCTTTTTGGGTTGTGATTAGGGTTAGGGTTAGGGATGGAAACCTATTGGAGATCAAGATATTCTTCAATAACTTTTTTTCTGAAGGTCATAGTGACTTGGAAGTTGGTTCCATCTCCACTAATGTGGCTATGCCCGATCCATTGGGACCATCCCCGAGCTTCTACGACCTTCGGAAATGGTGAAACCACCAAATCTAAAAGAAAAAATACAAGATATTTTTGAATAACTTTTTTTCTGAAAGTCATAGAGACTTGGGCATTTCATGATTAATAAAGGGTAGCCTGCTACGCAACCACACCAAATTTCAGCATGTTTCGAGCAAGCAGCGCAGAGTTATTCACCCTATAGTGAATTAGGGTTAGGGTTGTGATTAGGGTTAGGGTTGTGATTAGGGTTAGGGTTAGGGTTGTGATTAGGGTTAGGGTTAGGGTTAGGGTTGTGATTAGGGTTAGGGATGAAACCCCATTGGAGATCCAGATATTCTTCAATAACTTTTTTTCTGAAGGTCATAGAGACTTGGAAGTTGGTTCCATCCTCACTAATGTGGGTATGCCCGATCCATTGGTATCACCCGTGAGCTTCTACGACCTTCGGAAGGGGTAGGGTTAGGGTTGTGATTAGTGTTTGCTTTTTGGGTTGTGATTAGGGTTAGGGTTAGGGATGGAAACCTATTGGAGATCAAGATATTCTTCAATAACTTTTTTTCTGAAGGTCATAGTGACTTGGAAGTTGGTTCCATCTCCACTAATGTGGCTATGCCCGATCCATTGGGACCATCCCCGAGCTTCTACGACCTTCGGAAATGGTGAAACCACCAAATCTAAAAGAAAAAATACAAGATATTTTTGAATAACTTTTTTTCCGAAAGTCATAGAGACTTGGGCATTTCATGGTTAATTAAGGGTAGCCTGCTACGCAACCACACCAAATTTCAGCATGTTTCGAGCAAGCAGCGCAGAGTTATTCACCCTATAGTGAATTAGGGTTAGGGTTGTGATTAGGGTTAGGGTTGTGATTAGGGTTAGGGTTAGGGTTGTGATTAGGGTTAGGGTTAGGGTTGTGATTAGGGTTAGGGATGAAACCCCATTGGAGATCCAGATATTCTTCAATAACTTTTTTTCTGAAGGTCATAGAGACTTGGAAGTTGGTTCCATCCCCACTAATGTGGGTATGCCCGATCCATTGGTATCACCCGTGAGCTTCTACGACCTTCGGAAGGGGTAGGGTTAGGGTTGTGATTAGTGTTTGCTTTTTGGGTTGTGATTAGGGTTAGGGTTAGGGATGGAAACCTATTGGAGATCAAGATATTCTTCAATAACTTTTTTTCTGAAGGTCATAGTGACTTGGAAGTTGGTTCCATCTCCACTAATGTGGCTATGCCCGATCCATTGGGACCATCCCCGAGCTTCTACGACCTTCGGAAATGGTGAAACCACCAAATCTAAAAGAAAAAATACAAGATATTTTTGAATAACTTTTTTTCCGAAAGTCATAGAGACTTGGGCATTTCATGGTTAATAAAGGGTAGCCTGCTACGCAACCACACCAAATTTCAGCATGTTTCGAGCAAGCAGCGCAGAGTTATTCACCCTTTGGTGAATTAGGGTTAGGGTTGTGATTAGGGTTAGGGTTGTGATTAGGGTTAGGGTTAGGGTTAGGGTTGTGATTAGGGTTAGGGATGAAACCCCATTGGAGATCCAGATATTCTTCAATAACTTTTTTTCTGAAGGTCATAGAGACTTGGAAGTTGGTTCCATCCCCACTAATGTGGGTATGCCCGATCCATTGGTATCACCCATGAGCTTCTACGACCTTCGGAAGGGGTAGGGTTAGGGTTGTGATTAGTGTTTGCTTTTTGGGTTGTGATTAGGGTTAGGGTTAGGGATGGAAACCTATTGGAGATCAAGATATTCTTCAATAACTTTTTTTCTGAAGGTCATAGTGACTTGGAAGTTGGTTCCATCTCCACTAATGTGGCTATGCCCGATCCATTGGGACCATCCCCGAGCTTCTACGACCTTCGGAAATGGTGAAACCACCAAATCTAAAAGAAAAAATACAAGATATTTTTGAATAACTTTTTTTCCGAAAGTCATAGAGACTTGGGCATTTCATGGTTAATAAAGGGTAGCCTGCTACGCAACCACACCAAAGTTCAGCATGTTTCGAGCAAGCAGCGCAGAGTTATTCACCCTATAGTGAATTAGGGTTAGGGTTGTGATTAGGGTTAGGGTTGTGATTAGGGTTAGGGTTAGGGTTGTGATTAGGGTTAGGGTTAGGGTTGTGATTAGGGTTAGGGATGAAACCCCATTGGAGATCCAGATATTCTTCAATAACTTTTTTTCTGAAGGTCATAGAGACTTGGAAGTTGGTTCCATCCCCACTAATGTGGGTATGCCCGATCCATTGGTATCACCCGTGAGCTTCTACGACCTTCGGAAGGGGTAGGGTTAGGGTTGTGATTAGTGTTTGCTTTTTGGGTTGTGATTAGGGTTAGGGTTAGGGATGGAAACCTATTGGAGATCAAGATATTCTTCAATAACCTTTTTTCTGAAGGTCATAGTGACTTGGAAGTTGGTTCCATCTCTACTAATGTGGCTATGCCCGATCCATTGGGACCATCCCCGAGCTTCTACGACCTTCGGAAATGGTGAAACCACCAAATCTAAAAGAAAAAATACAAGATATTTTTGAATAACTTTTTTTCCGAAAGTCATAGAGACTTGGGCATTTCATGGTTAATAAAGGGTAGCCTGCTACGCAACCACACCAAATTTCAGCATGTTTCGAGCAAGCAGCGCAGAGTTATTCACCCTATAGTGAATTAGGGTTAGGGTTGTGATTAGGGTTAGGGTTGTGATTAGGGTTAGGGTTAGGGTTGTGATTAGGGTTAGGGTTAGGGTTGTGATTAGGGTTAGGGATGAAACCCCATTGGAGATCCAGATATTCTTCAATAACTTTTTTTCTGAAGGTCATAGAGACTTGGAAGTTGGTTCCATCCCCACTAATGTGGGTATGCCCGATCCATTGGTATCACCCGTGAGCTTCTACGACCTTCGGAAGGGGTAGGGTTAGGGTTGTGATTAGTGTTTGCTTTTTGGGTTGTGATTAGGGTTAGGGTTAGGGATGGAAACCTATTGGAGATCAAGATATTCTTCAATAACTTTTTTTCTGAAGGTCATAGTGACTTGGAAGTTGGTTCCATCTCCACTAATGTGGCTATGCCCGATCCATTGGGACCATCCCCGAGCTTCTACGACCTTCGGAAATGGTGAAACCACCAAATCTAAAAGAAAAAATACAAGATATTTTTGAATAACTTTTTTTCCGAAAGTCATAGAGACTTGGGCATTTCATGGTTAATAAAGGGTAGCCTGCTACGCAACCACACCAAATTTCAGCATGTTTCGAGCAAGCAGCGCAGAGTTATTCACCCTATAGTGAATTAGGGTTAGGGTTGTGATTAGGGTTAGGGTTGTGATTAGGGTTAGGGTTAGGGTTAGGGTTGTGATTAGGGTTAGGGATGAAACCCCATTGGAGATCCAGATATTCTTCAATAACTTTTTTTCTGAAGGTCATAGAGACTTGGAAGTTGGTTCCATTCCCACTAATGTGGGTATGCCCGATCCATTGGTATCACCCGTGAGCTTCTACGACCTTCGGAAGGGGTAGGGTTAGGGTTGTGATTAGTGTTTGCTTTTTGGGTTGTGATTAGGGTTAGGGTTAGGGATGGAAACCTATTGGAGATCAAGATATTCTTCAATAACTTTTTTTCTGAAGGTCATAGTGACTTGGAAGTTGGTTCCATCTCCACTAATGTGGCTATGCCCGATCCATTGGGACCATCCCCGAGCTTCTACGACCTTCGGAAATGGTGAAACCACCAAATCTAAAAGAAAAAATACAAGATATTTTTGAATAACTTTTTTTCCGAAAGTCATAGAGACTTGGGCATTTCATGGTTAATAAAGGGTAGCCTGCTACGCAACCACACCAAATTTCAGCATGTTTCGAGCAAGCAGCGCAGAGTTATTCACCCTATAGTGAATTAGGGTTAGGGTTGTGATTAGGGTTAGGGTTGTGATTAGGGTTAGGGTTAGGGTTGTGATTAGGGTTAGGGTTAGGGTTAGGGTTGTGATTAGGGTTAGGGATGAAACCCCATTGGAGATCCAGATATTCTTCAATAACTTTTTTTCTGAAGGTCATAGAGACTTGGAAGTTGGTTCCATCCCCACTAATGTGGGTATGCCCGATCCATTGGTATCACCCGTGAGCTTCTACGACCTTCGGAAGGGGTAGGGTTAGGGTTGTGATTAGTGTTTGCTTTTTGGGTTGTGATTAGGGTTAGGGTTAGGGATGGAAACCTATTGGAGATCAAGATATTCTTCAATAACTTTTTTTCTGAAGGTCATAGTGACTTGGAAGTTGGTTCCATCTCCACTAATGTGGCTATGCCCGATCCATTGGGACCATCCCCGAGCTTCTACGACCTTCGGAAATGGTGAAACCACCAAATCTAAAAGAAAAAATACAAGATATTTTTGAATAACTTTTTTTCCGAAAGTCATAGAGACTTAGGCATTTCATGGTTAATAAAGGGTAGCCTGCTACGCAACCACACCAAATTTCAGCATGTTTCGAGCAAGCAGCGCAGAGTTATTCACCCTATAGTGAATTAGGGTTAGGGTTGTGATTAGGGTTAGGGTTGTGATTAGGGTTAGGGTTAGGGTTGTGATTAGGGTTAGGGTTAGGGTTAGGGTTGTGATTAGGGTTAGGGATGAAACCCCATTGGAGATCCAGATATTCTTCAATAACTTTTTTTCTGAAGGTCATAGAGACTTGGAAGTTGGTTCCATCCCCACTAATGTGGGTATGCCCGATCCATTGGTATCACCCGTGAGCTTCTACGACCTTCGGAAGGGGTAGGGTTAGGGTTGTGATTAGTGTTTGCTTTTTGGGTTGTGATTAGGGTTAGGGTTAGGGATGGAAACCTATTGGAGATCAAGATATTCTTCAATAACTTTTTTTCTGAAGGTCATAGTGACTTGGAAGTTGGTTCCATCTCCACTAATGTGGCTATGCCCGATCCATTGGGACCATCCCCGAGCTTCTACGACCTTCGGAAATGGTGAAACCACCAAATCTAAAAGAAAAAATACAAGATATTTTTGAATAACTTTTTTTCCGAAAGTCATAGAGACTTGGGCATTTCATGGTTAATAAAGGGTAGCCTGCTACGCAACCACACCAAATTTCAGCACGTTTGGAGCAAGCAGCGCAGAGTTATTCACCCTATAGTGAATTAGGGTTAGGGTTGTGATTAGGGTTAGGGTTGTGATTAGGGTTAGGGTTAGGGTTGTGATTAGGGTTAGGGTTAGGGTTAGGGTTGTGATTAGGGTTAGGGATGAAACCCCATTGGAGATCCAGATATTCTTCAATAACTTTTTTTCTGAAGGTCATAGAGACTTGGAAGTTGGTTCCATCCCCACTAATGTGGGTATGCCCGATCCATTGGTATCACCCGTGAGCTTCTACGACCTTCGGAAGGGGTAGGGTTAGGGTTGTGATTAGTGTTTGCTTTTTGGGTTGTGATTAGGGTTAGGGTTAGGGATGGAAACCTATTGGAGATCAAGATATTCTTCAATAACTTTTTTTCTGAAGGTCATAGTGACTTGGAAGTTGGTTCCATCTCCACTAATGTGGCTATGCCCGATCCATTGGGACCATCCCCGAGCTTCTACGACCTTCGGAAATGGTGAAACCACCAAATCTAAAAGAAAAAATACAAGATATTTTTGAATAACTTTTTTTCCGAAAGTCATAGAGACTTGGGCATTTCATGGTTAATAAAGGGTAGCCTGCTACGCAACCACACCAAATTTCAGCATGTTTCGAGCAAGCAGCGCAGAGTTATTCACCCTATAGTGAATTAGGGTTAGGGTTGTGATTAGGGTTAGGGTTGTGATTAGGGTTAGGGTTAGGGTTGTGATTAGGGTTAGGGTTAGGGTTAGGGTTGTGATTAGGGTTAGGGATGAAACCCCATTGGAGATCCAGATATTCTTCAATAACTTTTTTTCTGAAGGTCATAGAGACTTGGAAGTTGGTTCCATTCCCACTAATGTGGGTATGCCCGATCCATTGGTATCACCCGTGAGCTTCTACGACCTTCGGAAGGGGTAGGGTTAGGGTTGTGATTAGTGTTTGCTTTTTGGGTTGTGATTAGGGTTAGGGTTAGGGATGGAAACCTATTGGAGATCAAGATATTCTTCAATAACTTTTTTTCTGAAGGTCATAGTGACTTGGAAGTTGGTTCCATCTCCACTAATGTGGCTATGCCCGATCCATTGGGACCATCCCCGAGCTTCTACGACCTTCGGAAATGGTGAAACCACCAAATCTAAAAGAAAAAATACAAGATATTTTTGAATAACTTTTTTTCCGAAAGTCATAGAGACTTGGGCATTTCATGGTTAATAAAGGGTAGCCTGCTACGCAACCACACCAAATTTCAGCATGTTTCGAGCAAGCAGCGCAGAGTTATTCACCCTATAGTGAATTAGGGTTAGGGTTGTGATTAGGGTTAGGGTTAGGGTTGTGATTAGGGTTAGGGTTAGGGTTAGGGTTAGGGTTAGGGTTAGGGATGAAACCCCATTGGAGATCCAGATATTCTTCAATAACTTTTTTTCTGAAGGTCATAGAGACTTGGAAGTTGGTTCCATCCCCACTAATGTGGGTATGCCCGATCCATTGGTATCACCCGTGAGCTTCTACGACCTTCGGAAGGGGTAGGGTTAGGGTTGTGATTAGTGTTTGCTTTTTGGGTTGTGATTAGGGTTAGGGTTAGGGATGGAAACCTATTGGAGATCAAGATATTCTTCAATAACTTTTTTTCTGAAGGTCATAGTGACTTGGAAGTTGGTTCCATCTCTACTAATGTGGCTATGCCCGATCCATTGGGACCATCCCCAAGCTTCTACGACCTTCGGAAATGGTGAAACCACCAAATCTAAAAGAAAAAATACAAGATATTTTTGAATAACTTTTTTTCCGAAAGTCATAGAGACTTAGGCATTTCATGGTTAATAAAGGGTAGCCTGCTACGCAACCACACCAAATTTCAGCATGTTTCGAGCAAGCAGCGCAGAGTTATTCACCCTATAGTGAATTAGGGTTAGGGTTGTGATTAGGGTTAGGGTTGTGATTAGGGTTAGGGTTAGGGTTGTGATTAGGGTTAGGGTTAGGGTTAGGGTTGTGATTAGGGTTAGGGATGAAACCCCATTGGAGATCCAGATATTCTTCAATAACTTTTTTTCTGAAGGTCATAGAGACTTGGAAGTTGGTTCCATCCCCACTAATGTGGGTATGCCCGATCCATTGGTATCACCCGTGAGCTTCTACGACCTTCGGAAGGGGTAGGGTTAGGGTTGTGATTAGTGTTTGCTTTTTGGGTTGTGATTAGGGTTAGGGTTAGGGATGGAAACCTATTGGAGATCAAGATATTCTTCAATAACTTTTTTTCTGAAGGTCATAGTGACTTGGAAGTTGGTTCCATCTCCACTAATGTGGCTATGCCCGATCCATTGGGACCATCCCCGAGCTTCTACGACCTTCGGAAATGGTGAAACCACCAAATCTAAAAGAAAAAATACAAGATATTTTTGAATAACTTTTTTTCCGAAAGTCATAGAGACTTGGGCATTTCATGATTAATAAAGGGTAGCCTGCTACGCAACCACACCAAATTTCAGCATGTTTCGAGCAAGCAGCGCAGAGTTATTCACCCTATAGTGAATTAGGGTTAGGGTTGTGATTAGGGTTAGGGTTGTGATTAGGGTTAGGGTTAGGGTTAGGGTTGTGATTAGGGTTAGGGATGAAACCCCATTGGAGATCCAGATATTCTTCAATAACTTTTTTTCTGAAGGTCATAGAGACTTGGAAGTTGGTTCCATCCCCACTAATGTGGATATGCCCGATCCATTGGTATCACCCGTGAGCTTCTACGACCTTCGGAAGGGGTAGGGTTAGGGTTGTGATTAGTGTTTGCTTTTTGGGTTGTGATTAGGGTTAGGGTTAGGGATGGAAACCTATTGGAGATCAAGATATTCTTCAATAACTTTTTTTCTGAAGGTCATAGTGACTTGGAAGTTGGTTCCATCTCCACTAATGTGGCTATGCCCGATCCATTGGGACCATCCCCAAGCTTCTACGACCTTCGGAAATGGTGAAACCACCAAATCTAAAAGAAAAAATACAAGATATTTTTGAATAACTTTTTTTCCGAAAGTCATAGAGACTTAGGCATTTCATGGTTAATAAAGGGTAGCCTGCTACGCAACCACACCAAATTTCAGCATGTTTCGAGCAAGCAGCGCAGAGTTATTCACCCTATAGTGAATTAGGGTTAGGGTTGTGATTAGGGTTAGGGTTGTGATTAGGGTTAGGGTTAGGGTTGTGATTAGGGTTAGGGTTAGGGTTAGGGTTGTGATTAGGGTTAGGGATGAAACCCCATTGGAGATCCAGATATTCTTCAATAACTTTTTTTCTGAAGGTCATAGAGACTTGGAAGTTGGTTCCATTCCCACTAATGTGGGTATGCCCGATCCATTGGTATCACCCGTGAGCTTCTACGACCTTCGGAAGGGGTAGGGTTAGGGTTGTGATTAGTGTTTGCTTTTTGGGTTGTGATTAGGGTTAGGGTTAGGGATGGAAACCTATTGGAGATCAAGATATTCTTCAATAACTTTTTTTCTGAAGGTCATAGTGACTTGGAAGTTGGTTCCATCTCCACTAATGTGGCTATGCCCGATCCATTGGGACCATCCCCGAGCTTCTACGACCTTCGGAAATGGTGAAACCACCAAATCTAAAAGAAAAAATACAAGATATTTTTGAATAACTTTTTTTCCGAAAGTCATAGAGACTTGGGCATTTCATGGTTAATAAAGGGTAGCCTGCTACGCAACCACACCAAATTTCAGCATGTTTCGAGCAAGCAGCGCAGAGTTATTCACCCTATAGTGAATTAGGGTTAGGGTTGTGATTAGGGTTAGGGTTGTGATTAGGGTTAGGGTTAGGGTTGTGATTAGGGTTAGGGTTAGGGTTAGGGTTGTGATTAGGGTTAGGGATGAAACCCCATTGGAGATCCAGATATTCTTCAATAACTTTTTTTCTGAAGGTCATAGTGACTTGGAAGTTGGTTCCATCTCCACTAATGTGGCTATGCCCGATCCATTGGGACCATCCCCGAGCTTCTACGACCTTCGGAAATGGTGAAACCACCAAATCTAAAAGAAAAAATACAAGATATTTTTGAATAACTTTTTTTCCGAAAGTCATAGAGACTTGGGCATTTCATGGTTAATAAAGGGTAGCCTGCTACGCAACCACACCAAATTTCAGCATGTTTCGAGCAAGCAGCGCAGAGTTATTCACCCTATAGTGAATTAGGGTTAGGGTTGTGATTAGGGTTAGGGTTGTGATTAGGGTTAGGGTTAGGGTTGTGATTAGGGTTAGGGTTAGGGTTAGGGTTGTGATTAGGGTTAGGGATGAAACCCCATTGGAGATCCAGATATTCTTCAATAACTTTTTTTCTGAAGGTCATAGAGACTTGGAAGTTGGTTCCATTCCCACTAATGTGGATATGCCCGATCCATTGGTATCACCCGTGAGCTTCTACGACCTTCGGAAGGGGTAGGGTTAGGGTTGTGATTAGTGTTTGCTTTTTGGGTTGTGATTAGGGTTAGGGTTAGGGATGGAAACCTATTGGAGATCAAGATATTCTTCAATAACTTTTTTTCTGAAGGTCATAGTGACTTGGAAGTTGGTTCCATCTCCACTAATGTGGCTATGCCCGATCCATTGGGACCATCCCCGAGCTTCTACGACCTTCGGAAATGGTGAAACCACCAAATCTAAAAGAAAAAATACAAGATATTTTTGAATAACTTTTTTTCCGAAAGTCATAGAGACTTGGGCATTTCATGGTTAATAAAGGGTAGCCTGCTACGCAACCACACCAAATTTCAGCATGTTTCGAGCAAGCAGCGCAGAGTTATTCACCCTATAGTGAATTAGGGTTAGGGTTGTGATTAGGGTTAGGGTTGTGATTAGGGTTAGGGTTAGGGTTGTGATTAGGGTTAGGGTTAGGGTTAGGGTTGTGATTAGGGTTAGGGATGAAACCCCATTGGAGATCCAGATATTCTTCAATAACTTTTTTTCTGAAGGTCATAGAGACTTGGAAGTTGGTTCCATCCCCACTAATGTGGGTATGCCCGATCCATTGGTATCACCCGTGAGCTTCTACGACCTTCGGAAGGGGTAGGGTTAGGGTTGTGATTAGTGTTTGCTTTTTGGGTTGTGATTAGGGTTAGGGTTAGGGATGGAAACCTATTGGAGATCAAGATATTCTTCAATAACTTTTTTTCTGAAGGTCATAGTGACTTGGAAGTTGGTTCCATCTCCACTAATGTGGCTATGCCCGATCCATTGGGACCATCCCCGAGCTTCTACGACCTTCGGAAATGGTGAAACCACCAAATCTAAAAGAAAAAATACAAGATATTTTTGAATAACTTTTTTTCCGAAAGTCATAGAGACTTAGGCATTTCATGGTTAATAAAGGGTAGCCTGCTACGCAACCACACCAAATTTCAGCATGTTTCGAGCAAGCAGCGCAGAGTTATTCACCCTATAGTGAATTAGGGTTAGGGTTGTGATTAGGGTTAGGGTTGTGATTAGGGTTAGGGTTAGGGTTGTGATTAGGGTTAGGGTTAGGGTTGTGATTAGGGTTAGGGATGAAACCCCATTGGAGATCCAGATATTCTTCAATAACTTTTTTTCTGAAGGTCATAGAGACTTGGAAGTTGGTTCCATCCCCACTAATGTGGGTATGCCCGATCCATTGGTATCACCCGTGAGCTTCTACGACCTTCGGAAGGGGTAGGGTTAGGGTTGTGATTAGTGTTTGCTTTTTGGGTTGTGATTAGGGTTAGGGTTAGGGATGGAAACCTATTGGAGATCAAGATATTCTTCAATAACTTTTTTTCTGAAGGTCATAGTGACTTGGAAGTTGGTTCCATCTCCACTAATGTGGCTATGCCCGATCCATTGGGACCATCCCCGAGCTTCTACGACCTTCGGAAATGGTGAAACCACCAAATCTAAAAGAAAAAATACAAGATATTTTTGAATAACTTTTTTTCCGAAAGTCATAGAGACTTAGGCATTTCATGGTTAATAAAGGGTAGCCTGCTACGCAACCACACCAAATTTCAGCATGTTTCGAGCAAGCAGCGCAGAGTTATTCACCCTATAGTGAATTAGGGTTAGGGTTGTGATTAGGGTTAGGGTTGTGATTAGGGTTAGGGTTAGGGTTGTGATTAGGGTTAGGGTTAGGGTTGTGATTAGGGTTAGGGTTAGGGTTGTGATTAGGGTTAGGGATGAAACCCCATTGGAGATCCAGATATTCTTCAATAACTTTTTTTCTGAAGGTCATAGAGACTTGGAAGTTGGTTCCATCCCCACTAATGTGGGTATGCCCGATCCATTGGTATCACCCGTGAGCTTCTACGACCTTCGGAAGGGGTAGGGTTAGGGTTGTGATTAGTGTTTGCTTTTTGGGTTGTGATTAGGGTTAGGGTTAGGGATGGAAACCTATTGGAGATCAAGATATTCTTCAATAACTTTTTTTCTGAAGGTCATAGTGACTTGGAAGTTGGTTCCATCTCCACTAATGTGGCTATGCCCGATCCATTGGGACCATCCCCGAGCTTCTACGACCTTCGGAAATGGTGAAACCACCAAATCTAAAAGAAAAAATACAAGATATTTTTGAATAACTTTTTTTCCGAAAGTCATAGAGACTTAGGCATTTCATGGTTAATAAAGGGTAGCCTGCTACGCAACCACACCAAATTTCAGCATGTTTCGAGCAAGCAGCGCAGAGTTATTCACCCTATAGTGAATTAGGGTTAGGGTTGTGATTAGGGTTAGGGTTGTGATTAGGGTTAGGGTTAGGGTTGTGATTAGGGTTAGGGTTAGGGTTAGGGTTGTGATTAGGGTTAGGGATGAAACCCCATTGGAGATCCAGATATTCTTCAATAACTTTTTTTCTGAAGGTCATAGAGACTTGGAAGTTGGTTCCATCCCCACTAATGTGGGTATGCCCGATCCATTGGTATCACCCGTGAGCTTCTACGACCTTCGGAAGGGGTAGGGTTAGGGTTGTGATTAGTGTTTGCTTTTTGGGTTGTGATTAGGGTTAGGGTTAGGGATGGAAACCTATTGGAGATCAAGATATTCTTCAATAACTTTTTTTCTGAAGGTCATAGTGACTTGGAAGTTGGTTCCATCTCCACTAATGTGGCTATGCCCGATCCATTGGGACCATCCCCGAGCTTCTACGACCTTCGGAAATGGTGAAACCACCAAATCTAAAAGAAAAAATACAAGATATTTTTGAATAACTTTTTTTCCGAAAGTCATAGAGACTTGGGCATTTCATGGTTAATAAAGGGTAGCCTGCTACGCAACCACACCAAATTTCAGCACGTTTGGAGCAAGCAGCGCAGAGTTATTCACCCTATAGTGAATTAGGGTTAGGGTTGTGATTAGGGTTAGGGTTGTGATTAGGGTTAGGGTTAGGGTTGTGATTAGGGTTAGGGTTAGGGTTAGGGTTGTGATTAGGGTTAGGGATGAAACCCCATTGGAGATCCAGATATTCTTCAATAACTTTTTTTCTGAAGGTCATAGAGACTTGGAAGTTGGTTCCATCCCCACTAATGTGGGTATGCCCGATCCATTGGTATCACCCGTGAGCTTCTACGACCTTCGGAAGGGGTAGGGTTAGGGTTGTGATTAGTGTTTGCTTTTTGGGTTGTGATTAGGGTTAGGGTTAGGGATGGAAACCTATTGGAGATCAAGATATTCTTCAATAACTTTTTTTCTGAAGGTCATAGTGACTTGGAAGTTGGTTCCATCTCCACTAATGTGGCTATGCCCGATCCATTGGGACCATCCCCGAGCTTCTACGACCTTCGGAAATGGTGAAACCACCAAATCTAAAAGAAAAAATACAAGATATTTTTGAATAACTTTTTTTCCGAAAGTCATAGAGACTTGGGCATTTCATGGTTAATAAAGGGTAGCCTGCTACGCAACCACACCAAATTTCAGCATGTTTCGAGCAAGCAGCGCAGAGTTATTCACCCTATAGTGAATTAGGGTTAGGGTTGTGATTAGGGTTAGGGTTGTGATTAGGGTTAGGGTTAGGGTTGTGATTAGGGTTAGGGTTAGGGTTAGGGTTGTGATTAGGGTTAGGGATGAAACCCCATTGGAGATCCAGATATTCTTCAATAACTTTTTTTCTGAAGGTCATAGAGACTTGGAAGTTGGTTCCATTCCCACTAATGTGGGTATGCCCGATCCATTGGTATCACCCGTGAGCTTCTACGACCTTCGGAAGGGGTAGGGTTAGGGTTGTGATTAGTGTTTGCTTTTTGGGTTGTGATTAGGGTTAGGGTTAGGGATGGAAACCTATTGGAGATCAAGATATTCTTCAATAACTTTTTTTCTGAAGGTCATAGTGACTTGGAAGTTGGTTCCATCTCCACTAATGTGGCTATGCCCGATCCATTGGGACCATCCCCGAGCTTCTACGACCTTCGGAAATGGTGAAACCACCAAATCTAAAAGAAAAAATACAAGATATTTTTGAATAACTTTTTTTCCGAAAGTCATAGAGACTTGGGCATTTCATGGTTAATAAAGGGTAGCCTGCTACGCAACCACACCAAATTTCAGCATGTTTCGAGCAAGCAGCGCAGAGTTATTCACCCTATAGTGAATTAGGGTTAGGGTTGTGATTAGGGTTAGGGTTAGGGTTGTGATTAGGGTTAGGGTTAGGGTTAGGGTTAGGGTTAGGGTTAGGGATGAAACCCCATTGGAGATCCAGATATTCTTCAATAACTTTTTTTCTGAAGGTCATAGAGACTTGGAAGTTGGTTCCATCCCCACTAATGTGGGTATGCCCGATCCATTGGTATCACCCGTGAGCTTCTACGACCTTCGGAAGGGGTAGGGTTAGGGTTGTGATTAGTGTTTGCTTTTTGGGTTGTGATTAGGGTTAGGGTTAGGGATGGAAACCTATTGGAGATCAAGATATTCTTCAATAACTTTTTTTCTGAAGGTCATAGAGACTTGGAAGTTGGTTCCATCTCCACTAATGTGGCTATGCCCGATCCATTGGGACCATCCCCGAGCTTCTACGACCTTCGGAAATGGTGAAACCACCAAATCTAAAAGAAAAAATACAAGATATTTTTGAATAACTTTTTTTCCGAAAGTCATAGAGACTTGGGCATTTCATGGTTAATAAAGGGTAGCCTGCTACGCAACCACACCAAATTTCAGCATGTTTCGAGCAAGCAGCGCAGAGTTATTCACCCTATAGTGAATTAGGGTTAGGGTTGTGATTAGGGTTAGGGTTAGGGTTGTGATTAGGGTTAGGGTTAGGGTTAGGGTTAGGGTTAGGGTTAGGGATGAAACCCCATTGGAGATCCAGATATTCTTCAATAACTTTTTTTCTGAAGGTCATAGAGACTTGGAAGTTGGTTCCATCCCCACTAATGTGGGTATGCCCGATCCATTGGTATCACCCGTGAGCTTCTACGACCTTCGGAAGGGGTAGGGTTAGGGTTGTGATTAGTGTTTGCTTTTTGGGTTGTGATTAGGGTTAGGGTTAGGGATGGAAACCTATTGGAGATCAAGATATTCTTCAATAACTTTTTTTCTGAAGGTCATAGTGACTTGGAAGTTGGTTCCATCTCTACTAATGTGGCTATGCCCGATCCATTGGGACCATCCCCAAGCTTCTACGACCTTCGGAAATGGTGAAACCACCAAATCTAAAAGAAAAAATACAAGATATTTTTGAATAACTTTTTTTCCGAAAGTCATAGAGACTTAGGCATTTCATGGTTAATAAAGGGTAGCCTGCTACGCAACCACACCAAATTTCAGCATGTTTCGAGCAAGCAGCGCAGAGTTATTCACCCTATAGTGAATTAGGGTTAGGGTTGTGATTAGGGTTAGGGTTGTGATTAGGGTTAGGGTTAGGGTTGTGATTAGGGTTAGGGTTAGGGTTAGGGTTGTGATTAGGGTTAGGGATGAAACCCCATTGGAGATCCAGATATTCTTCAATAACTTTTTTTCTGAAGGTCATAGAGACTTGGAAGTTGGTTCCATCCCCACTAATGTGGGTATGCCCGATCCATTGGTATCACCCGTGAGCTTCTACGACCTTCGGAAGGGGTAGGGTTAGGGTTGTGATTAGTGTTTGCTTTTTGGGTTGTGATTAGGGTTAGGGTTAGGGATGGAAACCTATTGGAGATCAAGATATTCTTCAATAACTTTTTTTCTGAAGGTCATAGTGACTTGGAAGTTGGTTCCATCTCCACTAATGTGGCTATGCCCGATCCATTGGGACCATCCCCGAGCTTCTACGACCTTCGGAAATGGTGAAACCACCAAATCTAAAAGAAAAAATACAAGATATTTTTGAATAACTTTTTTTCCGAAAGTCATAGAGACTTGGGCATTTCATGATTAATAAAGGGTAGCCTGCTACGCAACCACACCAAATTTCAGCATGTTTCGAGCAAGCAGCGCAGAGTTATTCACCCTATAGTGAATTAGGGTTAGGGTTGTGATTAGGGTTAGGGTTGTGATTAGGGTTAGGGTTAGGGTTAGGGTTGTGATTAGGGTTAGGGATGAAACCCCATTGGAGATCCAGATATTCTTCAATAACTTTTTTTCTGAAGGTCATAGAGACTTGGAAGTTGGTTCCATCCCCACTAATGTGGATATGCCCGATCCATTGGTATCACCCGTGAGCTTCTACGACCTTCGGAAGGGGTAGGGTTAGGGTTGTGATTAGTGTTTGCTTTTTGGGTTGTGATTAGGGTTAGGGTTAGGGATGGAAACCTATTGGAGATCAAGATATTCTTCAATAACTTTTTTTCTGAAGGTCATAGTGACTTGGAAGTTGGTTCCATCTCCACTAATGTGGCTATGCCCGATCCATTGGGACCATCCCCAAGCTTCTACGACCTTCGGAAATGGTGAAACCACCAAATCTAAAAGAAAAAATACAAGATATTTTTGAATAACTTTTTTTCCGAAAGTCATAGAGACTTAGGCATTTCATGGTTAATAAAGGGTAGCCTGCTACGCAACCACACCAAATTTCAGCATGTTTCGAGCAAGCAGCGCAGAGTTATTCACCCTATAGTGAATTAGGGTTAGGGTTGTGATTAGGGTTAGGGTTGTGATTAGGGTTAGGGTTAGGGTTGTGATTAGGGTTAGGGTTAGGGTTAGGGTTGTGATTAGGGTTAGGGATGAAACCCCATTGGAGATCCAGATATTCTTCAATAACTTTTTTTCTGAAGGTCATAGAGACTTGGAAGTTGGTTCCATTCCCACTAATGTGGGTATGCCCGATCCATTGGTATCACCCGTGAGCTTCTACGACCTTCGGAAGGGGTAGGGTTAGGGTTGTGATTAGTGTTTGCTTTTTGGGTTGTGATTAGGGTTAGGGTTAGGGATGGAAACCTATTGGAGATCAAGATATTCTTCAATAACTTTTTTTCTGAAGGTCATAGTGACTTGGAAGTTGGTTCCATCTCCACTAATGTGGCTATGCCCGATCCATTGGGACCATCCCCGAGCTTCTACGACCTTCGGAAATGGTGAAACCACCAAATCTAAAAGAAAAAATACAAGATATTTTTGAATAACTTTTTTTCCGAAAGTCATAGAGACTTGGGCATTTCATGGTTAATAAAGGGTAGCCTGCTACGCAACCACACCAAATTTCAGCATGTTTCGAGCAAGCAGCGCAGAGTTATTCACCCTATAGTGAATTAGGGTTAGGGTTGTGATTAGGGTTAGGGTTGTGATTAGGGTTAGGGTTAGGGTTGTGATTAGGGTTAGGGTTAGGGTTAGGGTTGTGATTAGGGTTAGGGATGAAACCCCATTGGAGATCCAGATATTCTTCAATAACTTTTTTTCTGAAGGTCATAGTGACTTGGAAGTTGGTTCCATCTCCACTAATGTGGCTATGCCCGATCCATTGGGACCATCCCCGAGCTTCTACGACCTTCGGAAATGGTGAAACCACCAAATCTAAAAGAAAAAATACAAGATATTTTTGAATAACTTTTTTTCCGAAAGTCATAGAGACTTGGGCATTTCATGGTTAATAAAGGGTAGCCTGCTACGCAACCACACCAAATTTCAGCATGTTTCGAGCAAGCAGCGCAGAGTTATTCACCCTATAGTGAATTAGGGTTAGGGTTGTGATTAGGGTTAGGGTTGTGATTAGGGTTAGGGTTAGGGTTGTGATTAGGGTTAGGGTTAGGGTTAGGGTTGTGATTAGGGTTAGGGATGAAACCCCATTGGAGATCCAGATATTCTTCAATAACTTTTTTTCTGAAGGTCATAGAGACTTGGAAGTTGGTTCCATTCCCACTAATGTGGATATGCCCGATCCATTGGTATCACCCGTGAGCTTCTACGACCTTCGGAAGGGGTAGGGTTAGGGTTGTGATTAGTGTTTGCTTTTTGGGTTGTGATTAGGGTTAGGGTTAGGGATGGAAACCTATTGGAGATCAAGATATTCTTCAATAACTTTTTTTCTGAAGGTCATAGTGACTTGGAAGTTGGTTCCATCTCCACTAATGTGGCTATGCCCGATCCATTGGGACCATCCCCGAGCTTCTACGACCTTCGGAAATGGTGAAACCACCAAATCTAAAAGAAAAAATACAAGATATTTTTGAATAACTTTTTTTCCGAAAGTCATAGAGACTTGGGCATTTCATGGTTAATAAAGGGTAGCCTGCTACGCAACCACACCAAATTTCAGCATGTTTCGAGCAAGCAGCGCAGAGTTATTCACCCTATAGTGAATTAGGGTTAGGGTTGTGATTAGGGTTAGGGTTGTGATTAGGGTTAGGGTTAGGGTTGTGATTAGGGTTAGGGTTAGGGTTAGGGTTGTGATTAGGGTTAGGGATGAAACCCCATTGGAGATCCAGATATTCTTCAATAACTTTTTTTCTGAAGGTCATAGAGACTTGGAAGTTGGTTCCATCCCCACTAATGTGGGTATGCCCGATCCATTGGTATCACCCGTGAGCTTCTACGACCTTCGGAAGGGGTAGGGTTAGGGTTGTGATTAGTGTTTGCTTTTTGGGTTGTGATTAGGGTTAGGGTTAGGGATGGAAACCTATTGGAGATCAAGATATTCTTCAATAACTTTTTTTCTGAAGGTCATAGTGACTTGGAAGTTGGTTCCATCTCCACTAATGTGGCTATGCCCGATCCATTGGGACCATCCCCGAGCTTCTACGACCTTCGGAAATGGTGAAACCACCAAATCTAAAAGAAAAAATACAAGATATTTTTGAATAACTTTTTTTCCGAAAGTCATAGAGACTTGGGCATTTCATGGTTAATAAAGGGTAGCCTGCTACGCAACCACACCAAATTTCAGCATGTTTCGAGCAAGCAGCGCAGAGTTATTCACCCTATAGTGAATTAGGGTTAGGGTTGTGATTAGGGTTAGGGTTGTGATTAGGGTTAGGGTTAGGGTTGTGATTAGGGTTAGGGTTAGGGTTGTGATTAGGGTTAGGGTTAGGGTTGTGATTAGGGTTAGGGATGAAACCCCATTGGAGATCCAGATATTCTTCAATAACTTTTTTTCTGAAGGTCATAGAGACTTGGAAGTTGGTTCCATCCCCACTAATGTGGGTATGCCCGATCCATTGGTATCACCCGTGAGCTTCTACGACCTTCGGAAGGGGTAGGGTTAGGGTTGTGATTAGTGTTTGCTTTTTGGGTTGTGATTAGGGTTAGGGTTAGGGATGGAAACCTATTGGAGATCAAGATATTCTTCAATAACTTTTTTTCTGAAGGTCATAGTGACTTGGAAGTTGGTTCCATCTCCACTAATGTGGCTATGCCCGATCCATTGGGACCATCCCCAAGCTTCTACGACCTTCGGAAATGGTGAAACCACCAAATCTAAAAGAAAAAATACAAGATATTTTTGAATAACTTTTTTTCCGAAAGTCATAGAGACTTAGGCATTTCATGGTTAATAAAGGGTAGCCTGCTACGCAACCACACCAAATTTCAGCATGTTTCGAGCAAGCAGCGCAGAGTTATTCACCCTATAGTGAATTAGGGTTAGGGTTGTGATTAGGGTTAGGGTTGTGATTAGGGTTAGGGTTAGGGTTGTGATTAGGGTTAGGGTTAGGGTTAGGGTTGTGATTAGGGTTAGGGATGAAACCCCATTGGAGATCCAGATATTCTTCAATAACTTTTTTTCTGAAGGTCATAGAGACTTGGAAGTTGGTTCCATCCCCACTAATGTGGGTATGCCCGATCCATTGGTATCACCCGTGAGCTTCTACGACCTTCGGAAGGGGTAGGGTTAGGGTTGTGATTAGTGTTTGCTTTTTGGGTTGTGATTAGGGTTAGGGTTAGGGATGGAAACCTATTGGAGATCAAGATATTCTTCAATAACTTTTTTTCTGAAGGTCATAGTGACTTGGAAGTTGGTTCCATCTCCACTAATGTGGCTATGCCCGATCCATTGGGACCATCCCCGAGCTTCTACGACCTTCGGAAATGGTGAAACCACCAAATCTAAAAGAAAAAATACAAGATATTTTTGAATAACTTTTTTTCCGAAAGTCATAGAGACTTAGGCATTTCATGGTTAATAAAGGGTAGCCTGCTACGCAACCACACCAAATTTCAGCATGTTTCGAGCAAGCAGCGCAGAGTTATTCACCCTATAGTGAATTAGGGTTAGGGTTGTGATTAGGGTTAGGGTTGTGATTAGGGTTAGGGTTAGGGTTGTGATTAGGGTTAGGGTTAGGGTTGTGATTAGGGTTAGGGTTAGGGTTAGGGTTGTGATTAGGGTTAGGGATGAAACCCCATTGGAGATCCAGATATTCTTCAATAACTTTTTTTCTGAAGGTCATAGAGACTTGGAAGTTGGTTCCATCCCCACTAATGTGGGTATGCCCGATCCATTGGTATCACCCGTGAGCTTCTACGACCTTCGGAAGGGGTAGGGTTAGGGTTGTGATTAGTGTTTGCTTTTTGGGTTGTGATTAGGGTTAGGGTTAGGGATGGAAACCTATTGGAGATCAAGATATTCTTCAATAACTTTTTTTCTGAAGGTCATAGTGACTTGGAAGTTGGTTCCATCTCCACTAATGTGGCTATGCCCGATCCATTGGGACCATCCCCGAGCTTCTACGACCTTCGGAAATGGTGAAACCACCAAATCTAAAAGAAAAAATACAAGATATTTTTGAATAACTTTTTTTCCGAAAGTCATAGAGACTTGGGCATTTCATGGTTAATAAAGGGTAGCCTGCTACGCAACCACACCAAATTTCAGCATGTTTCGAGCAAGCAGCGCAGAGTTATTCACCCTATAGTGAATTAGGGTTAGGGTTGTGATTAGGGTTAGGGTTGTGATTAGGGTTAGGGTTAGGGTTGTGATTAGGGTTAGGGTTAGGGTTAGGGTTGTGATTAGGGTTAGGGATGAAACCCCATTGGAGATCCAGATATTCTTCAATAACTTTTTTTCTGAAGGTCATAGAGACTTGGAAGTTGGTTCCATCCCCACTAATGTGGGTATGCCCGATCCATTGGTATCACCCGTGAGCTTCTACGACCTTCGGAAGGGGTAGGGTTAGGGTTGTGATTAGTGTTTGCTTTTTGGGTTGTGATTAGGGTTAGGGTTAGGGATGGAAACCTATTGGAGATCAAGATATTCTTCAATAACTTTTTTTCTGAAGGTCATAGTGACTTGGAAGTTGGTTCCATCTCCACTAATGTGGCTATGCCCGATCCATTGGGACCATCCCCGAGCTTCTACGACCTTCGGAAATGGTGAAACCACCAAATCTAAAAGAAAAAATACAAGATATTTTTGAATAACTTTTTTTCCGAAAGTCATAGAGACTTAGGCATTTCATGGTTAATAAAGGGTAGCCTGCTACGCAACCACACCAAATTTCAGCATGTTTCGAGCAAGCAGCGCAGAGTTATTCACCCTATAGTGAATTAGGGTTAGGGTTGTGATTAGGGTTAGGGTTGTGATTAGGGTTAGGGTTAGGGTTGTGATTAGGGTTAGGGTTAGGGTTGTGATTAGGGTTAGGGATGAAACCCCATTGGAGATCCAGATATTCTTCAATAACTTTTTTTCTGAAGGTCATAGAGACTTGGAAGTTGGTTCCATCCCCACTAATGTGGGTATGCCCGATCCATTGGTATCACCCGTGAGCTTCTACGACCTTCGGAAGGGGTAGGGTTAGGGTTGTGATTAGTGTTTGCTTTTTGGGTTGTGATTAGGGTTAGGGTTAGGGATGGAAACCTATTGGAGATCAAGATATTCTTCAATAACTTTTTTTCTGAAGGTCATAGTGACTTGGAAGTTGGTTCCATCTCCACTAATGTGGCTATGCCCGATCCATTGGGACCATCCCCAAGCTTCTACGACCTTCGGAAATGGTGAAACCACCAAATCTAAAAGAAAAAATACAAGATATTTTTGAATAACTTTTTTTCCGAAAGTCATAGAGACTTGGGCATTTCATGGTTAATAAAGGGTAGCCTGCTACGCAACCACACCAAATTGCAGCATGTTTCGAGCAAGCAGCGCAGAGTTATTCACCCTATAGTGAATTAGGGTTAGGGTTGTGATTAGGGTTAGGGTTGTGATTAGGGTTAGGGTTAGGGTTGTGATTAGGGTTAGGGTTAGGGTTGTGATTAGGGTTAGGGATGAAACCCCATTGGAGATCCAGATATTCTTCAATAACTTTTTTTCTGAAGGTCATAGAGACTTGGAAGTTGGTTCCATCCCCACTAATGTGGGTATGCCCGATCCATTGGTATCACCCGTGAGCTTCTACGACCTTCGGAAGGGGTAGGGTTAGGGTTGTGATTAGTGTTTGCTTTTTGGGTTGTGATTAGGGTTAGGGTTAGGGATGGAAACCTATTGGAGATCAAGATATTCTTCAATAACTTTTTTTCTGAAGGTCATAGTGACTTGGAAGTTGGTTCCATCTCCACTAATGTGGCTATGCCCGATCCATTGGGACCATCCCCGAGCTTCTACGACCTTCGGAAATGGTGAAACCACCAAATCTAAAAGAAAAAATACAAGATATTTTTGAATAACTTTTTTTCCGAAAGTCATAGAGACTTGGGCATTTCATGGTTAATAAAGGGTAGCCTGCTACGCAACCACACCAAATTTCAGCATGTTTCGAGCAAGCAGCGCAGAGTTATTCACCCTATAGTGAATTAGGGTTAGGGTTGTGATTAGGGTTAGGGTTGTGATTAGGGTTAGGGTTAGGGTTGTGATTAGGGTTAGGGTTAGGGTTAGGGTTGTGATTAGGGTTAGGGATGAAACCCCATTGGAGATCCAGATATTCTTCAATAACTTTTTTTCTGAAGGTCATAGAGACTTGGAAGTTGGTTCCATCCCCACTAATGTGGGTATGCCCGATCCATTGGTATCACCCGTGAGCTTCTACGACCTTCGGAAGGGGTAGGGTTAGGGTTGTGATTAGTGTTTGCTTTTTGGGTTGTGATTAGGGTTAGGGTTAGGGATGGAAACCTATTGGAGATCAAGATATTCTTCAATAACTTTTTTTCTGAAGGTCATAGTGACTTGGAAGTTGGTTCCATCTCCACTAATGTGGCTATGCCCAATCCATTGGGACCATCCCCGAGCTTCTACGACCTTCGGAAATGGTGAAACCACCAAATCTAAAAGAAAAAATACAAGATATTTTTGAATAACTTTTTTTCCGAAAGTCATAGAGACTTGGGCATTTCATGGTTAATAAAGGGTAGCCTGCTACGCAACCACACCAAATTTCAGCATGTTTCGAGCAAGCAGCGCAGAGTTATTCACCCTATAGTGAATTAGGGTTAGGGTTGTGATTAGGGTTAGGGTTGTGATTAGGGTTAGGGTTAGGGTTGTGATTAGGGTTAGGGTTAGGGTTGTGATTAGGGTTAGGGTTAGGGTTAGGGTTGTGATTAGGGTTAGGGATGAAACCCCATTGGAGATCCAGATATTCTTCAATAACTTTTTTTCTGAAGGTCATAGAGACTTGGAAGTTGGTTCCATCCCCACTAATGTGGGTATGCCCGATCCATTGGTATCACCCGTGAGCTTCTACGACCTTCGGAAGGGGTAGGGTTAGGGTTGTGATTAGTGTTTGCTTTTTGGGTTGTGATTAGGGTTAGGGTTAGGGATGGAAACCTATTGGAGATCAAGATATTCTTCAATAACTTTTTTTCTGAAGGTCATAGTGACTTGGAAGTTGGTTCCATCTCCACTAATGTGGCTATGCCCAATCCATTGGGACCATCCCCGAGCTTCTACGACCTTCAGAAATGGTGAAACCACCAAATCTAAAAGAAAAAATACAAGATATTTTTGAATAACTTTTTTTCCGAAAGTCATAGAGACTTGGGCATTTCATGGTTAATAAAGGGTAGCCTGCTACGCAACCACACCAAATTTCAGCATGTTTCGAGCAAGCAGCGCAGAGTTATTCACCCTATAGTGAATTAGGGTTAGGGTTGTGATTAGGGTTAGGGTTGTGATTAGGGTTAGGGTTAGGGTTGTGATTAGGGTTAGGGTTAGGGTTAGGGTTGTGATTAGGGTTAGGGATGAAACCCCATTGGAGATCCAGATATTCTTCAATAACTTTTTTTCTGAAGGTCATAGAGACTTGGAAGTTGGTTCCATCTCCACTAATGTGGGTATGCCCGATCCATTGGTATCACCCGTGAGCTTCTACGACCTTCGGAAGGGGTAGGGTTAGGGTTGTGATTAGTGTTTGCTTTTTGGGTTGTGATTAGGGTTAGGGTTAGGGATGGAAACCTATTGGAGATCAAGATATTCTTCAATAACTTTTTTTCTGAAGGTCATAGTGACTTGGAAGTTGGTTCCATCTCCACTAATGTGGCTATGCCCGATCCATTGGGACCATCCCCGAGCTTCTACGACCTTCGGAAATGGTGAAACCACCAAATCTAAAAGAAAAAATACAAGATATTTTTGAATAACTTTTTTTCCGAAAGTCATAGAGACTTGGGCATTTCATGGTTAATAAAGGGTAGCCTGCTACGCAACCACACCAAATTTCAGCATGTTTCGAGCAAGCAGCGCAGAGTTATTCACCCTTTGGTGAATTAGGGTTAGGGTTGTGATTAGGGTTAGGGTTGTGATTAGGGTTAGGGTTAGGGTTGTGATTAGGGTTAGGGTTAGGGTTAGGGTTGTGATTAGGGTTAGGGATGAAACCCCATTGGAGATCCAGATATTCTTCAATAACTTTTTTTCTGAAGGTCATAGAGACTTGGAAGTTGGTTCCATCCCCACTAATGTGGGTATGCCCGATCCATTGGTATCACCCGTGAGCTTCTACGACCTTCGGAAGGGGTAGGGTTAGGGTTGTGATTAGTGTTTGCTTTTTGGGTTGTGATTAGGGTTAGGGTTAGGGATGGAAACCTATTGGAGATCAAGATATTCTTCAATAACTTTTTTTCTGAAGGTCATAGTGACTTGGAAGTTGGTTCCATCTCCACTAATGTGGCTATGCCCGATCCATTGGGACCATCCCCGAGCTTCTACGACCTTCGGAAATGGTGAAACCACCAAATCTAAAAGAAAAAATACAAGATATTTTTGAATAACTTTTTTTCTGAAAGTCATAGAGACTTGGGCATTTCATGATTAATAAAGGGTAGCCTGCTACGCAACCACACCAAATTTCAGCATGTTTCGAGCAAGCAGCGCAGAGTTATTCACCCTATAGTGAATTAGGGTTAGGGTTGTGATTAGGGTTAGGGTTGTGATTAGGGTTAGGGTTAGGGTTGTGATTATGGTTAGGGTTAGGGTTGTGATTAGGGTTAGGGATGAAACCCCATTGGAGATCCAGATATTCTTCAATAACTTTTTTTCTGAAGGTCATAGTGACTTGGAAGTTGGTTCCATCTCCACTAATGTGGCTATGCCCGATCCATTGGGACCATCCCCGAGCTTCTACGACCTTCGGAAATGGTGAAACCACCAAATCTAAAAGAAAAAATACAAGATATTTTTGAATAACTTTTTTTCCGAAAGTCATAGAGACTTGGGCATTTCATGGTTAATAAAGGGTAGCCTGCTACGCAACCACACCAAATTTCAGCATGTTTCGAGCAAGCAGCGCAGAGTTATTCACCCTTTGGTGAATTAGGGTTAGGGTTGTGATTAGGGTTAGGGTTGTGATTAGGGTTAGGGTTAGGGTTGTGATTAGGGTTAGGGTTAGGGTTAGGGTTGTGATTAGGGTTAGGGATGAAACCCCATTGGAGATCCAGATATTCTTCAATAACTTTTTTTCTGAAGGTCATAGAGACTTGGAAGTTGGTTCCATCCCCACTAATGTGGGTATGCCCGATCCATTGGTATCACCCGTGAGCTTCTACGACCTTCGGAAGGGGTAGGGTTAGGGTTGTGATTAGTGTTTGCTTTTTGGGTTGTGATTAGGGTTAGGGTTAGGGATGGAAACCTATTGGAGATCAAGATATTCTTCAATAACTTTTTTTCTGAAGGTCATAGTGACTTGGAAGTTGGTTCCATCTCCACTAATGTGGCTATGCCCGATCCATTGGGACCATCCCCGAGCTTCTACGACCTTCGGAAATGGTGAAACCACCAAATCTAAAAGAAAAAATACAAGATATTTTTGAATAACTTTTTTCCGAAAGTCATAGAGACTTGGGCATTTCATGGTTAATAAAGGGTAGCCTGCTACGCAACCACACCAAATTTCAGCATGTTTCGAGCAAGCAGCGCAGAGTTATTCACCCTATAGTGAATTAGGGTTAGGGTTGTGATTAGGGTTAGGGTTGTGATTAGGGTTAGGGTTAGGGTTGTGATTAGGGTTAGGGTTAGGGTTAGGGTTGTGATTAGGGTTAGGGATGAAACCCCATTGGAGATCCAGATATTCTTCAATAACTTTTTTTCTGAAGGTCATAGAGACTTGGAAGTTGGTTCCATCCCCACTAATGTGGGTATGCCCGATCCATTGGTATCACCCGTGAGCTTCTACGACCTTCGGAAGGGGTAGGGTTAGGGTTGTGATTAGTGTTTGCTTTTTGGGTTGTGATTAGGGTTAGGGTTAGGGATGGAAACCTATTGGAGATCAAGATATTCTTCAATAACTTTTTTTCTGAAGGTCATAGTGACTTGGAAGTTGGTTCCATCTCCACTAATGTGGCTATGCCCGATCCATTGGGACCATCCCCGAGCTTCTACGACCTTCGGAAATGGTGAAACCACCAAATCTAAAAGAAAAAATACAAGATATTTTTGAATAACTTTTTTTCCGAAAGTCATAGAGACTTGGGCATTTCATGGTTAATAAAGGGTAGCCTGCTACGCAACCACACCAAATTTCAGCATGTTTCGAGCAAGCAGCGCAGAGTTATTCACCCTTTGGTGAATTAGGGTTAGGGTTGTGATTAGGGTTAGGGTTGTGATTAGGGTTAGGGTTAGGGTTGTGATTAGGGTTAGGGTTAGGGTTAGGGTTGTGATTAGGGTTAGGGATGAAACCCCATTGGAGATCCAGATATTCTTCAATAACTTTTTTTCTGAAGGTCATAGAGACTTGGAAGTTGGTTCCATCCCCACTAATGTGGGTATGCCCGATCCATTGGTATCACCCGTGAGCTTCTACGACCTTCGGAAGGGGTAGGGTTAGGGTTGTGATTAGTGTTTGCTTTTTGGGTTGTGATTAGGGTTAGGGTTAGGGATGGAAACCTATTGGAGATCAAGATATTCTTCAATAACTTTTTTTCTGAAGGTCATAGTGACTTGGAAGTTGGTTCCATCTCCACTAATGTGGCTATGCCCGATCCATTGGGACCATCCCCGAGCTTCTACGACCTTCGGAAATGGTGAAACCACCAAATCTAAAAGAAAAAATACAAGATATTTTTGAATAACTTTTTTTCCGAAAGTCATAGAGACTTGGGCATTTCATGGTTAATAAAGGGTAGCCTGCTACGCAACCACACCAAATTTCAGCATGTTTCGAGCAAGCAGCGCAGAGTTATTCACCCTATAGTGAATTAGGGTTAGGGTTGTGATTAGGGTTAGGGTTGTGATTAGGGTTAGGGTTAGGGTTGTGATTAGGGTTAGGGTTAGGGTTAGGGTTGTGATTAGGGTTAGGGATGAAACCCCATTGGAGATCCAGATATTCTTCAATAACTTTTTTTCTGAAGGTCATAGAGACTTGGAAGTTGGTTCCATCCCCACTAATGTGGGTATGCCCGATCCATTGGTATCACCCGTGAGCTTCTACGACCTTCGGAAGGGGTAGGGTTAGGGTTGTGATTAGTGTTTGCTTTTTGGGTTGTGATTAGGGTTAGGGTTAGGGATGGAAACCTATTGGAGATCAAGATATTCTTCAATAACTTTTTTTCTGAAGGTCATAGTGACTTGGAAGTTGGTTCCATCTCCACTAATGTGGCTATGCCCGATCCATTGGGACCATCCCCGAGCTTCTACGACCTTCGGAAATGGTGAAACCACCAAATCTAAAAGAAAAAATACAAGATATTTTTGAATAACTTTTTTTCCGAAAGTCATAGAGACTTGGGCATTTCATGGTTAATAAAGGGTAGCCTGCTACGCAACCACACCAAATTTCAGCATGTTTCGAGCAAGCAGCGCAGAGTTATTCACCCTGTAGTGAATTAGGGTTAGGGTTGTGATTAGGGTTAGGGTTGTGATTAGGGTTAGGGTTAGGGTTGTGATTAGGGTTAGGGTTAGGGTTAGGGTTGTGATTAGGGTTAGGGATGAAACCCCATTGGAGATCCAGATATTCTTCAATAACTTTTTTTCTGAAGGTCATAGAGACTTGGAAGTTGGTTCCATCCCCACTAATGTGGGTATGCCCGATCCATTGGTATCACCCGTGAGCTTCTACGACCTTCGGAAGGGGTAGGGTTAGGGTTGTGATTAGTGTTTGCTTTTTGGGTTGTGATTAGGGTTAGGGTTAGGGATGGAAACCTATTGGAGATCAAGATATTCTTCAATAACTTTTTTTCTGAAGGTCATAGTGACTTGGAAGTTGGTTCCATCTCCACTAATGTGGCTATGCCCAATCCATTGGGACCATCCCCGAGCTTCTACGACCTTCGGAAATGGTGAAACCACCAAATCTAAAAGAAAAAATACAAGATATTTTTGAATAACTTTTTTTCCGAAAGTCATAGAGACTTGGGCATTTCATGGTTAATAAAGGGTAGCCTGCTACGCAACCACACCAAATTTCAGCATGTTTCGAGCAAGCAGCGCAGAGTTATTCACCCTATAGTGAATTAGGGTTAGGGTTGTGATTAGGGTTAGGGTTGTGATTAGGGTTAGGGTTAGGGTTGTGATTAGGGTTAGGGTTGTGATTAGGGTTAGGGTTAGGGTTAGGGTTGTGATTAGGGTTAGGGATGAAACCCCATTGGAGATCCAGATATTCTTCAATAACTTTTTTTCTGAAGGTCATAGTGACTTGGAAGTTGGTTCCATCTCTACTAATGTGGCTATGCCCGATCCATTGGGACCATCCCCGAGCTTCTACGGCCTTCGGAAATGGTGAAACTACCAAATCTAAAAGAAAAAATACAAGATATTTTTGAATAACTTTTTTTCCGAAAGTCATAGAGACTTGGGCATTTCATGGTTAATAAAGGGTAGCCTGCTAGGCAACCACACCAAATTTCAGCATGTTTCGAGCAAGCAGCGCAGAGTTATTCACCCTATAGTGAATTAGGGTTAGGGTTGTGATTAGGGTTAGGGTTAGGGTTGTGATTAGGGTTAGGGATGAAACCCCATTGGAGATCCAGATATTCTTCAATAACTTTTTTTCTGAAGGTCATAGAGACTTGGAAGTTGGTTCCATCCCCTCTAATGTGGGTATGCCCGATCCATTGGTATCACCCGTGAGCTTCTACGACCTTCGGAAGGGGTAGGGTTAGGGTTGTGATTAGTGTTTGCTTTTTGGGTTGTGATTAGGGTTAGGGTTAGGGATGGAAACCTATTGGAGATCAAGATATTCTTCAATAACTTTTTTTCTGAAGGTCATAGTGACTTGGAAGTTGGTTCCATCTCCACTAATGTGGCTATGCCCGATCCATTGGGACCATCCCCGAGCTTCTACGACCTTCGGAAATGGTGAAACCACCAAATCTAAAAGAAAAAATACAAGATATTTTTGAATAACTTTTTTTCCGAAAGTCATAGAGACTTGGGCATTTCATGGTTAATAAAGGGTAGCCTGCTACGCAACCACACCAAATTTCAGCATGTTTCGAGCAAGCAGCGCAGAGTTATTCACCCTATAGTGAATTAGGGTTAGGGTTGTGATTAGGGTTAGGGTTGTGATTAGGGTTAGGGTTAGGGTTGTGATTAGGGTTAGGGTTGTGATTAGGGTTAGGGTTAGGGTTAGGGTTGTGATTAGGGTTAGGGATGAAACCCCATTGGAGATCCAGATATTCTTCAATAACTTTTTTTCTGAAGGTCATAGTGACTTGGAAGTTGGTTCCATCTCTACTAATGTGGCTATGCCCGATCCATTGGGACCATCCCCGAGCTTCTACGGCCTTCGGAAATGGTGAAACTACCAAATCTAAAAGAAAAAATACAAGATATTTTTGAATAACTTTTTTTCCGAAAGTCATAGAGACTTGGGCATTTCATGGTTAATAAAGGGTAGCCTGCTAGGCAACCACACCAAATTTCAGCATGTTTCGAGCAAGCAGCGCAGAGTTATTCACCCTATAGTGAATTAGGGTTAGGGTTGTGATTAGGGTTAGGGTTAGGGTTGTGATTAGGGTTAGGGATGAAACCCCATTGGAGATCCAGATATTCTTCAATAACTTTTTTTCTGAAGGTCATAGAGACTTGGAAGTTGGTTCCATCCCCTCTAATGTGGGTATGCCCGATCCATTGGTATCACCCGTGAGCTTCTACGACCTTCGGAAGGGGTAGGGTTAGGGTTGTGATTAGTGTTTGCTTTTTGGGTTGTGATTAGGGTTAGGGTTAGGGATGGAAACCTATTGGAGATCAAGATATTCTTCAATAACTTTTTTTCTGAAGGTCATAGTGACTTGGAAGTTGGTTCCATCTCCACTAATGTGGCTATGCCCGATCCATTGGGACCATCCCCGAGCTTCTACGACCTTCGGAAATGGTGAAACCACCAAATCTAAAAGAAAAAATACAAGATATTTTTGAATAACTTTTTTTCCGAAAGTCATAGAGACTTAGGCATTTCATGGTTAATAAAGGGTAGCCTGCTACGCAACCACACCAAATTTCAGCATGTTTCGAGCAAGCAGCGCAGAGTTATTCACCCTATAGTGAATTAGGGTTAGGGTTGTGATTAGGGTTAGGGTTGTGATTAGGGTTAGGGTTAGGGTTGTGATTAGGGTTAGGGTTAGGGTTAGGGTTGTGATTAGGGTTAGGGATGAAACCCCATTGGAGATCCAGATATTCTTCAATAACTTTTTTTCTGAAGGTCATAGAGACTTGGAAGTTGGTTCCATCTGAACTAATGTGGGTACGCCCGATCCATTGGTACCATCCCCGAGGTTCTCCGACCTTCGGAAGGGGTCAAACCACCAAATCTAAAGGAAAAAGTACAAGATATTTCCGAATAACTTTTTTTCCGAAGGTCTCAGAGACTCAGGCATTTCGCGATAAACAGAGGGGAGCCTGCCATGCACCCACGCCGAATTTCAGCACGTTTGGAGCAAGCAGCGCGGAGTTAGGGTTGAAATTAGGGTTAGGGTTGCCATTAGGGCAGTAGGTAGCAGGGTTAGGGTTAGGGTTGGGGTTGTGATTAGGTTAGGGGATGGTGTTAGAGTTAAGGTTGTTACTAGCGTTAGGGGTCAGTGCTAGGGTTGTTGATACTAAGGTTAGGGTTTGGGGTTAGGGTTGTAATTAGAGTGAGGGTTGTTATCACTATTAGGGTTAGGGTTGTTTCTAGGGTTAGGGTTGTTACAAGTTTATTAGGGATATGGGGTTGTAACTAGTGTCAGGGTTGTATCTAGAATTAGGGTTGTTACAACATTTAGTTGAAAATTTGGGTGAGGTCTTTAACCAGGGCTAGGGTTGTAATTAGAGTTAGGGGGTTGCAACTAGGGTTAGGGTAAGGGTAGGGTAAATAGTTTTTTCTTAGGGTTAGTGTTAATGTTTTTTTGGCAGCTGGCTTCAGACCTTTGTGAGAAGTATTCTACTTTTTATTTGAACAGTTGGCTTATCTAAAACAAGATTCCCAGAGTGTGAGCCCAACTAAGTGTCTGTATGTTTGTTTTTTAAATGATAAATTATTGTTTATGCCCAGTAAGACTTCAAAACTCCCATATTTGTATGAACTCAATTGTATTCTATCCTGACCTGCCTTCTTCATACCACATCCTGAATCTGTCAGCTCTCATGTTTGTGTGAAAAAAAGATGACTCTTCAGTCTTACAGTAAGCGACTCATTGAAATATCAACTTTTTATCATCTTGTTTTATCTCCATCTTCTCTTATGTTGGAAAAGTTTGATCCATCAGTAAGAAAAACATCCCCTGAAATCAGTGAGGTAAAATTAATTAATTGTATTATTCTGAACCCTGCTGTGGGATGTAAATGTTGTTTCCCCTGGTTTTTCTGCAGCACTCTTTCTGAATTCTTGTATTTATTTTTGTTTTGTTTGTTTGTCTGTTCAAACAATCTATAATCCAGATCTATGTTGATTCTAATTCTAGCTGCTTATTTATATTTACTTTTTAGTTTCAACTTTTGATTCTTGCTAAAGTGCACATTATTATTATTATGATATATATATTAAAATGCTGGCTATAACTGATGTGAAAAACAAGACTAAAACCACAAACCACGAACTGACCCCTGACCCTGAAACAACCTCATTCTTCTGTCATCTGTAATTTAACATGTAACAGCTTTTTGTACGAACATTTCAATTGATTTATTTTGCATAAACTTCAGTAAAATAAAAAAAGAACCTTTAGCTTTATTATAGACTTTAATCACACGTTATTTCACATGTCATTTCAGGGGGGGGACATGTAGGTTCAAAATTTGTGAAGTGTCACCATGATATGAAAATGTAGGTAGGGAGTTTCAGTGCCTGTCAAACATCCAGGCAGCTGGAGGTTTTATTGTTTCCTCCGTCTGTCTGTTGGCCTCAGACATGTACAGTAGGTCAGACCTTGTTGTGGGACTGATCTATGGCTGCGGGAAACCTGGTCTTTCCTCCCACCCAAACCTCATAACACAAACTCATAGTGACCCCCCCCCCCCCCAGTTCCTCAAAAGACTTTCATATCTTGTCCAAGAATACTGCAGGCCCGCTGATTTACTGCTCTGTGATTCGATTGAGGATGTAAAGGAGGTTTGGAAAGCTTTATACTAAATTACAGTCATAGTGGTTTATTATTATGGAGTTATTATGGTATCTGGTGACGGGTATGTGAAGAATTACAAGTTTCTTAAAAGAGAAAAAAGCTTTAAACCATCAGAAGCAGGCTTAATGTTGTCCAGGTCTTTATTTGAGACTATACATTTTCTTTTTAACCACTAAGCCAAGTCTTCACCTTGAACATAAATCAACAATATTATTTGAGTTTTAATGTCCAATTTTTTTGATATCAACGTTCCTCCGATGGCCTTGACTGTGATGGGTGCTCTTCCCTGGGTGACTGAGGTGGAAGCCAAATTGCCTTAGAGGACTTTACATGTGTTTGGCATTAGTGTTAAGTTACCTCTTCAACCCCTTTCATCAGATCAATGAACACTACTTCAGAGGAAAGTGTTGAAATCACAGGATGACTCCTCATGGCCTGTCCACACAGGCAAATTAAGCCGCACATGTAAATACACAGTGAATTATTGATTGTCCGCTTCCCTTTATGGAAAGAATTCTCTGTTCTTTGGAAACTGAAGTCATGTTTACTGGAATAAACAGTGAATCATCGTTTATCACTTACATGAAATAAATGCAGAAAGAGCACAATGGAAAGTGCTTAAACTGAGATCTTATAAATAACCATTGAGTGTGCTGGTTACAACTCAAGCTCTGACCATCGAAAAGCATCAGAGGGACGATGCACGTCCTATAAAATAAATGTATGAATGTAGAAATAATGAATTCAAGACCATCTTCACATCCTGTGTTTGGGTACTTTGATAAAAAAAAAAGTATAGTTAAAAGATGCAATACTTTATGTAACTTTATTTTCATAAATAATTACGAAAGGGGTGCCCTTTTTTCCCTTGAGTGCTTACCCCCTCAAAATGTTTGTGCATGGCCCTGCCTGTGAGGACTCCGAGAAGCTCAGTTAACGTCCTCTGTCCTGTTTCTCTGGTGCTAAGACATGTTTATGTTGCTCCCCTGTCTTGCATAACATTGTACAGTGGGATCCAGTGGGAGAGGTGCCAAAGAGAGGAAGAATGGGGCAGCGTGGATGCAGGGAACGCTCAGTGCACTGTGGAGCAGCAAGAAAAATAAAGATAAATAAAGCTTTTTCTAATTGAAATTGAAAGGCAGGCGTGGTTGGAACTGTTTGTTGCATTACTTTAGTTTTTTGTAGTGGTCCTCTAATTCCCCCTTCAGGGGAAAATTGTACGTTGTGGTCGGGGCCAGATACAGAACAATGCTGGCGAGAGTCACTATCTCATTTACTGACAGCTTGGCAGCACGGATGATTTCTGTCATAACGACTGTCGGTTTCACAAAAACCACTATTGGCCTGGATTCAAGTTGTTGTAAAGTAAGGAGCAATTAATTCTTATTGAGTTAAAGCTCTGAATTTCAAAATTTCACAGTTACAATACAAGTTTTTTACTTGTGGGAGCTGCAAAAAATTAAAGATCATTTGGCAAAAGAGGCTTTATTATCCAACACAAACTACACTGATATAGCATCTTTAATTTTCTCCAGAGCTTTCTCCTGGTGTTTGAACAGGAATTCCAGCTTTATGAGATTTCACTGAGTTCAAGTCAGGGCTTTTTGAGGTCGCCATCCTCGGCGCCTCACCCTGCCTCGTCCCAGTTTCACATGTTGTTGCTCATCTGGTTTATGGCGAACATTTTGTAAAAAATAGAAGAACACTCCAAAGTGTAGCAGAAACACCCTGTGTGGTGCTGGGTGTGGAGATTATGATGCTGTTGAAAGAACCACTTGAATGCCACAAAAATAATAAAACCCAGCTTTAATTTGAGAAACACGTGCTACCGCACGCATGTATCTACTCTCACACCAACGCTCACTTTGACGGAGAAAAGTCCTGATGTGAGACAACAGAAATCCTCTGGTTCCTTCTCGAACTCATCTGAACTCTGTGACACTCCATTAGCACGACTCTCTCATTCTCTTGTTGCCAAACATAAATCCTCCTCTCAGGTTCGTGTTTAAGAGGGGGACTGGCTCAGGCATGAAACTTAACCTGCGGGTGTCTGCGTGTGTGTTTTCCGGCTCATGACAAATTAAAAGTCACACTTGGAAAGCTTTGGTTTGGCCGGTGTGGGGAAATCTGCAAACAGTGCTTGTGGAACTATTACAAACTAGTTTCTCACCACATGTTTGATGATTTCTTTTAAAAAGAAAAGTAAAGTAAGCAGCAAACACAGTAAGCTGCTGTTGTGAGTCACTGTCCCTGTGTGTGAGTCCCTGTTGTGTGTGTGTGTGAGTCCCTGTGTGTGTGTGTGTGTGTTTGTGCGCTACATCTGTTTACTTTGTGTGTAGCGCAGTGCTCACTACATCAAACAGTGAAAACATGCTGTAGTAATGAGAAAGCTCTGTTTGAGCAGTAAATAAACCTTGAGCCCCTCACATTCACGTTACCTCTGCCATCACATGACCTCACTGGGCAAAAATGTCAGGACACCACCAGCAACAAAACCTCCAGTGACATGGATGGAGTGTGAATTTTTCTGGCATGTGCATGTTTGTATGTAAGGTTCATAAATGTCCCAGTCATTCTTCTGTGTTTGGTCAGACCTAGTTTGATGTCAACCATCAGGGATGATATAACTTTGTATTGTGCTGGTTTTAAGTTATGAGATGTTACAGCAAACGTTTGACACTTTGTAAATGCGGGAAATTCACCTTTAAAGAGATACTGCAAACTTGAATGGGATTTTTAAAAACAACACTAATTTATATGACTGTTCTTTAATGAAACATATTATAACTGGTTTTAATAATGTTTATTTATAAAAAAATGTACATTCCTGGGAGGAACATGGCTCATAATGCTACCTAGTGTTTCATCTTGGACCTTTCAGGGCCACAGCTTACATAGAGTCAACCATTTGGGATGTCTACATCATGACATTTATTTATATATATATATATATATATATATATATATATATATATAAACTTTACTGCAAAACCACCACATCATCATCATTCAGAGTCGTCATTTAAATTACTTTATGAGTGTACTTTTTCCCAAAAAAAACCAAAAGTCCACATGTAAGCTATTGTGGGAGTGGGTGTTCTACCCCCTGCGGAGCATGTATCCTGTAAAAAGGGAAACCTGTCTATAACCTGGTGGCCTACTAACCCTGTAAACAAGCAAATTGTTGTTTTCACATTTAGGTTTTTGTACAGATTGAATAAACAGGCTATAAAGTGTTTATAAGTGAGTTTTTGTGGGGTTGCTTAGTGAAAACATTAAACCTTTGGAGGGAGCCTGACTAACTGTTTCCTTCATTTATTGTCTTTATGCTACGTTATGCTAACTGGTTGCAGACATTGCTGCAGTCTGCAATGCTCATGTCAATTTTCAGTGGAGTAGAGAATATTAGAAGTCAACCGTGTAAATGGAAACTGAAAATGATGTTTAAGGAGGACCCAGTGCATGGAAGAGAGATGGAGCCCTGTGTCTGTATTGGCCCTTAGCAGATGAATTGCAAATGTCTACCGGGCAAAAATACAGCAGTAGTGAGAAGATTTATTTTTGATTCCAGTGAAATTACTCTTAAATCAACATTTAAATACCTTGACTTAGTTTTATTTGGGATCTCTGCAGTTAATGTCTCATTTAAAAGTAATTTGTCAGCAGAGTTAAAGCCGAGCTGGTGTTATGGTGCACATTATTTCTTTGCCGAGATTAGTGTTTACATAAAGAAAGGTAACCTTTCAATAAATCACTACAGCTATGTTAAACTCATGTTGAGCTTTCCACATCACTTTGTGAAACATTTAAAACTTGTTTGTCCTTTTCCACACACATTTTATGTGGAAATTCTGACCGTCTTATACAACACTGAGCTTTTAAACTAAATATTTGGGCCAGTAATCTGAAAACTGAGAATACAAGACCAGAGATGACCACACACTTTGGTTGGTCTCCAGGTGTCCGTGTTCGGCTCCACCATGTACTGTGATTAAGGGGGCCCAGCAGATGATGTCCGTCCTCTTTCCTATCGTAACGCATCCACAACCGTAGTCTGTCGAAGTCGTCCAAGGAATAACTGACCAGCTGGAACAGACATGTGGCGCACAGGATGTAGTTGCTCAACACGTTCTCAAGAAAGTGAAAATAAAATCCAGGAAGGCCACATAATCTATTCCAGGATATCAGCAGGGAGTCTCCACAATGGCTTGTTTTCTGAAATGAAATCTTACGCCTCTCAGTTAGAAGGAATATTCAGTAGAGAGTAGCTGATTCAGAACATGTAGGTTCAACATTTGTGAAGCGTCACCATGATATGAAGATGTAGGTATGGAGATTCAGTGCCTGTCAAACATCCAGGCAGCTGGAGGTTTTATTGTTTCCTCCGTCTGTCTGTTGGCCTCAGACATGTACAGTAGCTCAGACCTTGTTGTGGGACTGATCTATGGCTGCTGGAAACCCGGTCTTTCCTCCCACCCAAACCTCATAACACAAACTCATAGTGACCCCCCACCCCCGATTTACTGCTCTGTGATTAGATTAAGGATGTAAAGGAGGTTTGGAAAGCTTTATTCAACCTTCAACAAGGTTTCAACAATATGCATTTATACTCCCACATACTGATGAAGACTTGATATATCATTTTTATATATATTACAGCATTGATGCAGCATTTTCTATCTCATGTGCTGGTTGGATTCAAACAACCAGACAGTTCAGTTCACACTCTCAGTTCAGCAGAACGTCCTGAACATAATATGAAAATATAAATGATTTACTAAAGAAATAATAAAAAAAAACAGGCCGGGTCACATGTTTGGCGTCCATGTCGGCAGTTGTTGTTTTGATTCCTCCGGCGTTACAGAACATTGAACCTCTGCTGAAAAATGGGCTCGTACATTCCCCCAGTGCTTCAACAAACAAACGAGTCATGGATATACGAATATGTCTGTCATCGCTGCAGCGGTGGCGGTGGAGCGCAGAGGTTTAGCCGGTCACCTGTTGGCACCTCACCAGAGTTAAACAGTTACAAGGTGCAGTGATGAAAAAGGAGAAGGTGGTTGGTTGAAGAGCATTGACCTGTGCTGTTGTATGTGAAGGGGTAAAGAAAAGAACACCGGTAAATATGGAATAGGAAAAATGCAAACTTTATTTAGGGTATAAGACTAATTTCTATAAACAGATTGTGCAAGTGAATACGTACAAACTGTCGGTGAGGGACAAAACCTTTGGGACGGGAGCCTACAGGCTTGACCAATCACAGTTAAGGATTCTTTGGTTGCTCGCAGGTAAACACCAACAAATAATTATATTTTGTGTAAAGAAACGTTCAAACTCGTGTGATAAAAGAAACAAATCAGATCTTGGCCTGGATATCCTCTGTGTACACCACAAAATACTGCCAGTTCCCCCAGAGGTTAATTCATCATGAGACGACAGCCGATCAGCTCTGATATTGGAGTAAGAGTAAATAAACTGTGTTGTGGTTAAATGTTATATCATTAAAGACACTTTTCATTGTGTATATCTGGCAAATTTGACTCCTTATAACATCCACTTATGTGCAATCAGTAGTTTCCCTGAGACGATTATGGAAACTGAGAGGTTTTTAACCAGATTTCCTGTAAATTACAGAGAGCGAGATAAAGAAGGTGGGACATAACACTGGGAGACGTGGCCCTGTTGCTTTTGGATGACGCTAAGTACAAGTGTAATTCCAACTTCTGCATGTTTCTGCCAGGTTTAGATGTTCAGCGTGTGTCATGCACTTCAAACCAGCCCTCTGGAAGAACCTTCAGGAGCTGTCAGTCTGTCACTTTTATCGTGCAGCCCAGCTCTGATGAGGGGGATTAATAGAGAATTCCTTACCTTTAAACCTCTCAGCAAAACTGTCATTGGACGCTGGAAAAAGTGAGAGAGAGCATACATCACAAATGACAGAACAAGGAGCGGGTTGTACATCATTGTGTGTGTGTTTGTATCTGTGCTATAACATCACTGTTAGTGTGTCGATGTCAGATCACCCCGTCCGCTGACGGAATATTATCCCAGTAACAGCAGGATTTCATACTTTTGGCTGCATAGTCAGACGGACTGACGGACTGTAAACCTCAGGAAGTCGATGCACAGATGGAGGCCAGAGCAACAGAACAATGGGCCTGTCTACTGTCTGGCTCACATTCGGAATAAAAGAATGCATCAGTGTTTTTACAGTCAAATGATAAATAGTGACTAGTTGCTGAAATGAAACAGCCTAGAGGTTAACACAACTTCACAGCTGCTGTCAGAGCTTTGACTTTGTGTGTTTAAGGTGAGAAATTTCCACTTAGCGACTGGTGGTTTGTTTTACACAAAAGGACGTTTATTGACAACAAAAGTAACGCTGCCAGGGTAGGAAACATTTCTGCTCCCTTATTAGTGATGTTGCTGCAAGTTGTTTCAAGTTAAACGAGAGCGGCTGCAGATAAGATAAGGTGGCGCTTCCTCAGTCCAGAGTGTCAATCATTGCCTGTAAGAAAGCACCCCCCCCCCCGGAGACACAGAGTCAACACACACTCTGTCTGTGCCCAGTTTCTCATAGTGCAACATTACAAAATTGGTGAGCATGCATGCACAACAGAAATATAGGAAATACTTTACACAATAATGTCATTTAAGATGAGCTGCCCTGATTTTCTGTATTTACAACCCTTAGTTAGAATTTCCAGGTTTGATATCTAAGCTCATTCCTTCTCACAAGACCCAACAGTCCACTTACATTCAATCGAGCTGCACCAAATTTCACACACTCATAGATATTGGTTGTCTAAATGTGAATGAAAGTGAATCAAATCCTGGATCTCCATCAAAGTGTAAAGGTTTCTTCCCCGACCCATTCCACATCCTCCCATCAAGTTTGTTTTTGTGGAATCTCGCTTACAAACAAGATTACACAAAAACAAACTAACCAACAGACATGAAGACATAACCTCCTTGGCTGAGGTAATTCTATAAAAGAAGATTTTTTATTTCTGGTTTGTAAGTGTGTGTATATTTGTGTGTAGTAGGGAGATGACGTTTCTGGAAAACAATTTGACAGCACACAACCAGATATATTTTCCCCCTCCTCGTTGCATTTGAAGTATTGGGTCTTCTGGGGCGTTGTTAGGCTCTGAGGAAGGAGTTGAGACTCCTTTGCAGAGGGAGGCTCATATTTGGCTGGAAAGTTAAAAAGGCATTCAACATAACGGAAGACACTGGGGGTGGGTCTGAGTCTGGAGCCTGGGGATGCGATTACAGCCTAAACTGATCCCGAGTGGGATTTTATGGTGGGCGAGTGCAGAGGACAGATAGTGGAGTTTATATTTGTCAGACTGGCTTTGTGTTAAACTACTCAGGAATTTAAATGGACAGCAATTTATGGTAGGGTTCTAAGTTTCTCTAAAATTAAATCAAATCACAGTAATTCTTTTACAATCACGAAGTGCCAGGGAACTTCAAGTACAATCAGGGTGAGGATGCAAACATGCACAGATTTAAATGACACTGGCCTGTTTGAAAACTTGATACTTTTACCTCATCCACACAGGATATGACTTTCTGGAACAGATACAACATGTGGTTCACTGCTAGTTCCTTCATATGATTTCATGCAATGGCACCTTTCTGTGAAATGGATATATTGGGTATATTGTATTTTATTTTACATTACAACAATGAATCCTATATCTTGTTTTACTATCATTTTTTAAAAACTTCTATCACTGGATTTACTGTCATTTAGCTTCCTGCAGCCTAACCACCAAACAAAGATGATACAGATTAGACCATATATAGTACATATCATACATATTTATATAATTTAAATCAATTTAAAATCATTAAGTGTAGTTGAGGCAACTTAAAATAAATGTTAAATTTTACTTTGTAGTAACACAATCAGCCAATAAATGATTTTTTTTTTTGTATTCATAATAATCCACAAAGTCACATACATGTACTGTTGGTCTCTGCTGCCCAGTGGTGTTTGTTTTGTGTGTGTGTGTGTGTGTGTGTGTGTGTGTACTTGTTTTTCCTTCAGCCTCAGGAAGTCACAGACATGTTTGAAGTTGCTGTTTTACATGACCTCATGCAGAACACAGGCTTGGTTCATACAAAACACTCGTAAACACATTCAGAGCGTATAAACCTTTAACAGACTTCTTTGACAAATTCCCATGATTCTGTACATTTCTCGCATGGTTTGGTTTGAGTCCTAAACAGCTGTTTACAGAGCTTTAAATTTGTGTTTGTATATAGTGTACGTATATTATAGTTCTTTCACAATAAATAAAATACAAAGTCTTTCTGCAGGCTGTAAGCACAGGAAGTGGATATCTGGTATCCTTTTATAAGAGTCCAAGCCCTCTCACATATTCCAGGTAGCACTCTGTACAGACTGAACTGCCGGGTCATAAACACACACGCACACGCACACGCACACACATACACACAAACACACATATTGAGCTTATGTAATACATTAAAAAGACGTAGTGTTATTGGAGGACAAGAATCCTCTACATCCAAAAGCTGATTGCACAACAATGCACACAGCTCACTGTTGAGTACGTTGCATAATGTAAAGCTTATGCTCTGATCAGCTTTGACAGCTGGAGCGCTGCAGAGTTTCAAATATTGGCCTCCAACATTTTAGTAAAGGACACAGTTAAGTGATTAAAGTGCTTCAACAAAGTGGAATTTTACCAGAAAGAGTGAAAGTTATTCCCGTGTGGGATGACGCACAGCAGGCGTGCCCTTTCCTCTCCCCGCCCGTGCTCTCTGTTAGCCAGCAACGTGTAGCCTCAGAGTTCAGCTTTGTCCGTGAAGATGATAGAACAAAAAACCTACTCTGAGCTCTTTCTTTTGAATGGGCTCAGTGGGAGCTGCTTGTCTGATTAACTCTAGATTTTCTTAGTGTTTTGCGAACTTTTGACTCCTCAAGACTCACTTCAAAGCAAATTCACTGGTCCATTCTCCTTTGATTTGTCAGTCTTCAGATCTTCATTACATTTCATCCTCTAAGATTTCTCACCAAATTTCAATTTACAGATCTGTTCTTACAAAAGAAGAAGAAGAAGTTTTTTGTGATTCCACCACTAAAACCACTCGCATGCTGCAATACTCAGGGATTAAATGAAGTCAATGTGCAACACGAGGTCCATCTATTTTCAGCTGTTATCTGTGGTCCCACTGGCAGCAGGCTGAACAAAGCTGCTGGTTCTTCACTCTTCTCAGCCAGTTCTTCCTCTTCTGTGGCAGACGTAATCCCTCTTGTAAGATCCTTATTTTGCTTCTTCCCTGTGGACGTTGTTTCACAGACGTTGGCCGGTAATAGCAATAAGTTTAAACCTGAATTACTCTCTTATAACATAGGCTTCAAATGAACAACATAACAAAACTCACACAGAGGTTAGACATTCCTCCGTGCACGTGACCTGAACCTACGACCAGAGTTTCTGTCCAACCTGTGTTTTAACAAAAACAAATAACCCAATCATTCCTGGCAATGCATCAGATATCGTCGATCAATCGGCCTGATTCTCAAACCAACTTGTGTATATGTGCATGCATGCCTGTGTGTGTGCGTGTACCATATAGACGTGCATTTGCTTGGCCTCTCCAGAGAGCTGTCAGTGCTACACTGACGTTCTCCATGTCTGGAGTGGAAGACAAATTGTAGGTTATGCGTGGAAAAATAACGACTGCTTTGACACGTGCGAGCGACTTTGCATTCGTATGCACACGTGCGGAGGTCGGTGAGGGACCCGGGCCGATGAAATCATAAACCTTGAGGAGGTTTGATCTCTCCCAGATGATTGAATGGACTTGATGGAGCAGAAAGTAAAGCAGAGGATACAAACTGCCAGGGTCTGTGCTTTGAACGCAGAGGATGATTATTATCTGGTGTTTTTGTTTCGTTGCTTTTCTCTTCAGGTTAAAAACACATCTCAGACTCATTGATCGAATATGCGGTCAGTCAGTGAAAGTGAAAGCGACACAGCTCCTGCTTTGTAACCTTCACACTTTACACAAGACTGTAAATGATGCAACACGCTCCATTACTGCGAGGGGTCCTTGTGGAAACAGTTCAAAAGGCCACACTGTTGACACTCGTTTATATTTGTCATGGTTGACTCTATGATGGATTGCACCATAACTTGTTGACTGGGTGAGGCAGGTTTGTTTTTACTGGTCTTCAGTTACTGTTCCGCTGAAGAGCAGAAATCTGAGCTCCTGGTAGCAATTTGCGTCGGGAAATTATGAGCCGACATCTGTTTTAATAAACATCTGTTTTAATAAACATCTGTTTATTACAGTAATGGTGAGACTGGAGATGTCAGGCTACTTCCTGCAATATAGTGTCTTCTCTTTAATGGTTTCATATTTTTCTAATCAGGTTTATCTGCCTGAGATAATAAATAATGACACAAAAATTAGAATGTGAGGATTCTCTGGCAAGTCATGTTGGAAACATGAGAAAGGAAGACAATTATTTAGGTTTATAAAAGTTCATCTTGTAATGGAAAACCTGCCTGACATCAGAGCAGGTTAAAGAGGCACAATAATGTTTTTTGCATGTGTTTGCATAGAATCACTTTCATTTTCCAAATGGTCCTGCAGATTTTTTAGATTTCTAATCCTGTCAGTGCTTTGCAGAGACTTCAAAGTTGCTCGGGAGTAATTTAGTTTCATTGAATATGTTTTGATCGGAGCTACATTAGGATTTTGTGATTATACAGATATGAATTTGAATGACTAACTATTTTTCAGTTTAGTTGTTGATCACAGGGGCCTTCACAATAACTGCAACAGCCATGAATTCTGTAATTCGGGGTTCTGCGTCCTGAGTCGAGCTTCTGTGTGGAGCAGCGTCAGGGTTCAGCAGCAGGTCTGAACTCGCCACAGCTCAACTACTGCAGCTCACTTTCAAAAAGACAACGGCAACCAGCATCACCAAACAGGCAGAGTACTGCACTATAGTCATTTTAAACCAAATCTATGCAACTATGAAAATGCAACAATAACATTTATCCATTCATCCTTTGACAGCTTTAAAAAAATATATATTTAATAACTTTATTGAAATATGAAAAATGTATGTTATGTTTTCTAATAATTCAGGCAACCTGGAAAATGACATAAATAATAGTTTAAGAAAATATTGATATTTGGAAAATAACTGTGTCCATTCTTACATTTATATTTCATGTTATCTGGGTTTTATACATACAGTTATACTTCATGACGGCTTATAAGTTGTCTGTTCATGTATGAACTGCATGATGTCATCGTATCTTTGTGCTGATGAGGAATGATCCAATGTGATTCCATCATAAAACAGGTTCTCCAGTAACTGAAGTTGTCCTGTGAGGTGTAATTAAAACAGCAACTAAAACAAAGAGAAGACAAATCAAAGGCTTGGGTGGAGTCTGTAATCAGCTTCACATCATCTCGGAGAACTGTCCTTTAATTCAGACTGTAGAGAAATGAAAGGTCAGCTTGCTTGTCTTTATTTGTACCGGCACACGTGAATAAGAAACTATAGGGCGTCCTTGTATCTGTAACAAAACCAAAGTCACTCTGTGCTTTTGATTTTGAAGGACAAAGACAGTTTCCTCAAAAGAAAGAAAAGTTGTCTGTCACTCAAAACACTGAGGGTACATGTGCAGGAGGTTTTTTCCTGGAGCAGGTTGGCACACGAGAGACGGAAACTTCATCAGGGTGTACCTTGAATATGTGTTTGATTTTATCGTCTTTATCTGTCAGCTGCAACTCCACCCCAGGGAACGAACACACACACACACACACACACACACACACACACACACACACACACACACAAACACACACACGCACACAGGTTTGCTCACCTATCCTTATGAAAACATTTCCATTCTTTCAGCCTTACTAAAACCTTGTCCTTAACCTTAACTCAATCCACATCTTCCCTCTGACTTTAACCAGGAGCTGAGACAGGGTTAATTGTTTCATAAAAAACACTTTTCCCCCCTGCTGTCGCCAAAGAGTTTTCTTACTCTCTGTGAAACTTCACTGAACCTTTGCTTCTCTCGGATTCTCAGGTTTCTGCGGAAGTTGCTTTCCATTCTTTACCGTCTTTTGAAGATGGATCATTTTGGCGATTCAGCCCAAAGGATGAATTTTGCTCTGCAGTTCCCGAACAGATTGATGTTACACATGAACGTAATCCTTGATTTAAAAAATATCATACGACATAACACAATCAACTTCTGCTCCTGCAAAATCTGCTCCTATAATCCGAGCTCTGTGTGGTGTTGAACTTTCCCATTCATCATGTGCACGGCTGCAGAGACCCTTCACCGCTGCATGAGACAGACAGAGTTTCCACACGGCCATTATCCTGTCCAGACCCCTGCTGACAAATGTAAATGGCTTGTGCAGACTGCAACAAAAATAACTCATTTGATATTGTAATGGCAGATTGCATATATATGCAGACTCAGGCGGTTCCATAAGATGTATGACTCCTGCAGGCTCGGCTGTGTAGGTTTCTGCTTGAATGTTTTTTTGATTGTTTACCTTTCACTGTTAATCGCTTTGTAGTCGTAATTCTACCTGAAACATTTGACATATGATGATGAGAATCTGTTAAACCTACGGTGGAACTGATTACAATCTGGTGCACAAGGTGTGTTGCCTTCCGTCTTATCGCTGGTCGACAGAAAAGCAGGAATCACCTGTGAAAATAAGGAACTCAAACTATAAAAGCTGATGAGGAGGAGTTTCCTGTGATGTCCACTCAACGCCGTGGGGGGGGCAAGTAAAACACCAGTGCACACAAAGTGGTTCTGAGCTTTTCATTTATACTTTTTAAGCATAATTGGCATCCGTCAAGTTGCCTCATATCACCCAACATCCTGTGCAGAGTCGTCCCTCAATCAGCTCCAGTAAAGTGATAAATCTAATCATGGGTGTGGAAATTATAATGATTTCTTACTTGAGCTTCTGCTGTGTGGAAGATCTTTGACTTCTGCCTGAGACACTGTTTCCTTTTCAATGAATGACCAGATGATGAGATTTGTCATGGAAGAAATGGTGCGGGGGGTTTCATCCTTCTGCTTGTTTTTACATGATACACGGGGAAATCCTTTATTTTTAGTTCGCTGTGGTGAGATGGATTTTCCATTGAAACTTGAAAAAACCTGATGTAATTAGAATGGAAGAGTTGGGGATGAGTAATTCAGACCGGGTGGGTTTGTTGTGTTTGTTTTTGTGTGTGTGTGTGTGTGTGTGTGTGTGTGTGTGTGTGTGGTATCCTGTGATTCACTAAGGAACTGTGGATGTTGAAGTTCATTATGTTTAGAAAAATCCTCTTTTCTCTTTTGTGAATAGCGTTGGAACCTATCCGATATATGAGGTGCCAATACTGACCCACATAAATAAATATGTTAAAAGGCAATTTTAAGCCCAAATCCAAAATGCTGTAGCCTGACAGTGTTTCCTCCTTCAATAAACCACTAGATGATGGATTTTGTAATGGAAAAAAACTGTCCTGGGGATTTCATCCTCCTGCAGCTGACTTACAAGCATATTTTTTTAAAGATGCATGGGGAAAACTTTTATTCTTAGTATGCTGCGGTCAAATTGAAATACTTTTTTTATATCATGACTCTTGTTTATTGGACAGACTAATCAATAGTCCCCATTTTCTCATAACTTTTGTCCAAGTTTTCCAAAGGAGCTCTGGTGTTAGTATCAGTGACTAAACCCCATTCAGGTATCAGAATCAGACCTGTGTGTGTTTTAGATGTGAGTAGACTAATCTGTCGTATGGACGTCTCCTGTTAATGCTGTTTTTTGACCTCTTTAAATTCTCTATCGGTGTGTTTCTGTTGTCTATCAACATTTCTCAAGAACTGGCTCGACCACTGCTCCTCTACCAGATCCTCTTATTCACTGTGGTATTCACGCTTTTGACCCACTTTGCCTGATCTCTCCTCTGTTTCTTGGGAAAGCCTTTACAGCAATCCTTACTTGAAACAACCTTCCTATCACAAGTTGGGGTCACTGTGTGCCAGGGGTTATTTCCACTCTATCACTATATGACGTTTCCAATCACCAGAGACTGCAAATGGGCAGACACTAGGACCCAGCAGAGAGTGCCCAATGTTATTTTGTAGATATAGAAATGTAGACCTCCATTCTTTGACCCACTTTGCCTGATTTCTCATTTCAACCTGTAACTGTTATGCTAATATTCAACAATTGAAAGAACCTTCCTATCACAAGTTGGGGTCACTGTATGCCAGAAGTTATTTCCCCTCTATCTCCACATGAAGCTTTAAATTGGCAGACATTAGGACCCAGCAGAGCATGCTCAATGTTCTTTTGTAGGTGAAGGAATGCAGATTGTTTTTATCCTGAGATTCTGAGGAAACCAGGAAATGCAAAGAAGCCAGAGAGGACTCAGGGGAAGGAGAAACAGGGTATTATGAACACTGACTCACACATTATGCAGGTCATCTTCAAATATATCAGAGACAGTATAGAGATGCTCAATGTTCACTAAACAAAATCTGTGCTGCTAGTTATAACACTGGTATAAAAGAGTTTCCTCATTTTTCCTGGTTGGACACAAGAGAAAGTTCTGCTTCTGAGGACCTGCAGCTTATTTATTGGCTTAATAGCATTACCCCAATAAGATACATACATAAACTCTTCCAAAAGATTTCCCAGGCGGAGGCCAGTAAGGACAGTCCGGTAAGTGACAAACTCCTTTTCACAAGTCATGTCATGTCAGTAATGTCATTCCACGTCATGATTTCCATTCTGCATCAACCAGTGAATATAATCATTATGATTTTATTCTATTAACATTCATTCACTTTTATCTTATAATGTTTTACAGACATCATCGTCTACATGAATGAAAATATCAGAATTACAACAGCAGGGGCTACAGACTCTTTCTACACTGGATCATTCAGACAGATCACTGCTCTTCAGAAGCAGTTTAATAGCAATCACAGCCCAGTGTAGTTTTAGAGTCTGAGGCCCAGAGCAGACATCATTATATGAGGTGGAGTATTTTTTATCCTTCATAATTAGAAATATGAGTAAGTCCACCCAGGACTTTACACCATAAATGTCACAGCCGTATGGATTACATAACTATTTTTTCTTGGTTGTTCCTCTCCCGCTATGAAACTAATATTTAGGCTGCACCTTTCATTCTAGTGTTGGGGGGGAGACATTTCTCAAGAGCATTTCCTGGAGGGGACACCGAACGTACTGTATATATATATATATATATATATATAAAAGGGTCCTCATGATCGTTGCTGTCTCTGGTTCTATCCTCTGTACTGGTACTCATACTCATAACTACACAGTTCAACACAACAACAAGACTAATGTCTTTACTACAATTATGAGAGGGCTCTTCATAACTCAGAGACAAAATCTTACCTGAGAGTCTATCTGTCTGATTGTTTTACAGCACTTCTCAAAACCAGGCCTAAAAGAGCTTTAAGGTTTGGCCCTCAGTAAAAAATATATAAGGTACGCATACATAAGTTTAATATTTTAGTTTGATCCAACTCAATTTTAGTATTTACTTTTGTATATTACTTTGCTTTATTTACTTTCCATTCAAATATTGCTCATGAAAAATCTACACGCAAAACACGGAAAGAGAGTTTAAAATAAACTGCATCGTAAAATATGCAACTGCCCAACTGTATAAAATTGACTAGCTGTTGGTAAACAGAATCATGTTGGTCTTACAAACTGAACAATTGGCTGAATGATGATCACATTAAGCCATTTAAAGACTTATTGTTTGTTGCAGGCTTCACACACAAACTGTGATCTTGCAACGCTGTTATCTCACTAGTGCAAAGGGATTGAGCTGATATGTGATCAGAGCAGTCAGGAGAGTTCAGAGAGAACAAGGGGGAAGGTTGATGATGTTACTCTCCTGCCTCCTGCACGCTCTACCCAGCTGCCACCCCTCACCTACTGCAAACTGAGTATTACCAGGAAGTGAGAATACGTCTGGCATCTCCTGGTGTGTGATGCATATGTGAAAGAGCAACTCTAGACCTCCAGACTGGACCTGAATCTCAAAACATTTTCCAGAGTTCAACAGGTTTTTTTTCTTAAATTAACTTTTACATTTGATCCGTTAAGTAAATCTTCCTGTAATGTTCAAACACTTTTAGTGTAGGGACTTAAATGGTAATTGAGTAATTTTAGTGAAATGGTGGTAAGAATTTGAAGTTTTCCCCACCACCACTAATCCTCATAGTGATGTTAGAGGACTTTCCTACAATCTACAGATTTCATATCTGGAACTTTCATTGTAGCTATATTTGACAGATATGGCAACAGGAACCTGGAGTAGAGAAATCAGCAGGAAAAAAAACTGGGAGAAAATCACTGCAGCACATAACAAGAAGCAGGATTTATTCAGGAAACCTGTCTCTCTTCAGGTTTAACTTGGTATGTGTGGAATTTTGCTGGTTCAAGTGACCCAAAATGGACTAATAACCTCGTGAAAGAGGTCAAAAGAGTTTGAACTCAAATATGTAAGGAATCCTGTAGAAGGAATGTCAGTTTGCAGGCAGGCAGAACTACAGCTGCCACTCTCAACCATGGGTATGTGAATTTCAGGAACAAGTTCATGCTGTAGTATTAAAACTCATATTAAAACGCAATTGTTTCTGTTTCCTGTATGTTAGGCACCATGCCCCTGTCTCGTGTCTGTGGGATATTTGTTCTCCTCAGCATTGGCCTGATTTCCTTCATCCCTTCTTGTCACGGAGGGAACCTTCTGGTGTTCCCCATTGACGGCAGTTCCTGGATCAACATGAAGCTCCTGCTGGAGGAGCTACATGCCAGAGGACACAGCCTCACTGTAATCCGGGGGAGCACCAGCTGGCACATCCCAGAGGAGTCTCCCCTTTACACGTCCATTACAATTAAAATGGATGAGGGTATGGAGAACTTCTTTGAAGTGTACCTGCAGGAACAAATGAGGGTATGTCATCATGGTTGATGTACTGAGCCCCACATGGTCATTTAAATATTGCAATTTATACTTGTTAGATTTTCTTAATACTTATTTTCTAATGATTTTTTCCAGGCGCTGAGAGAAGGGGCCTCATTTCTAACTTCCTTCAAAATCACAAAGGATTTTCTTTCAATGATATTTAAAGCTCATTCTATGTGCGCTGATGCCCTCATTCAAATGTTAGATGATGAAAACCTAGTCAAACGATTAAAGGACGCCCAATATGATCTTGTTCTCACTGACCCAGCCGTAGCACCAGGGGTTCTGTTAGCAAAGTATCTCAAACTACCCCTGGTGCTTAATGTTCGCTGGATCAGCAGTGGAGACGGACAATTTGCCATAGCCCCCTCCCCACTCTCTTATATTCCGGTGCCAGGATCGGGTTTAACTGACAAAATGAATTTCATGCAGAGGGTCAAGAACCTGTTATTCTACAGCATCATATTGTTCCAGCACAAATTCATGGTGGGGCCAATCTACGATGTTGCCTGCACTAAATATATTGAGGGTGAATGTGACATCATGTCGCTGCTTCAGGAGGCAGACATATGGCTGTTCAGGTCAGACTTTGTGTTCGATTTCCCTCGGCCCACGATGCCAAACGTTGTCTACATCGGAGGGTTCCAATGCAAACCAGCTCAGCCTCTGCCAGCGGACCTTGAGCAGTTCGTTCAAAGTGCTGGCGAGCATGGTGTGATCATCATGAGTCTGGGAACCATGGTGGAAGCTTTGCCCAAAGAGGCTGCAGATGACATTGCCAGCGTCTTTGCCAAGATGCCTCAGAAGGTAACGTACTCTGTCATATTTTAATGCAGCAATTAATCGACAGCAGATCAAGTAAAAAACAAACAAACAAACATATAGCCTTTGTAGCCTGTTTGGCATCTAATGAATCATAATAAGGGGTATGGAAAACAGAGGGAGTGATATATGACAAAATGTATTGATGTTACCAAATAAATAATTTTTCTATTTAATTTGCCATCTTTGAGTATCCTGTGTATCTCAGGCTGCAGCGGTGGCAACACCATTGTGTTGCTGTAATCTCTGGAAACAGATGCTGCATGTGAATATGCAGAATCTGTAGACCACGGACTTCTAGCTTCTGTTTCTATTTTGACTAATAAAGGCTCCAATAGATTGGCCTTTGCCACCAGATGCTAGTTTGCCATCAGATGATGGCCGATGGGCTCCCAGATTGTTGTTGATGTAATGTCTGTCTGCTCATGAATAGATGTGCAATAAATGGATGTTGATGCTTTTTGTTTGCTGATCAGGTGATATGGCGGCACAAAGGGGAGCCTCCCTCCACTTTGGGCAACAACACACTCATTGTGGACTGGATGCCGCAGAGGGACCTCCTGGGCCATCCTCAGACCAAAGTTTTTGTAGCTCATGGAGGAACCAATGGAGTCCAGGAGGCCATTTACTACGGGGTCCCCGTGCTCGGCTTACCCCTGTTCCTTGACCAGTTTGACAACCTTGTCCGTTTGCGGGTGAGAGGAGCTGCAAAGATCATTGAACTTGATGAACTTAACAGCCAGAGTTTTGAGCAAGGTCTTCAGGAAGTGCTCCTGCAGGACAGCTACAGACAGAACATGCAAAGACTATCTCGCTTGCACAGAGATCAGCCAATAACACCCATGGATAAGGCTATCTTCTGGGTGGAGTATGTGATCCGTCACAAAGGAGCAGCACACCTGCGCACAGATGCTTATAAGATGCCCTGGTACTCGTACTACAGTTTAGATGTTCTGTTAGTGTTGCTGACTGCTGCAGCTGCACTGCTGCTCTTTACTGTGGCTGTTTTCTGGTTACTGTGCTGCAGAAGTAGAAGGAGGATAAAATCCAAAGCTGAATGAATCTGGAAATGGTTAGAAATCTGCTAGAAAGGGTTCTAAAGCTCTGTAGATGCAAACTTACTGTGCATTCTAAGGTATCTCATTTGTACATCTTTGTTGTATATGAAGTCAAATGACAACCAGTTAACTGATGTAGACAAATAAAATATAATAGCCTTGTCAAAATAATAGAGCCTCTTTCCTGTTTTAATATAAGCTATAAACTGTTTCTTCTTGGATTAATACTTGGTTAACAAATATATAATTGCTGATTGTTGTATGTTGGGGATTTTTGAACTAAAACCAATTCAGATGTAAAAAACTTAACTTGTTATATGAATTGTCGAACATTTAATTTTGATTAGAGTAAAGATCAATACATTTGTATAATTTCACATGAAAGTCTCTGTCATTATTGCTGCAGAAGCTAATGTACTGTTCATGTTACCCCTGTGCAAATCCCAAACAAATGCTAAAGGTTGAATGGAATAGAACAGAAAACTGAGGTTGTGATTGTATGAGAGAAAGCAGTACAACCGAGTTAAAGGTACTATTTCTGAAAAACAACGCAAATTCATATAAAAAAACCAAGAAATACTTCATATGCTTGCTGTGCTGAAAGCAAGACAATCACGGCTGGTATTTTCTGGTCAGAGTATGAGACCGAAAAGTGGGTAAAACAGAGACAACAGTACACAAGAATTGTCTCGACCACTGCTCCTCTACCAGATCCTCTTATTCACTGTGGTATTCACGCTTTTGACCCACTTTGCCTGATCTCTCCTCTGTTTCTTGGAAAAGCCTTTACAACCTGTTACTGTGATGCTCATATTCAACAATCCTTACTTGAAACAACCTTCCTATCACAAGTTGGGGTCACTGTGTGCCAGGGGTTATTTCCACTCTATCACTGTATGAAGTTTCCAATCACCAGAGACTGTAAATGGGCAGACACTAGGACCCAGCAGAGAGTGCCCAATGTTATTTTGTAAGTATAGAAATGTAGACCTCCGTTGTATTTATCCAGAGAGTCTACAGAAACCAGGAAATGCAAAAAAAACAGAGAGGACTCGGGGAAAGGAGAAACAGGTATTATGAAAACGGACTCACACATTGTTCAAGTCATCTTAAAATACACTGCTCAAAAAGATTACTCACAGTGTAACAGCAAGTGAGTTAAACTTCAGGAATATCAATTTGTCCATTTAGGAAGCAAGAGATTGCGAATCAATTTCACTCACTTTGGTGCAAATGAAAGTGACAGCAGGTGAAATGGAGCAGCAAAAGCAAGACAACCATCAAAAGGCAGTGGTTCTACATGTGGTGGCCACAGACTGCTTAAGTGGCTGAATGATTATCAGATTAAGCCATTATGAGAATAATCATTCGTTGCAGGCTAATAAAATATTTTTAATTTGTTCCACCTCAAACTACTACAACAATAAAATGCTTCTTACACATGAATACATCTGTAATAAAAGTGCTTTCACACATTATGTTGTTATCTCACAAGTGCAAAGGGATTGAGCCGATATGTGATCAGAGCAGTCGGGAGAGTTCAGAGAGAGCGAGTGGGAAGGTTGATGACAGTACTCTCCTGCCTCCTGCATGCTCTACCCAGCTGCCACCCCTCACCTACTGCAAACTGAAAATTACCATTAGGTGAGATTACGTCTGACATCTCCTGGTGTGTGATGTGTATGTGAAAGAGCAACTATCCCTTTACCATGGTATGTGTGAAATTCTAGAAGGTTCAAGTTACCTAACCTGGACTAATAGCCTTATGAAAGAAGTCACATGTGTTTACCTGTGACAGAGAAAAACACTCATGAAAGTTCACACAACCACACACACTAGTTTGAAAAAATTATCTAATTATCAGTGAAAAATCTACGATAACATGTTAAATAAGAAGTAAACTGGTTGTTTTTTGCAGAACATTCACTGCAGCATCATAGCTTCATATGGCACATGCATTGTAACTCATTTACCGTTATGGACCAATCATCTGTGGAGTTTGAACTCAAATATGTAAGGAATCCTTTAGAGGGAATTTCAGTCTGCAGGCAGGCAGCACTACAGCTGCCACTCTCAAGCATGGGTGAGTGAATTTCAGGAACATTTTCATGCATTCAGAATTTTCACTTTATAAATGTATGAAAACTCATATTAAAATGCATATGTTTCTGTTTCCTGTATTTTAGGAACCATGCCTCTGTCTCGTGTCTGTGGAATATTTGTTTTATTCAGCTTTGGTCTGATTTCCTTTGTCCCTTCTTGTCACGGAGGGAACCTTCTGGTGTTCCCCGTTGATGGCAGCCACTGGATCAACATGAAGCTCCTGCTGGAGGAGCTTCATGCCAGAGGACACAGCCTCACTGTAATCCGAGGGAGCAACAGCTGGTACATCCCAGAGGAGTCTCCCCTTTACACGTCCATTACAATTAAAATGGATCAGGGTATGGAGAACTTCTTTGATGAGTACCTACAGAAGCAAATGAGGGTATGTCATCATGGTTGATGTACTGAACCCCACGTGGTCATTTAAATATTGCAATTCATATTTTTTAGATTTTCTTAATACTTATTCTCTAATCATTCTTTTCAGGCGCTGAGAGAAGGGGCCTCATTTCTAACTTCCTTCAGAATCACAAAGGATTTCCTTTCCATGATATCTGAAGCTCATTCTATCTGGTCTGATGCCCTCACTCAAGTGTTAGATGATGAAAACATAGTCAAACAATTAAAGGACGCCCAATATGATCTTGTTCTCACTGACCCAGCCATAGCACCAGGGGTTCTGTTAGCAAAGTATCTCAAACTACCCCTGGTGCTTAATGTTCGCTGGATCACCAGCGGAGACGGACAATTTGCCATAGCCCCCTCCCCACTCTCTTATATTCCGGTGCCAGGATCAGGTTTAACTGACAAAATGAATTTCATGCAGAGGGTCAAGAACCTGTTTTTCTACGGCATCATATTGTTCCAGCACAAATTTATGGTGGGGCCAATCTACGATGTTGCCTGCACTAAATATATTGAGGGTGAATGTGACATCATGTCGCTGCTTCAGGAGGCAGACATATGGCTGTTCAGGTCAGATTTTGTGTTTGATTTCCCTCGGCCCACGATGCCAAACGTTGTCTACATCGGAGGGTTCCAATGCAAACCAGCTCAGCCTCTGCCAGCGGACCTTGAGCAGTTCGTTCAGAGTGCTGGCGAGCATGGTGTGATCATCATGACTCTGGGAACCCTGGTGAACGCTTTGCCCAAAGAGGCTGCAGATGACATCGCCAGCGTCTTTGCCAAGATGCCTCAGAAGGTAACATACTCTATCATCCACTTACAAAGACGTGAAATGTTAAAAGCTAGAAATGTGCCAGAGAGACCTTGAGATATGTTTTTATTGCAGAAGTTAATCAACAGCAGATCAAGTAAAAAAAATGTTTGACTAATGTTACGCGTTTTAAACAGTGTGTCTGTGAAGATTTTCAGTCATCTGGGTCATGGTATATCCAAGTGTTAAATAACAGGTCAACTGGAGTTTCTTGAAGACGTTTCACCTCTCATCCAAGAGGCTTCTTCAGTTGTAACTGATTGCTGGGAGTCGTTAGGAGTCGTTGAGTCTCTTAGGTGTAACCTTAACATCTCCTAATGACCCTACAAGTTAAATAAAAAAGTTTTCAGCACTTGGATTTACTTTAAACATTGTACGGATAATGGAAGATAGAGTCATTTGACCCAGATATCCATTCTCTACATTTGAAGCCTCAATAGATTGGCCCTTGCCCCCAGAGGCTAGTTTGCCATCAGATGATGGCCGATGGGCTCCAAGAATGTTGTTGATGTAATGTCTGTCTGCTCATGAACAGATTTGAAGTAAATGGATGTTGATGCTTTTTGTTTACTGATCAGGTGATATGGCGGCACAAAGGGGAGCCTCCCTCCACTTTGGGCAACAACACGCTCATTGTGGACTGGATGCCACAGAGGGACCTCCTGGGCCATCCTCAGACCAAAGTTTTTGTAGCTCATGGAGGAACCAATGGAGTCCAGGAGGCCATTTACCACGGGATCCCCATGCTTGGCATACCCCTGTTCTTTGACCAGTTTGACAACCTTGTCCGTTTGCAGGTGAGAGGAGCTGCAAAGATCATTGAGCTGGGCAAACTTAACAGCCAGAGTTTTGAGCAAGGTCTTCAGGAAGTGCTCCTGCAGGACAGCTACAGACAGAACATGCAAAGACTATCTCGCTTGCACAGAGATCAGCCAATAACACCCATGGATAAGGCTATCTTCTGGGTGGAGTATGTGATCCGTCACAAAGGAGCAGCACACCTGCGCACAGATGCTTATAAGATGCCCTGGTACTCGTACTACAGTTTAGATGTTCTGTTAGTGTTGCTGACTGCTGCAGCTGCACTGCTGCTCTTTACTGTGGCTGTTTTCTGGTTACTGTGCTGCAGAAGTAGAAGGAGGATAAAATCCAAAGCTGAATGAATCTGGAAATGGTTAAAAATCTGCTAGAAAGGGTTCTAAAGCTCTGTCGACGCAAACTTACTGTGCATTCTAAGGTATTTAATTTGTACATCTTTGTTGTATATGAAATCGAATGACAACCAGTTGACTGATGTAGACAAATAAAATATAAATATCCTTGTCAAAATAGTAGAGCCTCTTTCCTGTTTCAATATTAGCTATCAACTGTTTCTTTATAGATTTACATTTTGGTAAAAAAAAATATAATTGCTGATAGTGTCAACCAATCACTGTCGCGACTTCATTAATTTCCAATTTGCCAAACCCCAAAATTGTTTTCTGTGACAAAGATCAAAGCATTTGTATCATTTCAAAGGAAAGTCTCTGTGTCATTATTGCTACAATAGCAAATATACTGTTCATTTTACCCCTGTGCAAATCCCAAACAAATGCTAAAGGTGGAATAGAATAGAACAGAAAACCATTATTGTCATTGTATGAGAGAAAGCAGTACAACAAAATTAGAGAATTCTGAAAAAAGAGTTTATATCTGCATCTACAGGGTCAATATGAATAATCTTAGTATCTATGTAAAAGCAACACTTTCTGCACTTTTGGTTTGGGTACATTCATTACTCTGTTACAAGAGACGATACAGTACTGTCTCTGTGATGATGTGCTGGTATAGGATTGTATGAGCTGCAGTAAAGTTAATCACAATATCAGAACCACATGTACCATTACCAGGTCGCCGCCGGCAACCGTTTTTTTTGGAAAACTTAGATCTATTTTGTCACGCTTGTTATTCTTTATATTTATATCGATCCATATAAATTACATCACCCTCTAAACTAAAATCAGAGCCACAGAGAAGACAAATGACTCTGGAAAAACCCTTAATTTCAGAATTCCACTGTTCCCCCTTTCTCTGGAATAGTCCGAAAATCAGATGCCTTGAAACAATCAGTGCCTGCAGCGGAAATTTGTCTTTGATAAAGCACATGGTTTCCATTTATGAGATGAGTGAGGTTGCAAGTTAAATTAAGTTTTTTCTTATTATTTGGTGATACTCAGCCTCAGACTCCTGAGCCGGTGAGGAAAACAAGGATGTGAAGATTATTCCAGGGTGCACGCACAAACACACACACACACACACACACACACACAAACACAGTCACCTGTGATTATCTTGTTATCCGTGAGAATCAAAATTGTATGTCTTTTTGGATCAGTAGAAATAATGACCTTTTCATAATCTGCAGTAGTTTGAAAAACAGATGCTTTATTACAGATTTGCCAAAAAATGAATGATTTTACAGAAATAACATATTCACATTGAATTTGTTGGATCTGCATCATGTCCACACGCTGCTGCTGCTGAAGGACGAGCTTCAGAAGTGGTTTATAGAGCTTTGCTGAAGCCATGAATAACAAACAAGAGTTTAAGTTTACCACAGCCGCTGTTCTCTGCCAGTGAGGAAAACACAATCTTCAGATATTTTTCTATTTCTATTTATGTTTGTTGACATTCAAAGGATTTCTGGCGAAGTGTGACTTTAACAGTAGATTTCTGGTGGACACAGACATAAAACACAGCTTTGCATTTTGGTGAATAATTTGCAAGTAAATACAAATGGAGAAATAAAGTGGAAGAATTGATTCGATTGTTTCCCAAGTGTAAATCTCATTTTAATCACATGGAGGAACATTCCAAACCGATAAGTGTAAATAGTTGTGTTTCATTTAAACAAATTCCAATCCTGTTTGAGTTTGTTCTTCAACATGATTGAAAATAGCAGTCGACATTTGTCTTGATGTTGAAGTGCAGAAACAATACAGTTTTCCATTTTGAAATCAGAGACAACACTTACATGTTTTCATTGGCATTTGTTTTGTTTTTTTTAGCAGGATACAGTGTCCAGGATCTTTTTTTTCCCACTTTCTTCATCATTGTGAGACATGGCATTTTTCAACATTTTCCTTGATTTCTCAAAAAACAATTCATGGATCTTGATGGGGAAAAAAATCTGTCATATTAAGGGGCCTGATATTTATGAGAGTGCAAATAAAAATCTGGATCTAGTGAATTTAAATGTGGTTTCATCAAGGGACTGTTGGGCCTGTTCCATTCTAGTTTGCAAGACAAATAAATGTTTCTTCTCTCTAGAAAATACAATTTTACATCATGCTGTGTCTTTGTCAACACATTTAAGACCAAATGTTTCTTTTATCCCCCCTTTTATTAACTTTGTCCTTTTCTTGTTCCCACCTCTGCCTATTAGACATCTAGTTAAAATACTATACTGGACCTAATGACAACCACATGGATGAAATAAAACACAAAAGGGACAAATCATAGTCTCACAGTATCAGAATGAAAGCAGGACATGTTATGTCTGTAAAACAAACCAAGGCATTTTGGGCTGATTCACACCTCCAGACAATCAGAGGAAATATTTGCTCTGGGTTTTTCCTGATTGTCAGCTCTGATTAATATGTAGGCATGTGAAGGTTTTATCAGATCCAAACTTAAATCTCCCAAACGGCTTGCAGACTCACCGGGGTCGCACCAATTATATCAAACAAATTTGAAATTCAGGAGTTGATTATTATCTTAAGGTCAATTCAAAATTGTAGGCAAGTTAAAAAAATATATTCATTTAAGAAGCTAATATTATTTGACCTCAGGAGACCATTGTCTATAAACTTCCATACCATGTATCATAATGTGTCCTCTAAGAATAAATGTAACCTCAAGGAGGATGAGGCCTAAAGTCAACACTAAAACCCCTTACTTGTGTGATAATCCATCTACTTCTAAATTGCACAGCTTTCACTTGTAGTTCTCCCAATTGCTTTTGCCCTGAGGGACGCCTCGACTCCTCCAGACACAAGGTCAGACGCTCGAACATCTGCTGCAGGAGCGGCCCACTAAAACACACAAAACAGGTGCTGTGCATGTTCCTGTCTGGTTGCTGAAGCCTCCATATGTCCTCCTCCCTCGATCTGTCTTCTCTTTGTCCTCCTCCTCTGCCTCCCCCTCAGACTTTGCACCTCCTGAAAAATCCTTCCTGTGATCGCGGCTGTCGTTGGATGATGTCACTGTGCATGCTTTGTGTTAGAGACATGTGAAGGCTGTGCTGTGACTGCGAGGAGAGCTGATGCCTTCATAAGATTAAATACTGCATTTTGAGAGTGGATGTGGATCTACCTAAAGACTTAGAAAATATGTCTGATTTTATTGAATTATTTTAGTTTTCTTTTCTTTTAAATATCTTTTTTATTTAATGTCATCAATGTATTAAATAATTATTGTGCAGGGAAAGTTTTTTTTGTTTAAATGATCGATGCTCACATCACAACACGTCCACAAGCTCAAACAAGAAAAAGCACACACACAACAACCACAGCTGACAGCAGAGGATAAATCATAAACTATGGATAAACAAAGTTAGAATTATGAGACAAGAAAGCAGAGAAAAGATCTATAATTTATACCTTCATGGTAACATAAGATGTTTGATCAGGAAATAATGAGAATAAAAAAAATGTATAGAATATGACTGGGAAAGAAGAGAAAAAAAGAGCAGAAGAAGAATGGCTCAGGCCGTTACTCCTGTGCTTTCTCTGTTGTCTGTGTTCCTCTCCCTGCCTCCTCCTCCTCCTCCTCCTCCCCTGTGTGAGTTCCACACCTGGTCTCAATCTCCCTATCAGCAGCACTACAAGAACCCCGGTTATCTCGCCGCTCATCGCCGGATTGTTCAGTCACCTCAGTGGTAGACACGCTCGGCCTCTTTGAACTACCAGTGAAATGTTTATTTGTATGCTTCTTGTGACTCACCAGAGCAAACTCGCCAGCCTCATCTCCAGCTCACAGGATCTCATGCACACCCTCAGCCAGCCGCCAGCCTGTCACCTGCCTGCCTCAACATTAAACACTCTTATCCTTCACACCAGTCCCTCTCTGTGTCTGCTTACTGGTCCAGTGAGAACTAAAACCTTACAGAATGGCTGCTCAGAAATGATTGTAGTGGGTTTCTTAGAAAATGTCAGCACCTTGTAAATGTTACACTCTGATCTCTGGGTAGTAAAACAGGTTTTATATTGGACCTGCTGAAGGACGGGACCCTGAATTCTTCCATTTAAGTGAAACAGCTTGACGTACCAGTGGAGATTTAACAACTGATACGTTAAGTGTTGCTACTGGAGCGATTCCAAAATCTGTATGTCAAAGGATTTGGCTGAATTTAGTGGTGAGGTGGTTTCTGAAAGTCTGAATTTAAATGGACATGACAAGTACATGTGAAGAAGTGAGGCAGGTGCAACTTGTATCACATGAACACAAATGAGCTAACTTGGTAAAATATCTTAGTTTTGAAATGTATTTATACATGATGGAGCAACTTGAAATAGAAAATTAAAGCCAGACCTTCTTCATTTATCTGGATTATACATTGTTTGCACCAAGCCTGAGATATTTTAGGGAGGAAATCTCACACCCTGACCAAAACAATACATTAATTTATTGCTCTCACTGACCAGGATGTTAAGAGACCTCAGTATTTGAGCCTGTTACTGCACATCAACATATCGATGAGCTCATACAGAGAAAATACTTCACTACTGCTGATATATGACAAATGTGAGCATGTGCAATATTTGTATAAAGCCATATACCATATCCATACCTCCACTCTTCAAGCAACAAGCATGCACTTGCAGTTTCAAGGTAACCCATTCTCAATACACTCACTCACACACGTTCGTGCTCTGTGGCTTGTTCTCCCATGAGGCATCTGTAAGCCATGACATCATTCTTTCCACAGCCTCACAGATCACAATAATTACTCTCTCACTCGGCCAGAAGCACAACTGACTACACGGTTCTTCACAGGAAATCGTGGCCGTTTGGTCGCGTCGAGTCTGAGAAATCATTGTCATAGAAATTCTCCCAGACAGACCACATCATCCAAAATGTGTCGGATCATGTGGCTGGAAACACGGAAGCACCCGCAGTGTTTGTGACATGTGTCTTCATCTGTCTTCTTCTCACCGCTCTGTCTTTAGAGGATTACACTTTTATTTCTTACTTTCAGCAGCTCGTTAATAACACTGAGATATTCATTTAAAAACTTAATATTGATGTTGTGATCGAAACACAACGAGGGGGAAGATTATTTTCTAAAATGAGAGATAATTGTCTAATGTATGAACTCACTACCAATATTTGAGTTCCGGGTTTTGAAACTGTACAGTTTCCATCATATTGGGGGCGTTAACTCAGGAGGTAAAGTGGGTCATCCACTAAGAAGAGGGTTCGATCCCCGTCTCCTCTAGACAAGATGCTGGGTTAGAGTTACTGTGACCTTGGGCTAAAACAAACGCTGTGCCGGTGATGGCTGTTCCGACAGTGTGCGAATAATGTGTGATAGAAAAAGAGCTTCATTTGGAAGTGGTGCATTAAAATGTGTGAATATGACAATTTAATTTATTTATTTAACTTATATATTTTTTCAATTTGCATTTGGCACAATTAAAAGGTAACATTTCATATTTCCAAAGGATTCACAGACTCTGGTACTGAAGAAGCCTGAAAAAGTTATGATCCTCTAGGGACGTTTATTTGAGATGTACGTATGTTTCCAAACCCCCCCTTATTTTCCTTCCTGATTTAGTGTTAGTTAATGTCTCTGTTACCTTCAGTCACCTTCAGTTGTTTTCTATTTGGATTCATAGAACAGTATCTTCTCACTGAATCCATTATAAAGAAAGCGAGACATGTTTTCTTGGATCATTCAAAGCGACACAGATGGAGTAGTATGATAATATTTCTCTGTCATGAAACATCGATCATAAGACAAATCCCAGATGACACTTTGCTCCATTAGTTTCAGATCCATGTGGTTTAAATTACAGCTGGAGGACGGACAACAGAGCTGTCAGAGAACGAGAGTGTATAAAGTTGCAGAATACTTTGTTTTGTCTAGTATTATCATTGGGGGAAGTAGTTACAGGCAGTACTAGGCTCTGAATACATGTCACAAGGTCACACTAGGTCACAAACAATCCTTAATGGTAGCTGTGTGCATCTGAAGTCTTAAGAGACACATTTTTTCATTAGTTTCTGCGCACAAGATACAACTGTTGGGACTTCAGAGGCTCTGTTTTAATACAACATAGAAATGGGAAAAACAAATTGTATGACAGATAGACTCATGAACACAGAAATGAAAATCATGTCATCATATTCATAATATTTATTTGTATGTATTGGATTAAACTGTGGTCATATTCTTGTTTTATTATATTCTAACATAACATCTCCAATTGTTCATACTTACAGAATAAGAACTGAAGTCAATTTGTCTGAAGCTTAATTTTAAATGAATGTGATCTTATTAGATGGGGAATCATTAAAATTATGTTAAATGAAAAAAAATTAGGCAGGAAAGTGAGCTGTGTCACATGGGCAGTTAATACCTGTTGAGATATCTTACAAACATGGAATACAATTAAGATAAGAAACATGTATTACTACTGGCTGACAGGTATATATGATTATTTATTGCAACCATCAGACATTCACCAACCATCTAACAGAGCTGATTTCCATTAGTTTGTGTTTATTTATTGTTATTCACTAATCCTGTAGAGGACAATGAGTTCATTCTTGGCCAAGTTTAACTTCTGGAACGAGATGCACATGATCTAAATCATATCCATTATGCTGGATCAAATGTGTCTTTGTGAGATTCATCCACCGATTTTATTTATGCAGTTGGCAGAGAGAGAATAGGGCTGTTGTGTAATGCCTATATTACTGAAGAGGGAATGATTTCAGCTGTGAATCTCCTGCAGCGGGAGAAGGGACCAGTCACTGGTCATGTTCGGGTGGAACTAATGTGGCAGCTGCATTTTCAAGACTTATAATTTTAAGCCATTGCTCCAAGAGTGCAGTGTTATCTGCTTCAACTCGTGCATGAACACAACTAGTGCACAGTTAGTTCAAATCCTGTCCTCTTGTCATCACCTTGTTATCTGCATTTGCTCATCTCCGCTTGATACATCCTTTTAAATACATAGAGATGATATAGAGATGTCCATGAAGGTGTGTATTTTAAAAAATCTGTGGGACGTCTGTTTAAACAGTACTAACAGGGCTAAACCCTAAATATCTTTAACAATAAAGATGAGAAAATTGTTCTTTAATATAGTAGAACATGTTGTTTTAAATTGACACTGAAGCCTAATAAAAATACAGCTAACCTAGTATCAGCTGTCACTGGATATATATATGAAAATTATTTTTGAAAATCTTGTTAAACATAGAATAATCTCTTAATCATGTTTGTGAAAGAGGAAACTATACACAGGAATGAAATTAAACCAAAGTGAAACAGGAGGCTGATGGTGGGACATTGAAACTTTATATTCATCTGCTTCTTTTTAATTTGGCCATATCGTAACATACCATAGCTGTATACAACCTTAATGGGATATAGTAATGTGATGAAGTTTAGCAAAATTTCAGAAATTCAGCTCTGCCCTGGAGGTTTTGTTTTCATCAGCGTTTGTTAGGATTATGCAAAAGCTTGGTGGCAGGATGCAGTGATGGTCGGGGAAGAACCCATTCAATTCTGGTATGGATCCAGGAATTTTAACTCTGTGAGGTGGGGCGTTTTCAACATTTCCCTTGATTTCTTGGAGAATAACTCAAGGATCTTGATGACAAAAAATGTGTTTATAGAATTGATGTTTATGAGTGTGTGTGCAATTTGGTGCAGATCCAAATAAAAATCTGAATCTAGTGAATTTAAATGTGGTTCCCCGAGGGGAATCATGGGAACTTGAATTGTGCATAGACTGAGACAGAGTCAAGCTCAAATTTAAAAGCACGAAACATCGTAAATTTGGAGGCTGCAAAGGAGGATTGAATACTGAGTAAAAATCCATTGTGTTTTTAATCACCATGTGATAATTTACAAAGGTACGATACAGCATCAATGGTAGCAAAACACGGTTTCTTTAAAATGCATCTATTGTACAGAAAACAAGCACCATTAAAAAAAGCATAGAAAAATCTTCCCAAGCCAAGTTTACAAAGTGACATGACTTTAATAAAAAAAGCAAAATATCTCTATGGTAGAATATATCTCACCTTACACACCATCTACCCAACGGCACAAATTCATATTTCCCATGCACACTTACATGAAGGGTATTTCTATGTCACTGCAATGCTATTACACATCATGCCTATCACATACAGTATGGTCCGGATGGAACAATCACAAAGCTAAAATGATTGGATCTCTCCCTGTTGGTCCAGCTTTTTTCAACCCTCCAGCACTCGACCAGGAGCGCTCGAGGTGCATTCAGTCCCTGCGGTGAGCCCGGAGATGTTTCAGGATTCACTGCCTCGGCTTGTGGTGACGCCTGACCAGCCTTGCCCGCCTCATTCCAGCTGTAAACAGGGACACGGGGAGTTAATGGATGGAGCCAGAGGGGAGAGTGTCAACAAAGATGAAAGAAAACATGTGGATGAGGAAACTAATGAGATGCGTGAAGAATGGGTGGAAGGACTGAAACTGTAGATAATGGAAAGTTTGATGAGTAATCGTTTAGCAAAACTTTGGTGTTGAATGTGTCATCAAATCACTGGGCCCTTACCTGGAGGTCTTCTGCTGGGCGCTCCTCTACCTCCCTCTGTGAAATGAAGAGAACACAGTCAACCTGCGCACGCATGCATGTACTACACAAACTCGTTCTGCCGTTAGGAGTGTTTACCTTTAATGAGTCTGGTAATCCTCTCTGATTCCTCATTGATCAGACCCGGGTTGCCATGGATGGTGGTGATTTTCGAGAAGTCTGGACCTGAACATTTCAAAACAAAACCGTTAGATCCAAAATGTGGAGCAGTTTTTACAGTCACAAAGAAAATCATGTATGGGTTTGCAGTTTTGAAAATGCATTTTTGAGACCCTACCCTCAATGATATGAGGCTCGTTCACCGTGGTTTGTCTGGCTCCACCTTCAGACCGGCAGCGGAGAAGGGTGTTGAAAGTCATTTAACGACTTAGCAACTGTACTGACTGACAGACAGACAGACTGACAGGTACATACACCCGGTAAAACACCTCCTCCGCTACCGCACAAGAAGTCAAGCACAGATGTGCAGGATTCATGGACACGCACACACAGATGTTGTCACAGGTCACTTTCAGGGACATTACATATCTTCCATTAATTTCCTGGAGACAAACCCTAATGCTGCATTTGCACCAAATGTGAAGTGAAGAGTCTGGCTGCAGGATCATTTGTGTGTACTCATGATAGGGCACGATCACACATACAACAATGTTGCGGGTCAAAGTTGAGCTCTATGTGAAGCCACGCGGTGGACTTGTTCTACCACAGGAAGTGAAAGGTTTTATTTGTTCCCTCTCGTGCACAGATTGGAAGTAAACTGGAGTGTGACCGTGCCCTCAGAGTAAATCAAGTGAGAGCAAGGCAACTGCTGTATATTTGCCTGTGATCTTCTGCAAAAGTGGAGAGGAGGACTCATGGCTAAAGTGACAATGATTACTGCATCATGCTTGTGTGTGGGACCACAAGACCAACGAGACGCAGACAGCTCAGGGAATTTCACTGTCGTCTCCAGGAACTGTGTCTGGACGATGTTACCTTGTATGTAATAATGTCCCACAAAGAAATAGCTTCACATTAGGTGTGAACGCAGCTTTTTCCCAGTTAAGGATCCTAACTGGTCAAGCTGTCAACACATTAGTGGTCTTTAATCTGACATATGTCCCCAAAGGTGTCCTATAACACGCACACAAACACACAAACACTGCAGAGGGCGTTCAGCTCATACAGAGAGAGTGAATTCTTCTAAAGCCCACTAACAAAGCTGCAAGACACCAGAGATGCAGTTGTAGCTTGAAGCTCACTGCCCCTGCAACCACAAGCCAGTGGCATTTTGGAGATAGGCAAGAGCACTGACAGAGATGGAATCAGATGGATGAGTGATGAGCTGGACACACATCCAAATCATGGTGCACCATTGTCAATAGACAGACATTTTACAGACACATGATGGACGGTAGAATCCAACCTCTGTAGCATCATTACTGAACCTGTATAAACATCATACTCCAGAATGTGCTCTAGTGGAGTTTTGAATGTTGGCTGGCCAAGGCCTCTCATAATAAACTTTACAATTCTAATGAACAACGTATTTAACGATGTCCCCTGTGTAAAACATACAACTGCCCATTATCACAGCAAAGTATTATGGGCAACAACAGGCAACAACATAACTGCTCCAGCTTTTTAACATTATTGTTTTCTAAACTTGTATAATTATATACCTTATATAACTTATATACCTCCTGAGTCCGTCTGAGATGGAAATGTAGGCCATAAAAAACTGAGTTTTTAGAAAAAGCAGGAAATGTACACAGTTCATAGTGAACTGTTTTTCTTTTGAATAATTTTACAATTCCCTGTCTTACCCTTAACATGCAAGCGTTTACATTTGATGGTTAGGTAGGTCTGGTTTTGTTTAAGTTACTCTGACTTTGCTTATCTTCATAATCAGCAGCAATTAGTTTGGTGTTATATAAGTACTTTTATTTGATATAATGCCCTTGAAGAGATGAATGAATTAAGTTTGTTATTATTATAATAATTCTGTTATCGTGAATCAATAAATACAACAAAGTGCGGATAGTTATACAAAGCGAATCAAAATCTACGATCTATACACATGTTCCTTTAAGGCTAAAATGGTGCACACCATGAAAATGATGTGTTTGATGTTGTGAAGGATGATCACCAGGGAGACGATGCTCAGTAAAGATTGATGCATTTGTTAAAAGAGCCGTTAGAGGACGCATGAAAGCCCTTAGATGCAGACCAACCAGCTCATGGGAAGAAATGCTTTAAGAGAAACTTACCTTCAATTTGTTTCCCATCAGCATCAAACTCTCCACCTGCACCGATAAAACAAAATATACGGTGTGTTATTAAAATCTATTTTTAAACCTTTGTGAAATCTCATTGTGTAACAACTATAAGAACATTGACCTCACCATCAATAACTCTTGTAACCTTGGTAATTTTTGGTTCCCCCGTTTCGATGACCCTGGTTACCTTGGTGATCACCGGCTCCCCCTTGACAACCACCTCGGTGACAATTGGTTGTTTTTCGATGACTCTCGTTACCTTGGTGATCACCTTGTCCAGCCCAATGACCCTGGTTGGTTCTTCTTCCAACACTCTGATCACCTTTGTCACATCAGGGACTGTTAGACAGAGGGAGCAAAGGGAGACGTGACCATCCCATAATAATGATAATAGAGAGAGGGCATCTTTAAAGCACCTGCACAAGTTGTGTCTCAATTCAGGGGCTGCATCCTTCAGAGGATGTGGTCTACCCACAAAGATTCTTTCAAGTAGACACTACATCTTTTCACCCATCAAGCACATCCTACGAGCCGTTGTGATACCATGTGACTGTGCATCACATGGTATCACAACACTGTTTCTGGATAAAGCCAAATCAGTAGTAGTAGTGTAAAGCATAATTCACAATTATTACCATAACTGTAATAAAGCAAACATGTGTAGCCCCTAAAAATGTAATCTCTCAGTGGGCGGAACCTTCAGCTCTCTGGTCCTAGATCCTTCGAGGAATCAGGTTGCATCTCTTCTTTGTTATAATAAATCAAAGCCTGTTTCCATCCATGTGGACGTGAGTAACTGGAAGAACCAAGAGTCCGCTATGGTCTCTGAGCATGTTCTGCTTTGACAGCTTAATTACCTCATCTCTGGAAGAGTTGATTAAATATCCCAGGAGGCCACAGTGGATATAAGTAACAGTGAGCGGAACAAAGAACAGGGTCCAGGGAAGAGGCCAGGATGGAACAATGAAAGTTATGTAACATGCAGGTAGCTGCAGATTGGATTTCACTTGCTCATTTTTTAAACAAAGAACATCTGTTCATTTTAAAGGCAGACATGTTTTTCCTATAAACACATTGAGAACACATCAAATCTCTGAAAATGAATTCCTCACTTTCAGTAATGTGGATAATAACAGTGGTCTCACCTCTTTCAATATAGTGAGTGTTGGTAATGGTCTTCTCTGTGAAGTAACACAATAGGTTTTAAGTTGCTGCAGACACAATAATGCGTACATATGTTCAAACAGTGACAGAGACACTTACTGATGAAAGTGATTGGGATCTCATTGTAAGAAAATCCTGAAACATACTAAAGACAAAAGCAGAATAAGAGGTATTAAAACAAAATATAGACAAACGAAAGTGGAACATATTCACATATGTGAGTTTTTTCTTTCATTACCTTTATCTGGATGTATCTAATCAGTTTCTTCAGGAGGACCTGGAGGTCCTGACGGCCCACAGGAAGGTCTGCAAGTCATACGCATCATCAATAAACGGAATATTTCCACACACACAGGGAACATTTCATTATTTTCTGCTACTGCATGTTGCTCCCACCTCCGGGGTACAGAACGTTCTTCACCATATGGATGACACCGTTTGTGGCCATAACGTCACTGTCTGGAACGTTCACAGAGTTGACATGAATAGAGTTGTTAACCTGAGAAAAACAAAGAAACACTGAATGCAAGTGTGTTTTTCTAATACTATTCATAAGGCACTTCCCTGAGGAATTACCTGTATTTTTTTATATCACAACATCAAAATCGATATGAGAGGTTTTCCAGGCAGCTTGCTCCACTGTTGGATATTAGGTCCAGGAGTTCAATTTCTGATTCCCTCCAATTTAATAGTCTCCACAGTTGTGAGTGGAGGTGGATATGAAAGTAAGGGACTGGCTTCCTCTCACGCACATCAGCCATTGAGCCCATTCACTTTCTGACTCATTCCACATTTTAAAAACCCACTTTCCCATTATTTTAACAGACCGAGGCCTGAAAACCCCACTCTCCTAACAGCACATTATCCCAAACAAGCTTTCGCATGTCTACTCAGTGGGTCCTGTCAGCCTGATGTGACATTTTGGCTGATAACTTGATATTGTTGTAGGAAAGGGGCTAAATTGAGGAAATTGCAGGGATATTATGAAAAAAATGGCATTAAGACTAAAAGGAAGAAAAAGAGAAGAAATGGGAGGTGGAGGGGATCAGAATAGGAAATAGCAGTGGGTGCTGATGGAAATGACAGGAAGACAGATTGTATTACTTCTGGCCGTTCTCCAAATATATCCAGCTTTGAAATAATAAATAGGCGCTGACTCATCAATTGCAATTGTTTAAATGAGAATGTGGGGAAAAGCTGGATTACAGTGTACATATATTTGTATAGCTGTTTCTGACATGTGGAGGACTTTCCCCACAGTTTGCCTTTTCTTATTTTTTTTAAATGCGTGTTAAAGCATCATCACATTTATAACATTTCCCATCATGCTGTTTTTTTTAAAACACAAATTTGGCAGGAACTGTACCGGAGTCAAGCTGCCAGCGAGTAAAACCATCGTCATACATCTTAGTCCAAACATGACCTTTATATAATGACGAATCCATTGGGGCAGAAATAAGTATTGTTACCTCCACCATGGAGATTATGTGTTCGACCTTGCATCCTTGTTTGTGTGTTTGTTTGTTGGTTGGTTTGTTTCTCAGGAGAATTATGCAAAAACCACTGATGTCTTGGGACATGGACCAAGTTAAAGATCGATTTCTTTAACATTGTGAGATATGATGTTTTTAACATGCGTTCACAGGTTGGTGAGCCTGATTGAATTTAAGGGAATTGTTGGACCTTGGCGGGGGTATCAAGGGGAATCTCTGTGTTTGATTGTACAATGATTGTGAAAATGATTAAGACCATACGCCCAATATTTGCTCTAAGGACACGACTCCACACATGAACACAGACTGGTTGTACGTACAGACATAACTTGCAGGTTCTTGCCCTGCAGCGTTTTGAGCAGATTGGTAACTCCTCCCTCCAATCCTCCATTAATGAAGATGCCATTACTGAAGTGGTACAGCAGAATGGTTCTCAGAACATTCAGATCACCTGTCAACAAGGACACAAGTTAAACACGATATACATACTATTAGCATATTTGTATCTCCTCATTACTGCATTGTAGATTTTTAAATAAAAACAAGCAAGCTCGACAGTAGTCCTTCTTTTTCTAGTAATGTAGGTAAACGTGTTCAGTTCACTTACTTCTGAGCAGAGCAAAGTCTTCTGTACTCAGGCCATCGAATGCCTCGTCGGTTGGTGCAAAGATGGTGTAGGAGCCTTCCTGCCTCAGCAGATCAGTCAGACCTGCCGTTTCCATCAGTGACAGGAAAATCCTACATTTATTCAATTTAAGAAAAATTAAGGAAAGAAGAAAGTCATCAATGGGTTGAATCCAAGACTGTGGAAGATGAAATTTTGCCTGTAAATCAATAATTCTGCTGATGTTTTATAATCTTCAATGACAGAAATGAAACCATACCCTGCTTTTTAATATCCTGGTCACTGACATCTTTTTTCTTATGTCTTATTCATCATGTCTCATACATCAGGTGGAGCTCTACACCTTTTCCACCAGTTACAGCAGCTCCACTTCTAATGGCTGCGACGAGGCTCTATTACATCTCATTATTGGATTGAAAAGTGGTAAAATGTGTTGCTCATTTCAGAGTAGGGGGAATTATGGTTGTTGAGGTTTGGGATATGTGTGAGACACATGTGCTTCTGTGGGCGCCACATTCACACATCTGCCTCCTCAGTTATTCATCATTGGGCGCCAGTGTTTGTCACAGAGCCAGAAAATATGAAATGAGTGGAAAAGCACTAATGTTTGGTAGATTACTGTGTTCTGTGAAATTTGTGAGCAGAGGAAAGTATGGAAAATCACTTAATATACTCCAGTTAGTTTGGATGTATAAACAAAGTATTAATCATCTTAATCACCCAAAGCTGGAGTGTTGGATTTTTACATCAATGTCCATTACATTCAATCCTTTGCCAAACGAGTTCATAAAATGCAGATTAATCGTATTAGTGCCAAGAAAATCTCTCTGCGTTTTGTCGTGGTGATATTCATACTCTGGTCCAGTGGCAGCGAAGGGTTTTAAATCAACCAGCAATACTTCGTTTTCCAGAGCTAAGAAGAAGAGCAACCATAATGACGGAGTGTACGATGGTGGTAATACCTAGAGTGTGATTTAATTCATTCATTCAAAATGGAATACTTTGAGGTTCTTACTTGAACCGTCCGTCAGCAATCAGGAGCTCGTACATCGTCTTCTTGGCCGGGGTGATGAGAGAGTTCATCAGATGGAGGGCCCCATTGCTTCCCTCCTTACTGCCACGCACCATACAAGCATTTTCTATGCACACAGCCTAACAGGAGTGCAGAGATATTCAGAGAGCAGAGCTTCAGGTATCCAGAAAATCTCTTTGTGCAAATCTGTTAAGCATTCGGCTTAAGGGAAGCCGGCTGTCACATTATGTGTTTGCGTAATTCAAACAGGAACAATACAATTCTGTGACGACCTAAACCCAGCTGATTCTAATATCTGAGCCACCAGAGCAGAAATGCATTTCATTTGCCAAGAACACTGGACAAACCCGCTGCATTATTGTGTTTGTTTATATCTGAAAGACAGAAGAATCATGTTAGCACTCGATAAGGAGCCAGGCAATGGAAGCCAACTCCCTCTGCTATCTTTTCATCATCTTTCCATCATCTCCTCTTATCTTTTTTTTTTCTTTCTGTTCTTCAATCGACTGTGTTTGACTCACAGTGCGGTAAATGAACACTCGGAGGATTTTGCCAGCCAGTGTTTCAAGCAGCTGTCCATTGTAGAGTTCACTCAGGGTGACTTTCAGCTTCAAGATGTGATTTTCCAAGATCGCTCTCAGCACACTCTGGTCTCTTGACAACACCTCATCTGACAAACACAGACAAGTTGCAGTTATAAAACAACACATTACGCTATACACCATCTCTTATGTTTTTACTGGCATTTGTTTTTTCGCAGGATTAACTAAATATCTTTGAAGGACAAACGGTGGCTTTTCCATAAGATTGTTATGTTAAGGTTGCTCAAAACCACTTTAAACACAGGACTGGAGATCAACTCACGAGTGAAGGCTCCGTTGAGTGGAGCGAGAAGTGTGTATTCAGTCTGCGGACGCATGACGGCGGCTAATCCCAGTTCGGACACCATGTCAGTGAACGTACTCTGTGTGTCTCCCATCAGCTCCATCACTTCCTTGGCTGGTGTGAATCACATGACATGTTGGTGATCACAGAACAATATCGCTGATTGATTAAAACATATGTTAGTGTTTACGTTTCATTTGTACCTGAGTCTGGGATGAGCACCTGGTCGATGAGGTGGATGACTCCGTTGGTGGTGACGATGTCTTTCTTCAGCACCATCTTGATTCCATTCACTGTCAAACTGTCGCCGTCGCAGCCGATCTCTATGTCGCTGCCTTCCTCCGTCTCATACACTGTTCCTGCCGTGATCGCCTCTGAACACTGGACACTCTTCAGCAGGTGGTAGTTCACCAGGGCTGATGGGAAAAAGACGGTGAGAGGGAAGCTTGAGAGAAAGAGCTGTTGAGAATTTAAAAAAAATGTACCTGAACAGATTTTGCACTTTTATAGCCTTTGTGGGTTGTCTGTGGTTATTTTCGTCATCTGGCTACACTCACATATTTTCTCAGCTCTTTTGAAAATATTTAGGTAATTCTATCAACATTTAGATATGAAGTTACACCTCAACTGAATCCAACTGTCAAACTGAGCCTGCAAAACTGGCCTGCAAAACGCACTGCAATTACAACATGGAAATCAGTTCCAAACCCACAGAAATTCAAATGAAGTGTAGAAACAAGGCACAAGGATCCATTTAATCTTAACTTTGGTGGACGTTCGTTCTACAGTGGTTGGGCAGTAAAGCCTGTTTGCAGCATGTCTGAGAATGAAGCTGAGGTTATATTGTGGTCCCAGACGACACCACAAACCGACTTCATGTTTATAGACAAGCTAGTAGGGAAGAGACACCAAAGCCAGTAGGGTTCATACTCTTGGAAAATTCATAGCAAACAATCCATCAGTTGTTGAGACATTTTAATCTGGAATACTGCTTCTAACCAACTAACCCTAAACCCAAAAAACATTTGAAGTATGCTTGCGGGTTATGTCATTATATGTAAATCACCTGCAACGACAGCCTTCTTGCCCATTATACGCTCCAGGTAGCCTGAGTTCAATTTGTCAAAGGCTTTGTTGGTGGGTGCAAACAGGGTGTAGTGTCCAGGCTGGCTCAGCTTGTCCATCATTCCAGAAGCCAACGCTGCAGCCTGGGAAACAAGACATGAGAGGTTATTTTATTGACTCTTTGCTCTCCACCCATGTATTTAGCGTGCTGTGCGTTCTACATACATTGAAGGAGGTGAGGTCATCATTGACATCCAGGACATCCTTGATGGTGTTGCCCACAGCGCTGATGACCCTATCGATCACATGCACAACGCCATTTGTGGCCACCTGGTTGCCGTGGATGATTCTGGCACAGTTCACTGTCACAACCTTAACAGCGAGGAAATCTTATGTTAAGCCAAGTGAGTAAATGGGGTTAGAGATGTTTTGACATATTTCAGGCATGTAAAAGGTTTTAACACTGTGGATAAACTGACCCCATTTGAATAGTGGTTGATGTAGAGCCCCAGGTCATTGTACATGGATTTTACAGTCATGCCGTCCTTCATCCCTTTTGTCAGAAGACGTCGGTTCACCATGTGGAAGTGAAGAGCGTTGTACAGCTCGATGTTCACGTTGCTCACCAGTGCAGACCGCGCAGACTGGGGAAATCACACCATCGGTTAAACATCACTAACTTTATATTCTTTGGCTCTTATTGAATTCATTTCTTTTCTCTTTAAAATTCAGTTCACTCACAGGGTTAACCTGGTCCCAGGCGTCATTGCTCGGTGCAAACAGGGTGAAGGAGCCTTGGCCTTCAATTTCCTCTCTCAGCTTGGAAATGTCGGCGTACTGCTGTGTGGTTGTAGCCTTTACGAGCCCCAGCGTACCATACACGTGGTCGATGGGAGCCACTAGAAGGAAGCAGAGGGATTGTTCATGCACAGAAAAAGGCAAGTCTACAGAACCTGCTAACTGGACGTCAGTGGTTGGTGCCACCTACCTGCAGGGCATCCTCTCATACCCTCCATCATCATGTACCCAGGACAGCACTCATATATGATTGTCCTGCCAAAAAAAAAACCACATACATATAAGACCTGTGAGTGATTAAAAAGACTGTAATTAACTTTATGCATGTGGGTGATTTCTATGACCGTGGAGGACAAACAGCCAGAGAACAGCGAAAAAGAAAAATGTGCAATATAATATATGTAATGCGATGCACTAAAGGAATTCCTCAGGCCTATTAAGCAGAACTGACTGACGAGAGGAAGAACAAAAAAACCCTGGGAGCGGATGACGAGAACTTGGACTCAGAGAGGTGAAGACATGTCAGACAGACTGAGAGCAAGGCTACAGAAAGAGGAGGGATTTCACTAACCAAAATATAAACCCATAATTGGGCATTTGAAAGTTAGAAAAGAAAAACACTGCTGACATGAAAGAGGTTCACAAGAAGCTGGCAGAGGGCCGACAAGTCTCCGCAGACCAATCGAAGAGAAAGAACTAAGAAAGAAAGAGCAAGTGAGGGAGCCGACATCTTTTCCAATATCTCATGCAAAACAACAAACCCAACAAAAGAAAAAAATACAAGAATGTTAATGAAAAACTGAAGGAGTCATGTAATATTTAAAACACTGACAAGCTGTGCATTACGAATATCAAAGAGCAAAGAGATGAGGGATCAAAACTCTGCAGCTTTTCCCTGACTTCAAAATGATCACTGAATAAAATATGTACGTCTGTGGGCCGTCACATTAAAATAACTCAACAGCATAAGCTCTAAGGGAACCAGAGCTTTACATTGTACTGAAATATATAATCATATAAAAGTAGTATAATGACACATTATACTGTATGTGTTAATTTTCTCTTGATGTTCATGCTCCGGGCAATTATTATTAATTCCATAATTAACGTAATTACTCCTTGTCATTAGTGAAGATAGGAAACCTTGTTGTACTCCAATGCAGAATATTGACCCATTTCTGTTTATTCAAGTATTTATACGTGAGCTTTTCCATCATCAAGTCTGTAAGATCGATCGCTGTTTAAAGTTTAGTGTAAGGGTCTTATCTGTGGTGGTGGCCCTTTAGTCAGAATAAACGGAGATCACTTTCAAAGGCCGTCATGGTCTGGCCTTTCCATCCTTCAAATCACAACACAGACAATAGACTCCCCCGGGTACTTTATCTTATTCAGGAAAAACCAGACAGTCATATCCATCTGATTTAATCTTATTCCCAAAGAACTCTAAGAAAAACTAAATCTTGATAAACAATCGACTTCTTGTGTAAATTTTAAAGATTTAGAGGGCGGAAGGAACAGCTTAGGAAAATATGTGAAAGTAGTAGAAACATCCTGGCAGGAAGCTGAGAGGACCTGCTAACATGAGCTGCACGTTCAGCCCTCCTCCCTCAGCCGTACGGTCCAGACATGATGAGAGAAGCCTTGACACTTTGAGCCATAAATCAATATTCCATCAAATTTAGGTTAAATTGGGGAATAAATTGTGTTTTTCCAAGCAGATTCACTTTTAGAGGTAACGACGAGCAGACGTTTGTTTGGGACTCATCCCAAGTTAGTGCACATCGTCCAAACATTCAAACAAAACGAGCAGTGAGTCAACATCAATGATCCGCCAGAGAACGAGCCACGGAGTCCCCGAACGCTGGAATAAATTTAATTGGGGTTTAACTTGAAGCCCTTCAAAGGTTCCAGCTTTCAGCGAGTTTGCTAAAGAGACGGGGACACTTTTATAGTTTGCTGCTTTCGTTTTTTTTTCCCATGGAAATACTGTGTTCCTATATGAACCCTGTGCTTCCTCTGCAGGATTCATATTCTAAAGAAATAACGGTTGGCAGTAGTGAAGTTATGCAAGAGCAAATCACTCCCTTTGCAGCACTTTAAACATGCGGCACACAAACAGTAAAAAAACATAACTCACTTTCTCCCGTCAACTCCCTGAAATGACGTGTTTCTAGCAAACCTCTTCTAATCCACTTTAACCAGAGTGTTTGTGTGTGTGTAAATGCAGTGATACAGAATGAGATGCTGTGAATCTGCTACTGTTGCTCTCACAGAGAATTCCCTGTTTGCTATGACACTGATTGATATCATGCAAAACATACACACACACACACACACACACACACAGGAGGGTATGAAGTCATTGCTCCCCAGCTGCACACTGACAGGATAATGGATGCAGAATAGACCAGAAACAGAACTGGCAAAAGCACTGTGACCAGCCCTCTGGCAGTGTCGCTGCACGGAGCAGCTCAACAGGGCTTCCAGATGAGCAGATGTGCAAACATGGGGCAACACACACACACACACACACACACACACACACACACACACACACTGTACCTTACACAGACACACATGTCTTGCATCTACTAAAAACATTACGTTTTATTCCCGTCATGCAGTTTAGGAATAATCTTGATTTCTTGTGTCCTTTTCTTTCTCCAGAGGATTCCTGCAGACTGTGCCAACATTTCTCTACTTAATACATGACAACGGCTCACTGCAGATTAAAACTCCACACTTTGACTTTTCCACACCTCATCCATAAAAATGACATAATTAATATAACCACAGATCAATCTCAATTCAAAGCGTTTGTCCTCAGCTCTCCCTGCGCATCATGTCCGTCACCAACATCACTACACCCAGGAAATTGCTTCCACCTGAATCTCCACTTCAAGAGCTCAATCTCCCGGAGTATCACTTAACTCCTGGTGGATAATTGGAAGAATTAAAGGTTGAATTCACATCAATGAAATTTGTTCTTTGAAACGGTGCGTTTATCAGTGGTTATGTGCAGGTATATATCGCTTCAGATGCTGCGTACAGGCTCTTCACACCCTCTCCTAATCACTCATCGACACCAAATCCAGCTCAGACACAAGCACAGCTGGGTGGATTTCCTGCACCGCTGCCAAACAATGTCCTCACTGTGACCACAGAGGGAGGCAACTTCTCTGGCTCTGCACAAGTGTTGTTCGGTTCGGTTACATTTCTTTGCTGTGTTAGTTCAGGCACAAATGAGGTTTTGTCTCTTTTTTTATCTATACGATGTTAAATTCATAATTTATACTTGACTGATTTGTATTCATGCGTGCACGATCAAATGCAGAACAGGGAGATATAATTCTATGTTATTTCTTTTAGTTCTTTTTTATTTCATTTTTTGGGTAATAGAAATCTTTTTGAACCTGATTATATACTTAAGTACTTGATTCATTTGTATTTGTGCATACAGGATTAAGTGCAGTTAAATGTAATTATATGTTCTTTTCACATTCTTTTTTTTCTTTATTTCATACAAATCTTCTCTTTAAATTTTGATTTTAATTCTAGTTCATTATTTCATTTTCCTCAAGTAACTTTCTTTTGTCTTTTTTTAATAGTTCCTGGTGGTTCCATGTAGTTGCCTTTTTTCTCTCTATAATACTGAATCACTCCTCCACGCACTTTCCCTCTCATCACCTCACATAAATATAATCCTACTTACATTACAACTGATTGTATGACTAAGAGAAGGTGTGTGTGTGTGTGTGCGCGAGCATGCGTGTGTGTTCTTGTATCTGCGTGTCTGTGAAAGAGCAGCTCCAGCCGAGCCTTACACTCCATCAACACATCATCAGCGGTGTTCCAACATATTATTCTGACCTAAATCCATCAGCTACATGCATTTATGCAGTTAGTCACTCTTTGTCAAATTGTCTTAATTTCCTGTAGTTTGGCATTTTGAAACAAACAAATTCAAAAAAATAATTTTCAAATTTTATCATTGAATTCTAAAACACGTATTACTCCCACCGAGGGACACAAAACTCACTGCTATCAAAACGTCACATAAAATACTTTCACAGTCAGAAAAACATGATCCACGCAGGGAAGCTACACTTTGTTATGTTTGCTCAGTTCAGAGAGAGGAAGTAAATGAGTAAAAACAAAAAAACAACTACTGGAAGTAGAATATGCGTATTAATCACAATAAATAATAGTGGCTAGAAATATGTACAAATAATGCACATACTAATGGAAACACGCAAAGTACAATGACAGCATTTTAACACACACACACACACACAGGAGCTGCAGTACATCCTGTGTCTTGACCGAATGCACACACACACACACACACACACACACACACACAAAGAGCATATAGACAGAATTCTTCCTGAGCAGCTGAAATGTATCTGAGGGGCAGTGGAGCATCAATCCTGCATGAGCACAGTTTACAACACCAGCAGGTCGACAATAGAGTGAACTCGCCCGCAGGCTACAGGCCCGTACGCAGGGTGGGGGATTTAGTGTGAGGGCTGGGGGGGTTGTCTGGGGACCTTGAGTTAAAGCATCACGAAAAAACAAAAAAAAGATTTGTTGTATCTTGGGTCCTCTTGTTCCACGTTTAAGAAATCTCTCAAATGTGTCAATAAGACGTACATAAAATGTTGAAAAGTGAAATGTACCTGTCTGTGAAGGTTCAAAGAGGAGTGTGAGACATGCAGCTACATGCTGAGGTTACAGGAGACAGACTGAGCCTGAGCGTCCACACAGCTGGAGTCATATAGATGTGACCTCGGCCGTTTGAACCACAGTAAAAAAAAAAACCGTGAGCAGTAAAAGGTTAATCTGTTAAATCGATCAATCTCAAGTACGTTGTGTTTATTTGATTTGCTGGAAAATCAGAGTTTCAAATCCTCTATACATTTTAAGAGTTGTTACTATAATGTGCAGGATATGTGGAAGCCTGCAGTGGTTTGCACTTAGAGTGAAGAAAAAATTCATCAAGTCCCTTTGCAAAGACTTACGCCTTCTTGCCACAGATAGCGCCTTTGTACCAGTTCCTGCACGTGCTGAAATATTTCTTCTTGGTGCCCATGACCTGCTGCAGAGCGCACACGTTGGGCCTGAGAGAGGAGGGGATGGATGGGGGAGGGAGGAAAAAAAAAGTGAGGAGTAGCAGGAAGAAGAAGGGTATAGGTGAGGTGGGATGTGGGAGAGAGACGGGTAGGAAGAAAGAACAATGAGATGAGAGGAGGTGAGGGATGTTGAGTGATGGTATGAAACAGGGAGGGGTGCAGGAAGGAACTTTATTTAAACAAGCAAAAGCTTAAGTACAGTGTGTTTTTTAACAATGAAAACGTTAGTTTTTAAGCCTTACTTTGTCATTTTCTTGCAATAAATTCATACAAAAACTTTCTCAAAGTTAAATGTAAAAAGTTCACTGCAGAATCAATTTCAAACACTATATCTGGGACATATATTTATAGGAGAGTAGAAAATAAATATAAACGATATTGAGTTTTCCTTTATGGCTCAAATCAATATTTCCCTCACTGTGGCCGACCTGCTTCTGAAGTAATCGTGCAATTTATGTTCATTTATCTGCAGATAATTGCAAATAAAATGGTTCGGAGTTGTTAATACCAGCAAAAATCTTCTGAATTATAAAGTAAAAAATGCAATAACTGTTTCACTGTTCTTTAAACTTGTTATTTATCATCACAGTTTCATGTTTTTCCTCCCCCCTCCTCCCCCCTGTCGCGTCTCCTTACCCTTCATTCCGGGCCCGTATGCGACTGTGGGTGACGATCTTGTCGTAGGCTGAAGAATCCACGCTCCCCAGACAGCAGAGCGCCACCAGTGCTGAGGTCACGACGAGCAGCTGATGCATCCTGGGATGTTATCAGTCCTCTGTATACTGCAAATGGCAAACACACACACACACACAACTGGGGTCCCCCCAACACAACAAATACACTAGAGATACAGGAGAGTGAGAGAGAGAGAGCTTTTATACCAACAGGTCTCTCTCTCTCTCTCTAACACACACCCATACCCACCCACTCCTTAAAAAAATCCTCCCTCACTTTCCATACCATTATATCCTGTTCTCACCCACACACACACACACACACACTGAGTCAGAATCCTCCCTCGAGCTGCAGCTTATTGTCTCCCTCTCCCCTCACATGGTTGCTCGGGTCTTTCTCCACCACCATCCCATCCCAGAGCACCGACGACGCCCTTAAACATGACATCAGCTCTGCACGATGCTGTGACAGATGGTGGATTATCTTGTAAAATTATATCAGACTACTGTGTAACACAGAGGTTTTTCATCCTCGCCTTAAAGATTGATGGGGCGTTTTAAGAGGGGAGCTGGAGTAGCCACTCTGATATCTGTCCTGTGTAAAGAACCTTGATTTAGCTGTTTTTAATGTGCCGGGAAAGAAGGTTGTAAATCAAACAACCCTGTGGTGATGAATCTGTGTAGACGAAGACATTTCACACTTTTCTTGACAGAAGCCTGACTGTGTTTTCTTATCATCCATCCCCAGGGATACCCCCCTCTCCTCCCCATCGATTTTGAGATGTGGATTTATCCTTTCCTCCCCTGAGCTCTATTCTGTGCTGCAGCTGCTCTTTCCCCCCTTCATCCCCCCTCCATGCTGTCATACTCCATCGTTCATTACCTCAACTCTCCTTCGCTGGACCTAACTTCCCTCCACAGTCGCCTATGTCTCTGGCAGGTTGAAGCCAGATCTGATTTGGCTTCAAAGGAAGAATTTCCTCCCACCTGGATGTTGTCGTGTACGGTTGTGGCTTGAAAGACTGGAGACATGCAGGTCTGGAATCTCTTATCAGGTCCTTGAATTAAGAAAACAACATTTTGAGAGAAGATAAAACAGAGATCTGGGAGATCACCCTCAGTTTTTCCTCTTAAATAATAATAAACTACAACGATACTCAGCGGAGCAAATAACTCATCAAGGCCAAAGAGTCAAGCTGCAACACATTTCACACACTCATAGATTATTCCCTGGGAAATCTGTTTCCTACTTTCCACTAAGTGTCATTGTAATCCGTGCAGTAGTTTTGGTGTTGTCTTGTTGAAAACAGAGATCATGACCTCCTTGACTTGATCATTTGTGCCCAGCAGAAAATACTAATATAATAATCAACTGAAACTAATCACATCACACTTAATAACCCTGAACTTCCCTACAGATTAACTCGCTCTTTATGAACTCGATGATCTCTGTGAGACCAGGGTGAGCAGCAGAAGCAGAGCCTGCTCCGACAGGGACTCCTCCCTTTAGAAACAGCTTCCTGTCCATGACGTTATCTCAGTGTTAGGAAAGAAAAACTCAAGTTTACACATTAAGAAGACACATTCGCAGTCTACAAATTTCAGACTTACAGCGACTGATTTCCTTTTTATTTCCTGTGTAATGACTTTAATTACATTTAACTGTAATTTAACATTTAACTGTGCCCTTCTTTATTTTTCTCTCTTGAGAGATTTTCCTGCTAGAAGCCGGACCTGGCGTCACCACGACCCTCTGCTGCCGGCAGGTGAATATCTTGGATCTCAGATTGTGCAGAGGTTGGTAGAGAGGAAGAGGAACTGAGGAATTCCATCCTATAATGCCAGCACCCCCAGGTGGGAAAGACATGTCAGTGCAGTCACGTGTTAGGCCTCTTTGATTCGGATGATAAGAAATACCTCCTTGTGCTTGTTAACCTCCACTGACCAGTCACGTTGCGCTTTATATCTGTGTCTGTCCGTTCTCATTTATTATATATAATTAAGAATTTGAAGATATTAGGTTTAAAGTTTTAGATTTGTGACTTGAATCAAATTCCTTGTTATATGTTCACATGCTTTTTTCAATACAGCTGATTCTGAGAGAAAAACAATGCTGCATAGAAGATACAAATAATAAAACACAGATGCTTCACACGCATCTTCAACCCGGTACAGTTACAACAGTGTCAGTGTCAAACTGGAATCTGCTCACACTTTTCTCTTGTGTCCTTGAGTGATGTCCAAGAACATGATGACGCTACAGTGAAGTTGACCTGTGACATTTCCAATACAATATGTCAGTTCGTCCTGGATGCGGACTTTGGATGTTTGATGTCATTTCATCACATCTGGCACGAATTAGAGATCATTTACTGGTCAACATCTGTATAACAGGTCTGTGTTCATACATATACATGTATACATGGTATGTCCTGAAATATAATAAATAAATAAATCTGTTTTGGAATTTTGAACCTTGTTTGTCTAATCGTGCACAGAGCTGAGTCATGTGTGGAACAACAGTGTGTGACTGTATTAACTGTGCATGTGTGGGTCTGTTTGTGTTTGTGGCAGCTTGTTAGAGTTGCTGCTTCAGCACAACTTCTTCTTTTCTGTGGCCTTTGATAATAAAAGACCTTTCTTTGGATAAAGTCAGGGATTAGGGTGTGAGTGTTGGTGTAAAAGCTCCTGTAGAGTTCATGACAAGTGAGCAGACATGCTGCACACTAGAGTCTACACTGGGTGGCGCTATGAGCCATGTAAAACTATAAATTATATTTTTTATTTATACATAAATTTGGTAATACATGTATAATTAAAAAGCAGCATTTCATCAGAGAGCAGTCATATCATTTAGCATACAGCTGAAAAAACACAGCATCTCTTTAAATGAATACGACTGACTACAATACAAACTCCCTTGTGTGAAGCTGTTTTTGTTTTTCAGCTTTTTGTAAATTTAGAATAATTCCAGTGATATTTGACAGAACCTTAGTGGCAATAACTCCTTTAAATGTAGAGAAAATGATTATTGATGGATATCATGCACCGTTAGTTTAATCTAAATTATTTATGTATCAGACGGAAAATACGGATATTTTCCTCTTTTTTTACATTGATATTTAGGTAAGTTTGAGCACTTTGTATTCATGCGTCCCTGCATCAGTGACAGTTCAGTCTTGTTGGAACCTCAGGAGCATTTCAGCCTTTTGATCACACGAGGAGCAGTTTCATCATCTGCTGAATATTTCATCTCTTTTTCACTTGCATGGTCACTTGACGGCTGAGAGAAAATTATAAACCACCGAGAAGAACAAGAAGGAAAGTGATGGGATGTAAAGAAAAGTCAAGAGTCAAGAGAAAAGAAAAGAAGTCCAGTGTGCATAATTATTAACTATGGGGTTTGGTGGTTCAATTGGAAAATGACATCGAAATTTTTTTATTGTGCGGAAAGAAAACATGCAATTGCAAAACACTGATTGGACGGACACACTGTCAGTCTTTATAACAGGAAGCAAACACAAGAGGATGTGTTTTGGCCACCGTACCTTAAAGAATGAGTAAGACAACATGAAAAGCCTTAGAGATGCCGTCTGTCGGGGCCTGACATGAAAACATCATATTGTGTTTGAAGCAAAAAAAAAAAAAGCTGAATAAATAAGTGAACTTTTCGGTTTATTTCTCTTCTGTTTCAGTCTCTAGAACATCCATCATACGAACTAACATTACATCTAAAGTTACCTTTCTTAAAAACAGCAAAACTTTTCAAAAAAACCAGTTGATTTTCGGCAGGAGTGATAAAACATGAATAATATGTTGCTTTAAATGGTTGATAGCCTGTGTTCATATTGTTACTATCTCCCATTTCCCTTCCACCAGCAGCCGGACACACTTGACACCCTACGAGTTCTTGTCTCGCTAAAAACAAGCCGTCGTCCTCGTCACCATCACTGGGATTCTTTGCATAGAAAAACATCGACAGAGTTGTTGCATGGTCAGAGCTCGACACACTGTTCGCCAGAGTAAAGTGTGTAAAGTGCAGAAACAGACAGAATAAGGCAGAGAGTCGGGTGTAAAACTGAACATATCTATTGCTCCGGTGAGATAAAGGACGGGGAGAGATAAAGGACGGGAAGAGATAAAGCCGCGTAGAGATAAACAGGAGAGGAAAAGAGGTAGAGAGAGATTGATAAAGGAGAGAGTGCTCGTATTCGGTGTTGGGGAGGGTAAGGGAGAGAGTGGAGGTTAAAGAAAACAGGACATTTTCAGTTTCAGGAAATAATTACTTTCTAATCGTCCGTAGAGATAAGATGAAATGACTTTATCCTGAAATCTAAATCCTCGCCACGCTTCATTTACCTTCGCTGCCGATATGACGGCATTTATAAACTCTAAAACCAAAGGCCTCCCTGAGTCTCCACAGATCAAAACTGATCATTAGTGTGGTAATTACTGGAAAAGTTAGACTCGTTGTGAATATCACGCACGTTTCTGACCCAGCATTCCTCACTTAAAGCTCACATTGATTGTCTGACTCCAGTCCAGCGTTTCGTGGCCTGTTATAATGTCAAACATCCCTCAGCTACCGGGTCAATGAAGCTTCGTGCTTTCCTTGAGTTTATTTTTCTTTGTCTTCCTCCGAGCCATACTTGGCATTTGAGACCTCGCCATCCTCGGTGTCAGCCTCTGTCACCGCAGCCTCCTCCACTATTTCTCCCTCTGAGAACTTTGTCTCCTCCTCATCTCCGGCCGTTCGCTCTCTGTCCCGCTCCTCTGTGTCCGAGCCCCCAGACTCCCCTGCTTCCTCTGATAAAGAGTACATCTTCCTGGAAATCTCTTCTGTGCCCGATGTGGCTTCATTGCGGTGGCGTTTCTGGAACAAGCCAAAGTCGGTGATATCTTTGGGGAAGTTCCTCCTTTGGCTTGACTTGTCACTGGAGCTCTCATCAGGGCCCAGCAGGGGCAGGAGTCCGTTAGGCAGACCGTTGAAGGCGTCTGGCGGCCTGGGTGACGCTGTGGAACTGCTCATCTTGAGGATGGAGGCGGTGATCTTGAATCTGTTGCTCTTGCTTTTCGTCTGGCTGCTCTGAGGGCTGGGGGAAACCTTGAGCGAGGAGTTAGGGTAAGCGAGACTGGATTCCACCGAGCTGCCGCTGGCCTTCGCCCCTTGCAGGGCGGGCTTCCCTGTCTTCATCATGCCCATCACCTCGTAACGGAAGCTGGAGATATCTTGTTTCAGCTCCTGAGAGAGCAAAGCAAAGCATGAGCTCCCCCTGGTAAATTAACTAATGCTTTTCATTTAACCATAAGTCTCAATCAATCTCTGTAGTCGGAATCTGCGGAGCGCTGCAGAGAGTATTGATTCATTTTACCTCAGTCAGTTATAAGTGGACGAAGTTCATGAAATTATTCTGTAATGAAGCACAATGTTTCTTACAAAGCTTATGAGAATAGCGTAACATTTTTGAGACAACATGCCTTTAAAAAGCCCAAACTGCTATGATGACTGATTTATCATTATTTGTGTGTTTATCATCATATCGTATGTGTATTGTATGTTGGTGACTGAAGACTAACGTCCTGTCCCCAGTAATTTGGACATTTTGCAAAACAAACTTTTCCCTCTGCGTTTGATTGAGCTGCAGCTGGAAAACCAAGTTGAATGGATTTGTCAATACATGTTATGTCATCTACTGCTAATACAGTAATATTGATTATTTGCAGCTTTTTTATTTCCCTGAACCAACCTTGAAGTTCTCTTCAGTCAGTCCTTCCTCTGTCTTAGCGTCTCTGATCATGGCGGCCACGTAACGTTTCACCAAATTCCTCACCACCTCCTACAACAGCACAGAAAACAGCCATTGAACACAATAACATTCTATTATTGAATAAAAGTGTTTTTTCGGAAAGGAGATGACAATAAAACATTCTAAGCTACAACTCCCAGAAGAAGTAGAAGAACAACCCCCTGCAGATGTGGACAAATAGGAAATCCTCGTCTCACAGGGTGTAATTGTTTAGTCTATTGTGTGAGATGTTGCTTGAATTTTCTTTTGACTGAGAGAGAATGGAAGCAAATAAAGGCAGAAGAGCAGAATGTGTGATCTGTCACCGTTTGTGTCACACACACACACTAACCTGATATTGATGGTTTATCCTCAGATTATCCGCTGCTCGTCTCTGCAGGGACATCAGATGACAAACAAAAGTGAGTTAGAATGACTTTGACTCTTTTGTCTACACAATGCAGAGGAAAATCTGTAAAGAATTCCAAAGGTGGCATCATGAAATCTTTTTTTATTTTTTATCTCATCATCCGTCAAAAATCAAAGACATGATATCCAATTAAATAAAGATAAATAAAAACAGCTAATCCTGACATTTGATAAGCTGAGGAATTGCACATCACTGTTAAATGTCATGTTAATTGTCCCACGGCCGACTTACTCCGAGAGATCCAAAGGTCTCAGGTCGCTTGGAGTTGGTCCTCTTGCACACTTGCCTCTTAATCCAACACATGAGGTACCAGAAGGACTTGGGGCTGGGGATGATGTTGAACGGGGCCGGCAGCGTGGCCCCTTCTTCAAAGTAGCTCATCCACAGCTTCGTCCTGGCAAACTTCCACTCAATGTCAGCGTGGTCCTGAAATCCAGTTCAGAGCATATTCAAAAGAGAAAGCATGTTTGTATCGCATTGTGTTTTCAGTTTGTGTGTGTGCTCACAGCGATGTGCTGATAGGAGTTGTTCATCATGGCGATGAGCATGTTGAGGAGCACCACCAGTGATATTATGTTGTAGGTGCCAAACATGGTGGCGCCAACAAACTCGGTGAACTGGTGGTCGGCGTCCACGTTGGTGACGTAGAGGCTGATCAGGCCGAAGATCGACCAGAAGAGAGACTGCAGGGTCTCAAACAACCTGCAGGGAAAACACAGCTGTTACTCAAATATCATGTTTTATCACTGTTGAGAAAATATTTATCAACTGGGAAAGTTTTCATAAACCTGGATTCCTTTACCCTGGTATTTATAAACTTGTTCTGAAACATCAGTTTCTCTTGGCAACTGAAAACCTTTTGAGTTTTCACACATTTGGCAAATGTGCTATTCACAGACACACACCTCTCCGTTTCTTTGCCACTCAGTTGCACAACATCACACATCTCTGCTGAACACGCAGGCAAAGTTGAGATTCATGTGAACTCACGTGGAGAAAGCGTTATTCTGCTCCACACAGCGGATGCCCTTACATTTCCCCTTCTCGTCCGAAGCCTTGGTCTCATAGTAAAAGTAGAGCTGGTTCAGTCCGTTAGCAAAGGCCAGCAGGACCTGCAGAGAGACGTGTTTGCATGAGCCGATCGTAGCCAATCCACATATCTCTGTATGTTTAATGCGCTGCGCTTCATGTTGATGTGCAAACATTTGCATGTTTACCAGACAGTAGATGAAGAGGAACTTCAGGATGTCCAGCAGCATTCTCCCCAGAGAGATCTGCAGCGGCCCCAGATGAGAGTTGGCCGTGAACAGCGAGATCAGGCGCAGGGAGCTGAAAATGTTAGCGATGGCAAACACCGCCTCAGCTACGAGTGTCGGGTGCCACATCTCCCACTGGTTCCTGGGTTTACTGCCACTGTACTGTACGGGGAACACACTGGGATAAAGTGAGGGCACATTACACGTGATAATTCTGCTGCTATTCAGAGATCATTCATTACCTTAGTGTAGGCTACAATCTTGAGGGAGATGGTGGCCAGGTATAGAGAGTTCATGACAAAGTCCATCAGGTTCCACCAGTCGTGGACATAGTCTTGGAAACCACCATCCCACATTTGCTTGATCTCTGCCCAGATGAATCCTAGAAATAGAAAGTTTCTCATCATCTGTCAAATCAGTACTTGTGTCTGGCAGGCTACTGTGTGGAAATGTGCAGACCTGCTTATTTTCTGCAGAGATAAGTTTAGGTCAGTGGGAGTTAAAGCTTAGATTGGCAGTGAAACTCTCCCGACTGAATCACCACCACCAAAAATCTGAATATGCATAGAAAATATCTGATTATTCTGGAATAAGAGTCAGCAGATCCGTGAGGCTGAATTTAGATACATGCTGTCTCTGAATTCAGGGGCCGTGTGTTTTTGGAGGCGACATTTGAAGACCAGTCACTGCATCACAGTGGCAGGACTAAACGAAGGCTCCTTCAAATGCACCCGACAAATGTGTCATCGTGTTACATTACTCACCCAGCACCCAGGGCAGGATCATCCACTCCACGGTGGTGGGTGCGGGGCCCTGCCTGTCCTGCCTGTCCTGCTCTGTGGTGACGATGTGCTGGGAGGCGAGGAGCAGCAGGAAGAGGAAGGTCAGGTAGGACGCCGTGTGGCAGATGAACTTGATGAAGGGCTTCCGGATGAAGAGGCCGTAACGACTCTTCGGAGCGATGAGGTAGCAGAGAGCAAACCCGGGGTAGAGGAGGCCGATGAAGACGCAGGTGAAGAACTTCCCCGCCCACTGTCGCCGCCTCCAGCCGGGGAACTCGTCGTACCAGCGCGATGCCAACAGCTGCTGGCAGTTTGGCTGAGCTACAAACTTAGAACATAAGACAAAGGAGGAAAGAGTTAAACTTTTCCTCTGTTTGATCTACAGAGAGAATAATGACTGGAGGGATTCCTCATACACACGTGAGCTATGATTGCAGCACGTGAGCCTGCTGGGAGACAGCATCCTCAGCCCGAGGCTATTTGACGGTGCTACACAGAACATGCTCTGGTGACCACATGCCAGACTTAGCACCTGCCACAAGCTCCAGTGGAGAGCGCAGGAATAGACTGTGAGTTAATCGGTGACTCACATGATACAACAGAAGGAAATCAGGTAATGGAAGGAAGGGAAGTGAAAAAGAATCCACATGTTGTCGAGAAATTAGAAGATCCTGTTTTCAGATGAGTGAATTGAATATCCTGTTGATTTTCTTGAGATAATAACGGTACTCCAGCCACAGACGTCTGAATATGATTGGAACAAAATCTAAACCACGACAGGATGGAATCAAAATGTTTCAAACGTAAACCAACACATGGGAAATGTTTTGTCTTCCCCTTTGTTGTTTGGCTTGTTTGACGTTTTGCATTGCCGAGGGATTGATACCGAATGTGACTGCAAAAGTGAAATTTTACTGTCCAAGTAAATGCCGTGCTTTGGTAACTAAGTGCAGGTTGAAAATCACCAGCAAAGCCAAAATATCAACAGAACTGCAGCTGTGTCTCTGCAAAATAGACCAGAGCGACGTCAACAGCCTGTGGTGATAATCTAGAAGAATCTAATTGTAGATTGTATTTTGCAAATTGTATAAAACAATCAGTATGCACATGCAAACATATTTGCAGGCAGAATCAGAATCGGAAATACTTTATTGATCCCTGGGGGAGAATTTTAGTTTTGTTCGAGTCGCTCCAGCCAAGAAGAGAAATATATAGAGACCAAGAAAATAACAATAAACAGAAAGAGAGTATAAAATTAAGAGTTTGTAAAAAAACAAACAAACAGAATAAGAAAATATGTAAAAATATAGTAATTCACTGTATACAACAGAAGATAACTGTTTTTATGAAAATTCACTTTATTATATCAGAGTTATATCAGAGCCAATGTGTTGACCGGCTCCAGCGGCAGCTAATTCAAAAACTCTGCAGCTTGTTACCATGGGAACCGAGGAGATCCCTGTGTGCATCGTGGGTCTGGAGTAAAACGGCTCATATTTCCATATGGATGAGCCGAGAGGAAGGCAATCTCTTTTCTTTCTCCAAATGAGAGGAAGAGAGAGACAGAGAGAGCATTGAGATAACGAGGAGGATCAATGATAACGCTTCAAATCTCTTCAGTTTCTTCTGACGATGGAAGAATAAAGAGGGGAAGGGAACAGGTTGAAAAAGCCCCCGCTGATTTTTCTCTTTTCATACGACTCCTTTGAGGATGAGACTTATTTATGGAGAGAAATGGCCAAGCTCACTAAGTTGTACCCAAAGTCTGAGGCTAAACTGTGGGTGCAGGATAAGTCTCATAATAAAGTACTTCAACTCAGAAAGTAATGAAATAAAGACACAAACAGCACACAGTTAAATGGTACAGCAGCTACAGATTGATTTATTCTGTCCACTTGATGGAGGCTTTGATCATTTTATCACAACTCTTACGAAGGATGTGAAAGTGAGTGGGTCCATTGATGAACCAGCTTTCATCTTCCACCGCTCGTCTGAACATTACGTGTGATTAATGACAGTAAACTGTACTTGAGCCACCTAATGTCTTACCATAATCAGCACCACGCAGTCAAACCGGACAGTGATTAGGAAATGCAGTCTTGATCAGATTAACTCTTGTATAATATGTAATATGGGCTTTTTATTTTTCATTTAGAAAATGTAGCAAATAAAGAAACTGGTGACATGCTGCGTCTTCTTTTGGACACCGTGGAGTAGGTGAGAACTAGAATTACCAGCCTGCGCCTGTAGACGGTGATTTATATTTGTGGTCACATGTGGTCAGATTCTATTTCTAATCATCGTAGCTTGTAGGGACCTGGAAAGGACCTGAGAGTTCTGAGAGTTCCTGATGTGTAAATTGATGATTTGCATTTTAATCAGTGGAGTCACTCAGTGGAGCTCATACACCAGGACTGAGCAGTTGCCTTGAATTCAATTAAGCTCCACCAAATTAAAAACACACAATCAAATCAGTTTTTTCATCAAGATTTATGATTTTTTTCCCTGAGAAACTGGTAAAAATGTCAACAAATCAATGGACAGGAGCTTAAATATAATCACATTGAAGATCACGCTGTCTGTCAGTCACCTTTAATCTCACACTTAAAACACAGGGTGATGCAAGGTGACAGGACAAACGCAAACAGTGGTGCTGAAAATTTCCGACTTTCAAAATGGTTTCCTGCAGCCTTCATTTAAACTGCTGCAGGTTACTGCGAAACAACTGAGTGCTGATGGCACTTAACGCTGTTTAGTGTGATTTTATCTGCGTTTAATGGAGACACTAAACACATCTGAAATACTGAATTGCACTTTTTATGAGATATCACAAGGGGGCAACGTCAAACTACAGCATGTAAAATTAATAGCTTTCCCTTGGCGCCTTTAAAAATTTCAAATATTAAAGAGACAGTCTGCTGTAGCTCAACTCTCTAGTGCTCTCACCTACAATGCGAGTACATGAGTACAAATGAGGAGTAATCCAGAGTTTGAAGCCTCAGGATATTAAAGGGGATAAACGGCACATGAATGTGTAATGTGCTCCTGATCATATTTATCTGATTTGACCTCCCACTGCATCAAAGCACCGGCTGCTCCGTTAGTTAAGCTCTTTAGACGGGAGGCCTGTGGAGATTTCTTTTCAGACCATTTTAAATTGCCTTTCTAAACCCCTGGGAGCGCAGCAGCGGCAAAACAGGAAAAACACACACGAAGAAATAAACACAAATGAGCACACACACACACACACACACACACAGAGTTTTGTTCCAGTGGGGGTCAATGACTCACTGGAACACTCACTATTAAAAAAAACACATTCAGGCTCGTGGTTCACACCAATTATAAGAGCCTGAGTGTTTGTCTGCTAAATCGGTGAAAGATATGAGGGGTGATCACACACAGACAAAATGTGCTGAACGTAATAGCGGCTCCCAGGAACAGCCGAGCCTTTCCAGCCCGGCTAAGTGTCCACTTGACCCTCGGAGCGCTGCAGGGGCCACAACCCATATCAGCTTAAAAGATCGTCTGTCACATCTGCACAAAGCCATCGCTGTAACTACCTCTGTGCGTTCACACAGAGCCCATTCACCACTGTCAGGAGGCTGCAGTGAACAATGCTGTTATATCACAGCTGCTTCACAGAGATTAAAACGCTTCCACCGCAAGTTCTGGATTAAATGCAAGTCAAAATATTTAAAGCTGCACAATGCTTCATTTATTTTCATCTTTCATTCTTCAAATCAACAAACGTTTATGTTTTCATGGTTAAATCAGAGGCTGTAAATAAAGATAGACAACATTATCGCTTTTATTTTTAGGTAGATCTTATCACACTGATGTATGATCAAGTGTTTATTTTCCCAGTAAGTTTGATTTTTAATTATTTAATTGATGCTATAAAAATAAATTATGAATTTATTCTTCTCTGTATGAAAAAGTAATCGTCCAATGCAGTAAGATCATTTAGCAATTTTTATCAAAAATCAAAATCTTTCAAGGATTTGCTAGAGATGACAGTTGTGAAACAAAAAAGACTAGAGCAGGTTTCTTCATTAGAATTAAAAAAAAATTTAATTTGATCTTAGAACTTACTTGAGACAAATTTGAATTCTAGCTTCTGTGGTGGATTTTTCTTTTATTTTAAGGAAAATACATCTTAAAGGATTCAATTACAGAGAGCAGCTGATTTCTTTAGAGAGAGATTTTACATCAATCACACCACAACACCGTCTATTAATTACACACACGCAGGCAGAAGGATGATTTCCAGCAGGATAACTTTACCATGAAACGACTGCTAACCAGTCCAAGTGTGAAATTTATCATTCTGAAAGGGCAGCTGGGTGGATTGTTACCCACATCATGAGACACTGTCCTCCATCAAAGTCCTGGGGGCGATCAATGGGTGTTACAGATAGGATTCAGGAGAAGGGCATGCTGGGACATCAGCTGGATAATTTGAACACTCCTGGAGAGAGGAGAGCTGGAGGAGGGGACGTTTGATGTTTGTGCACGATGAAAGATTTACTTTATTAACAACAACAGAGTGGTTGAAGATGATGGCGGGGCTGTCCGTCATGTTCATCTGTGCACTTAACTGTTCTTTTACGACTCAACGTGGTCATCCGCTGACCTGTTTCTACGAGCAACAGCCAAACTAATGAAAGGGGAAACTGCTGCATAACAAACCAAGACGTCAACACAAAAGTCCAACCAGACGAGCTCCCTGGATCAGACGGCAGGACAGAATTCAAGCCGCTCCTGAAAGTAATGTGTCTGGCTCCTGATCATTTTTGCTTTACTTTAGTATTCAGCGGCACAATTGTGTGGTGGAATATCACTTTCATGCCTTTCTGCTTCCCCGAGGAGCCTTTAAACTATCCCACAACTTAGTAACTCAACTCGAACCAGGCTTTCCACATTCTGCATTGAACCGAGAAAAATCATAGCTCATACATTTGTATGCATCTAGTAGCCTTTTTTTTTTCTATCCCCCCACAGTACTTATCCTTCAAACGGTTAATATATGGTAAGGTAAACAAATGTGAAGTGATTGCAGCCATAATAGCACTCGATGGAGCACATTTCTCTGCCAAGGCCAAACAATCCAACACATTATTGTTTAGTTCTTATAGTATTCATCCATTCCTCCATCCATCCATCCATCCATCATCTACCACTTATCCTTTTGAGGGTAGTAGGGGGAGTTGGAGCCAGTGTGAAGCCTGCACCCTGGACAGATCATTGCCACATAGGGAAAGTGTCCAATCAACCCACGCATACATGTGAAGAACATACAAACTCCACACAAAAAGACCCTGAAGGAACTGGGAACCTTTTCCATTACTCTTCAGTTACAATTATTAATCATAATTCAAAGACTCAGCTCTACTAAATATGTGAAGGTTTATATCGCAGGAGCACACATTTGATTACACACTTCACAGGAAGTTATTTGCATACTAATTGTTCCTGGCTCCCCTCACTGGAAAGCATTTATCAGCAGCAGAAACAAAAGCATTAAATTACTGGACTGCAGAGCTGAATATTTTTTCTTTAGTTACCAGCATAATTATTCAAATATGTTTCGAATGCAATTCAGGTCCTGCAAAGCTGCTGAATAAAACTATTTGCTCACTGTAGGAAAACAAAGCTGGACTGTGAAAGTTATCTGTGACTGATCACCAAATGATTTCCATGAGCGGTAAAACTAGATGCGCTGCACATGTTCCACATTCGAGAGGATTAAGATCATGAATGTTTAAAGGAGATATTTTCAGTTTTTCTTTCCCTCTTCTCTGCTTAATAGGTTTTATGTGAATTTAAAAGTTCTGCAAAGTCAAAAAGACCAAAGTCAAGTAAAGGGACCCCGGCCAACTCTGTATGTGTGTGTGTGTGTGTGTGTGTGTGTGTGTGTGTGTGTGTGTGTGTGTGTGTGTGTGTGTGTTTGTGTGTGTGTGTGAATTACAATAAACATCCCATCCCAGTGTACAGCCACAAATGTGTATATGAAATCAATTATTACCTTGCAGCTCCACTACATTAGCAAGGGAATTCAAGCCCCCTCTCCTGCCTGTCTATCTGTCATCTGTGTGAGCTGCCAATGTGAAACCAGATACGAGAAACAGCCTCTGGCAACATGAGAGAAGATGCTGACGATAATCTTAACATCATCACACTGATTCATGTGGGCTGACAGTGACACCTGCGAGAACACAAAATATTTGTTGGACGTCGTCCCCAGGCCACATGCAGTGAATGTGTCCTGGGGCATGTGGCCAGAAAACCTAACAATAAAAAGATATAGAAAGACTAGAGAAGTCAAGGAGACAAATCATGGTGTCGTCTATACTACACATTTAAATAATGATAAAACGAGGATATGTATTCATATCTAACTGGGATGACACCCCTGCACCTTCTCCATTACTGCAGCCTCCACAATGAATAAGCAACAGTTTGTGTGTCATTCGTCTTTTGTCCTTCATACACGACAGCATGCTCCGGTTTTAATGTGCGATATAATGACAAGAGGTTTATTATATTCACCCCAGAATTTAAACTAGAGCGTAGAAAAACGTGAGAGTCATGGAAAAGCAAAAATCGTCTTTCACAGACATCAGTATAAATCTGTGCAGATATCACATGAACACATGAACAAAATATGGTATTAATATAATAATATATATTAAAGTTATTTGTGTTTTCTTTGATTTACAGATATTTATAATACGGTTATGGTTAAACTGGGTATGATGAAGTTATGGTCAACTTTATAATAAATAACTATAAAATAAAAGAAAATACAAAAAAGTGTATACCTCTTTTTGGTGATACTTGATAGCTAGTTTGAGTCTCGCCAGGTCGTTGTTGTTCTCCTCCTCCAACAGGTTGATATCGTCTCTGTAGTTCAGGATCATCTCCAGCTCCCTGGAGCTCCTGGTCTGGTCCAGCAGGTCCTTGGCAAACTGTTTACACTGCTGAGACAGCTCCTCGTACTCTGATTTGAACTCATTCTCCACCTGAAAGACACGGGCGGAGTGAATACCAGCCTGGCAGCTGAAGCACAGATCAATACATCCAGGTACATCTTAGAGTGCAGGTTTGTCTAGGCAGTGGAGTTTCTAAATGAAACCTTGCCTCTGGCTGTTTTCTCCCAAGAAGCTGCTTTAAACTTTTTTACTTACTGAACCCACCACCTCTGTCAAGTTTTACCAGCTTATATATACAAAATGTATTAAATATGACTGAAATGCATTTAGTTTCAGATAACACCTAAAGTAAAGAGACTGGCAGTGTTCAAAAATGAGCATCTATTATGAAATATTTCTGTGTTGAGTACATAATTAATGCAACACATATTATATTTCATTTCTTTAAATATGAAATCCTGATGTTGTGGCTCCACCATTAGCTGCACGGCTGCCTCGTCCTCACCTTGCTGAGCTCCTGCAGCTCCCAGCTGAGCCTGAACGCAGTGAGGAAGGGGTCCTCGCTGGAGAGTGCGATCAGGGAGGGACTCGACAGCGCTCTGTAGATGTTGAGGCGCGAGCGTGAGTGCCGCAAGCTGTCCACGTCCGAGCTGGACACGCACTCCACGCAGTTACAGCGCACCTGCAACGTCAAACAAAGCATGGACACATGTCAATGAAGCTTTTCACGTGTTCTTTGACCGGAACTTCAAGCTTACATTGTGAGGACAATGTCAAAGCTGCTCATTAACCAAGCTGCACACACGACTTTGTTTATTCCCTCAGCAGGTGTTGACATTTTAAATACATGTGGGTGTTTAAGCTGATGATAACATCCAAATACAAACAAACAATTAAGAGACGTGTGGTTTACCGACCTCATGTGGCTGCGGCACTGACACGCCTTTCTGCACCAGGAGTTTGATAATTTCATAGTTGTTGGTGTGTGCCGCAAGTATGATGGGAGTAATGTCGGGGGTGAAGTCGGAGAACTGCTTGTCCAATAAGATGGGAGGGACCTGTCGTGGGAGAAAAAAAGCTTTAATCACATATACTGTATCTTAATTAAATTTCTCTCTGTGCACCACATTCGGCCTTGGACTTATGCATCATGTTGCCAATTTATAGACCTTTGAATCCCCCCCCCCTTCGGTCAAGTTTAAATGATTTGCTCAGAGCACAGTAGGTTGGAAGTAATTGGTTTGGTCAAACACACTGGAAGACCTTCTGTTTACCTCAGTGCAGTTCAAGGGTCTTTACAATGAAGTTAAACTGAAGGAGCACGATCAAGAGAGAGCAGTCATTAGGGCTGGAGCAGAGAGAGTGCCAGTGGGAAATTATCAAAGTTGCGGCCAAAATGTCACCCACACGAAGGACTGCAGTAAAGAGTGCGGGTCCCGGTGTCGTGAAAAGCACCAATATTTCACACGTTTCAGAGGGAATCATTATGCTCAGAGAGAAACTCATTCCACCTACCGCTCTTATCGCCTACTCCAGCTCTGCACCCTTGTGCTAAAGCCATGTCACTCAGCAGCAATACATGGCCGCGGGCGGAGGAATGAGCCGGCCATTTTCACTTCTTTTAATTGAACGCCTATTATCTGATTCTGTGGTGAGGGAGCAGGGGAGGGGCGGTCAGAGCGGGGTTAGAGGATAAAAAAGCAAAAGGTAAGGGCCTATTTAGCCAAGAGACGTTAAAGCCTTTGCAGCCCACTCAGGCAGATTAGAAGACAGACAGGCTGAAAACAGGTGGAACTATGGTGGGACTTTACAATTTAACAAGCACCAATAAAAATGAGGAGAGTGAGATGTCAGCTAAACCTGATTTGTCCACACCCACGTAGTCCTGAGGTCTAATCAGAAAAAAGCAGCGTGGGTGGACGACATGTGAAAGAGAAGGAACTCTCCATGACTACACATCCAGGGAAGTTTCAGAAAATACAATCTGAAGCTTCAAGGTTATGTAGGAGATGTTTAAATGAACTTAATCAGTAGTCTCCGCTTTGTAAGGAAGCTACACAACCATATACAAGTATTCTGTAAAAGTGAGATACTTCCTAATCAATACCTGCAGTGATTGTCATTAAGATTCATCCCCTGAGGAACAAGAACGTCTGTACAAACCTTCGTTGTTTCATGCTACCTTCAGGCAGAACTTAGTGAGCTCATGGTTACGATGTAGGAAGTCATGTTTGGCGTTCAAGCAATTAAGTTAAAGCCACGCAGATGCTAGGCTACGGCCATACTAATATAGGATTGATGTCATGTTTATAAAGAAGCTACAGCGGCTAATGATTTAGAAAACTAGCAGTCAGGTAAGTTATAATAGGAAGAGGGGTGCATTATGAAATTCTGAATATAAAAACCTCTGTGTGGCTAAGAATACAAGATAATAACTTGTCATCTTTATAGAAATGATCTTGTGAACTCTGAGTGTTCAGATAAAATTCAGAGGAAGGAGATTATAAATACACAAGGGGGGGGGGGTCATATGTACACTTCTAGTAAACATGATTTGACATCGTTAGAAAGCGGCATCAGGCTGGACCACAGTGAAGGAGTGACTGAAAAATCTGTCATCTGAGAACCAGGCTACTTCACAGACTATAAATAAAGATGGACGACCTGTCTGTAATTCCTCCCTCTGATGAGAGACCAAGCCGAAATATCCCAGATACAAACGCTGCTGTCTTACGCATTTGGAGCCAGAGTCTGAGGAGTAGTTATCACGGAGTGGATCCGCAAAACAAATAACTAATCAAACTTTCTAGAGCAATGAACCCTCGTGTACATCAGTGTGACAAGAACTAACTAAAATGGAAGTGATCATCTTTGAGAAAAAATGATTTGACGTGTACATTGACTTTTCAGTTTGTTCCATGTCCCAACCATTAATATGGATGAGGTGAGATGTATGGTCGATACTGCAGCCAACCACCAGGTGGCGATTGAGACTCTGTGGTTTGAGCTGTCTACAAACTGCATCAAAGGTTTTTTTCTTACAAAGCTCAATATTTACATTTGGTTTAATTCAGTCTTTTGCTTTTTAAAACACAAAATATATATAAGACCACAGATGTGGAAGCACGTTGAGATGAGATGTGAGATCCACTGTACTGTTCTAAAAATGATTCTCTTCACAGCCGTCTATTAAAAGCACATACAGAAATAGTGTCAGTGAAGCTCTGGCACCACTTTACTCTCAAAGGAACAAAACATGAAGAGTTGTTATCTAAAGGGCCCTGGTTCATTTTCTCCAAATGTTTCATCAGCTATATATATTGCAGCCCAAAGTCATTTTATCACGCGGACATTAGTTGCTCGTGTCATTGACTCGGCGCATCACAGTGCAGCAGCAGCAGCGGCGGCAACAACAACAAAAAGTGGCAGCGAGTAATGTCGGAGAGTTGTCATGTTTTGCAGAGGAGGGTGATCTAATAAGCTATATACTCTGCTCTGTGTGTGGGAGGAGGAGGGACATCAAATAATCTACATCAAACAGCCCTGGCCTGTGACCAGGCAGGAGCAGTGCAGGCTGCGAGATGTGAAGCGATGATAATAGTGGAGAAGAGAAACCAAATCGTAGCCCACTTGTCCGTGTGGCGCACGTCTGTAACTCATATTAGAACGACGCATCCACTGTCAGCACATTGATTAAAAATGCAACATTGGCATCTGCAGGGTGTTAGACTTCACAGTGTGTGTTTGCCTTTGTTTTCACTGTGCTCTTTCCCCCTGTTGGTTTTCACCTGTCAGCGTGCGACATCACAAATGTTGAGATGAAGCTGCAGTAAAATAGGACGCTGCGCGGTTTTGTGCTTTTGAATGACAGTGCGAAAAATAAGCTCAAGTCTTTGCGGGATTCACTGCAGATGTGAAAATGCTTCTTCACAACATGGTCTGTGTTGTATGTGAGAAGACGAGGGATTCCCTTACATAACCACCTTCATGTGGGCTGCACAGTAACCTAAAAAACACTGAGCAAAATGTGCTCTATATAAAAAGACTGATAGAGAACGGAGATTAAAAAAAAAAGACACAAAAGTACCCGTGGGCTCTTCTAATTGAGAAAAAGCGTGAGTTTCAGTGTTCGTGCCACCGACAGATGCATATCTACGCTCAGAGGTTAATGTATGAAGCTATTTGAAAAATGCCAAGGCGCTCCACACTGGTAAACAAACAAGCCTGAAATTGCAAGATTCTTACAAAGGCATAATTCAAGCTGCCTGCAAAATACAAAGACGATTGCACACAGCTCCAGCAACACTTAAAATGAATCTTATTTAAAAAAAAGAAAACTTGACACCGGTAATGGATACGATGCATTTTACCCAGACGGCTTTTTAACACAATCAATGAGCTTCTCTCAGGGAGATTTGAAAGATCTATTTTCACAATCTACTCATGTGATAGGAAGAGACACTATCTTATAAAGACATTAAGGTAAAGAGGCAATGCAGTGGCTGATAGATGTCACATCTAAGGGGTTTGGACCACCGCACATTCTGGGCCCGTGTATCTCAGTCCGCTCCACATCCATTTCACAAACAAGCCGGAGCTATCCCATGTGCTTGTGCTCCATTTTGTTCCCTAATGTGTTTTTCCTTTTCTGTTCCTTTTTTTTTTTTTTCCTCATTTCGCTCACAGGACGTAACAGGAAGAGCAGTAATATCTCCCCCACAGTTGATCAATGAAGCCAAAAACATTTTGTGCTTTATGGTGCATTACTGCTGATAGGGAGAGGGGACAAAGAAACATGTGATACATGTGCAGTGTGTGTGTGTGTGTGTGTGTGTACACGTGTGGCGGGTATATGAAAAGAAAACTCTCTTGAGTGGAAAGCAATCAGTGCAAAGGAGTAGCGATCTGAAATAAATGAGACTATTTATTTTAGATTACAGTAATTAAACCAATAAAACAGGCCTTTCTCATCAAATAAAAAATAGAGTTTGTTTACTTTTGCAAATTCTGAAACTAATCTACGTCCTTTGAAGACTAAAATATAAAAATAGGGATGCACTCCATCTTTGGACAAAACATCTCCACATCTTGGTGGGCATGCATCAAAAAATATGAAATTTTGTCAAGAATGTTTTATTTTATTTTCTTTCAACTTTTTTGAAGAACACAATGTGAAATAATATATATTCAGTAATTTGAGTTAAATGTGCACTTTGTTGAACCAGGAATTGTGAATAGAAAATTGACCCTTCTGTGTAAATTGAGGCGCCTTTATGGCCCCCAATTCAGAAAAATCCTGCATCAGTGTGTCTGTGCAATTTCAGATGTTGTTAGATGATTCTTTTTATAAAAAACTGGCACAACTAGTGTGAAGACTCAGTGGAGCGTGCATTCCTGCCTACACCCAATAGTCACCTTAAATTCAATCAAGCAGCACAGATTTGCACACACAAAGTTTAATGGAAACCAGTTTGGTAGTTTTTGCTAAGAAACAAATGGACGGGATGAAAACCTCCTTAAATTAAAAGCACTAAAACAGGACAATACAATTTGGTGGCAAGTGTAAGGAATTCATTGCGTCAGCTGTTCACCCTGCAGCCTCTTGAGTGAAGCCCTGTTAATGTGAAACCACCTCCACCCCCTCCGCTCCCTCCTCACCTGCATACCACCACTGGGCTTCTTGTGATTTAGCAGCAGCTCCACAGCTCCCACCACTTCCTTGCGGATGGCGTGCAGCAGGGCATCGCCGATGTAGACGCTGAAGCTCAGCAAGAGCTCGATGATCTCGAGGTTCTCGTTCTCGATGGCGATCAGCAGAGCCGTGCGGCCGAGAGGGTCGATGCAGTTGATATTGATCTTAAAGTAGATCTCTGCCTCCTGACACAAAATAGGGATGTGATTGGGAGTCAAGGTTTGTTTTAAAAGCCACTCAGAGTTTGTTTACTGATTAGAAGGAAAATTACCCACTGGCATAATTACACATTGATTTTTGAAAGAAAACAATTAAACGCCTCAAAACTCTGTCACAGCAGCTCAAAGTAAAGTGGGTTTTGCTTCCTTGCTTTGTTTGAAAGAGAGATGACCACACAACTTTCTGATATCAATAGTAGTTGTTGGAGAATGCTATCGATTTTACAAAACTCACTGTGTTTATAGGTCTTAGGGAGAATTACTGCTTCTGTGAAAAAAGCTATGTGAGCCATACTAAGGGGATGTGGAGCCTATGCCTTATCCCTGCTTGAGGCAGACAGTTCAAGGTTATGTTATCCACCGCTATTGGCGTTTTCTTCAGTGTTTGCTTCAGCTGTGCATAGATCATCATTTTAAAAATAAAATGGAATATTCTGGACACAGGTGCTCCATCCTGCACTTTTGAAATCATTTGTAGCCAGAGTCAGTGCAGCAGTGACTTTTGACTTTTTAGTTTGGTCCATGTCCCATCCAGTAACGCCATCATTTGCAGCGGTGATGATTTTATCTCTACGGACAAGCTAAGCATCTAAATTTAAATTCTATCACAAAGCTTCTCCTCCCATCGTCAGACACAACGCAGTTCGATTTTGTCTCAGCTATTTCTTATGTATTTCAGTACATTTTTGTTTACTTTGGGTTTACTGCATTGTGATGCTAATATTACTTTATTTTGGCCTCAGATGTTATTGTATCTTCTCGGCTGCACACGTTCCCAGTAAATCTTCCAATCTTTTTTTAAATCAATCCAATTGTACTAAGGATTTAATATCCTTCCATTTGTCCATCCATAATTTAGTGGTTCACCGGCTGTAATCACTCATCTATTCACCAATCAAATTATCCATTCTACCATGTATTTATACTCCCTCTCTCACACACCTCCAGAGCGTGTTTGACACTAGCATAGTCCCCCTTCTCCACAGCTCCGAGGTAGGCTTTCTCCAGAGGTGACAGCTCCGACTCGGCCCGCACGATTCTCAGAGGGATGCGGTCCCGGTACGAGGAGCTGTCAGTCCGCCGATAGTAGAGCTGTGACATCTCCCTGGGCTTCAGCTCACCAGCGCACCGCTGAAACTGCTGCAGCTGCGGCCAGGCAGGGGGAGTTCACACTAGAGGGGACAGGGGCAAAGATGTTAAAGGAAGAAGCCACCTGTTGTTGTTGGTGATGATTTACAAGATGGAAACCACGAAAAGAGATGAACGAGGAGAAAGGGTTAGACAGATAATAAATGTTTTTATTTTGGTTAACATGTTTTATTTTTATCTATATTGTAAAGAACTTTGAGCTGCGAGAAGTTCTGCGATCTGATTTGTTGTTTAAAATGTACATTTACTGCATAAACACTTTTATGCGTCACTTTCTACTGACTTTTGCAGTGAGATAAATCTTGACATTGACCTTGGAGCATTTAGTGCACTGCTATTGATCTGCATGTTTTCTCAGAATTGCATTATTATAACAAACATCTCTGGGCACAGAAACATTTATCATGCAGCTGGAATGGAAGGTAAGACTTTTAATTCTCCAGCTTCTAATTGCTGTAGTTAATATCATTATTGATGCTTTGCTAATAGATTGACAGCGGTTGACTTGGTGGTTGCCTGGTGACGGCAGCATGGCACATCCAGCACTGTTGTATGCGCCGCTTCTTAAAATAAAACCTCAACAGTGACACTGCGCAGTGATCGGCTCCTAACAAGGTAATGTCCAAGATCTCCAGGTTCTCTGGAATCTGGCAGCGGTGGGATTTGGCCATTTATCAGGTAGAGCTCGCTAAAAATAATGCAGTGTGTAATCCAGCAGTCACTGCATGAACTTCTCCGAAATCACACCACTGAATAATAAATGTCAAGGTAGGATTTGTTGTAGGACCGTTGTCACAGTCTGCATGAGCTTTCCTTAAGTGTACCTAATAAACTCAGACTCTTATTTTATACTGGGTTTTATCTCAATCTTATTTTCCATTAAAACATTTTTTCTCATTGTATGTCTTCATGTCTTTTGTGTAACTTCATGGTTGTAAAGCACTTTGAGCTGCATTTCATACATGGAAGGTGCTGTACAAATACAGTTTATAATAATATAATCATAATTAGTATTAATATGAAGTTAACCATTGCCATGTGAATATAAGAGATTTATTTTCTTTCTGATTTCCTTTATATGTAGAATATGCAACTTTTATGTAACTTTTACATATGTGAAGTTTTGATGAAGTCCATGAAGCAGCGTGGGATCATGGGAGTGGTCTTCACCACCATTGCAGATGAAAATCTACCTGACACAACGCAGCTGCTCATTGTGTTCACGGATCAGATAATGTATCAAAGTTTTATTCCCGTTACAGCAAAGAATAATCTCAATCCATTACGAGTGAATACCTGGCATCATACGTTGAATGATAAGTAAAGATTATAGCAGAGACGGACAAAGCCACAGGTAAAGTACACCTGTGGCTTTGATGCAATTAAAAGTCGACCAAAATGAAACATCCCTTTACCTTGAATAAAGTTGGAGATTTGAAAATTGAGCTTAATGACATGTAATGTAATTAAAAACCTGAGAGGACAAGAAAACGAGGGAAGGATGAGATGTTGAGAGTCAAGAATAAGAACAGGTGTGTGAAAACTCACACGAGATAAAGTTTATATGTTATAATTATACAAAGGGAAGGAGTGGAAGTGGCTGCAGTGTTTAATGCTCCCCTCCGTCTCTTAGCACCGTCTCAGGAGAACTCATTACTGCTCTGTTTCTCTATCCCAAAAATAATGAGTGGATTAACAGACACATGGCAGACCCATTATAACAACAAGAGCAATATTCTTTTTAAATACATACAAAGGTAAAATTTAATATTTGCTTTCTTGCAGAGGGAAAAATAAATAATAAATAAATCAGCATGGGTCAGCTTAGCTTGGCATCAAGAATAGAAACAGAAAGAAACATCTATTTTAGTTGTATTGAAAGGCTCTAACATTGTGCACTAATTAACACGTTTTATCTTGTTAGTTTAATCTGCATAGACGCTGAAGAGTAAAAACAACATGCTGTGGTTTATAAATGCTTCTCTGCTCGATTATTTCTTGGCCAGCAACTGACGTCGTTAACCTCCTGACTACAGACTTCACAAAGAAATAATCAAACTTTGAATCTATCTAATCATTTCAGAACGTTCTCTCTGTGGCTCTCAGATTTAGAAAGCTGTTCAACTTATCGGCTTCACACTTGGCATGTGTGTTGTTGAGGTTCCAATGAAGTGCGGTGTTGAGTTGTGATATAAATAAACTTTCAATAAACAGAGCACCAGCGCTCTGTACCAGCCGCGGCTGGGATTCATCGACATAAGTGACATTTTAAATCAGCAGCGCATCGAGACAAGAGGAACGACAACTGCTTCTCCAGTTCGGGTTCCGCGACCTGAGTCGAGCTTCTCCAAACTTTGATTAAACAGGTGAACAGCTCTTTGTGCAGCAGCAGTGTAGCAGCTTCATGGTTTACTGCAGTTCACTTTTACAGTTTCAGAGAGAAAACTGCAACCAGCATCACCACAGGTTAAAAAAACCATCCATTCCAGGTATAGAGTACCTGCAGTACCAGGAATTGCACGACCAACTGTAAAACTACAATTTAATGTTTTTAGTCTTCATGTTTGTTTGCACTGATTCAGCAAAGATTACAGCTTGTTACTTAGCAAACTTTATCCCTGAGCTTCCACTCTCTGATCAAAGTTAAGCTACAAACAGCAGCAGCTTGAGTTTTGCCACACAGATAAGAGAGTGCATCAAACTTTTTTTTTCGAACTCTCAACCAGAGAGCAAATAAACACATCTCCCCAAAATCGCAAACTAATCTTCGCGTTTAATTAACATGACTTCTGCAGTTTAGCTTTTCAGCTTTAAGTGTGAGCCCTTATTTTCTGCATTAATGTGATTGTTCAGGTTTTGAATGAGCACATGCTGCAGGAGCAGGAATGTAAAATGGCTGACACAGATAATGACTCCATAAGTGGAGGGTACTTAATGATCTAAGCTACTCTGCTTTCACAGGATGTCACCCATCACCTCCTCTTGAGGTGCCACTTTGCTGCTGTGGAGATGCTCTACGTGCCGGTTAACTTCACTCCACTGACAAATACAACTTCAAAAATCATCATAAAAAGAAAGATAGGACTGGAGAGCCTATTTGGTTGCAGGCTTTAGTATCCTCGGCATAAATTCGACATTTCTCTTTGTGCTAGGTTTATCACAGGGACCCTGAATAACATGAGTAGACATCATGCACTTTGCAGAGAGAGTCCATTGGAAGACTCAGTAAATCCCCCCCCCCCCCCCCCCCTTGCTGTTTGTGTATCTTTGTTGCCAGGAGTGAAAGGTTGCTTGCCAACATTGGTTTACAATGGAAACAACTTTACAGCATCTCTGAAGTTTGTTTTTCACATTCTCTTAAAGTCAGACAAAAGTATGTGAATGTTTTAAGATATCAGGTCACATCACTACTGCATCATGTGATGTCACCTCAGTCAGGTACAGGCCTGTGCTTTATTCTTTTCTTTTCTTAAATACACACTCAGCTGATCGTTGATGGTAAACTTAGGAATGAATACCAGATACTAGCAAAGCAACAAGCAGACACACCAGTATGAGGATGAAATACACACACACACACAGAATCAATACATGATTTAAGAACACAAATGAGCTCTCCATGTTGCACTGCACATATTCATACACTGAGAGTAAAACAGTCATAAAAACGTCAGTAGTCACTCTTGAATAACAGACAGCAGGTCTGTGTAAATGAATACAGGGTGAACGGCGCCCGTGTGAACTCACAAGTGAGATTCTGACATTTGTATTTCTGTGTTTGTGGGCGAGAGAAATGTTCCAGGGAAGCGCAGGGATAAAAATAAAAATGGTTGTGGAGATTCTAGGACTCCTCTCTCTGTGCCAGCTGAGGTCCTTCTCCAGTCAGAGGCTGAGGGACTCTAACGGTGCCCAGATGCAACATTTATTTCCCAGAGTCACTCATGTCTGGAATGAAACAGCCAAAAAAAATGCAACATTTCAAATACAATGGAGCAGAAACTCACCTTTGGGCTGATGGACATTGGAAGTTCTCTCAGCGAGATCAGTGTTCTTCCTTTGGGAAATATCCAGACACAACATGAGGACTAATGAAATAAAGCGTAAAGCTTTATCCAATCACTGAACCCAAAGTTGTGGAAGTCAGCATCATCCAGATGTGTGGCTGCAGTGTGGATGTGCGCAGGGACTCTGCTTTTTAATGCGCCTTTTCATGCAAGTCCATCTTACTCATGGTTTTTACTCTAGTCTGATTTCCCTTCTCATTTCTGGACACTTCTCCTTCTGCAGATCCACATTCGCTCAGTTCTGATCACGACTTCCATCCGGTCTTATTTGGGGAAGATTACAAAAAAAAAAAAAAGCGCAGACCTGTGCACACCGCATTCAGCTCACCACAACAAATCCTGCACGCGAAAAACAAGCGAAGTTTCCCCGGTGGATCGCACCTTGGTTCTGCAGCGCGTCCAGTTTCCCCCCGCAGTGTATTTTCCAACGATGCTGTTGCCCACTCGACTTATCCACCTGTTGGGGGCGACTGAGGGAGAAGCGGCGCCTGCAGAGATGAACGCAGAGCAGCCAGATGCCCGGCAGGAGGTCTGCGGAGCGGTGCGCTGCTGCAGACTGTTCCTGCGCATTTGGAGACGCATTGAACACTGTGGCGCTGCAAGAGTGGGATCAGCCGCCTGAAGAGCAAACTCAGCCAGACATGCAGCCTGGATTCAAACCAACACGCTCATCATTACTACACCATTCCACTGCTTTCATCCAGTTTTACTCGTCTGCAGAGAAATACAGATAAAAGGATGTTAATGAGCATTTTAAGAGCCTCACATGCGACTTGAGCCTTTCCAAATGAATGAAGTGATTCAATAATCTTCATGTATCTTGGTCATTTTAAAACCCATAAGACAATTCTGCATGCAACCCCTGTGCAAAAACATTTTAATATCATTTTATTTGACGCTCATCCAGTGAAAACACAAGACAGTCTAAGTCAATGGATATCCAGGTTCCTGTTATTTTGATATTTCAGAGTCTGACAATGTTTTACAACCTGAAACAACAGGCTTCATTCTCTGCAGCCAAAAATCTACCATTATGAATGTCATTGTTGAGATGCGTACACAAATCTCTACATGTATGGGACTTCAGTCCAGTGTCTCTTAAGTTTTTCCAGAGACTAAATCAAGTCCACTGAAGTCACACTGAACATGGGGGAGGATTGATGATCCGTTGTCACGCATCTATCAGTTGACTGTGTCCTTACATATATATCACAGCTCCACATTCATTTCCTCCAATGGTCAACTGATCAGAGGTCAAACACAAAAACCAACATTACTCTCTCCCTCTCTCTCTCTCGTTTTCTTCCACTCTCTCAGTGTGTCTCTCAGTCTTCCTCTTTGTGTTTGTCTGACTTATTGGCCTGTTGATGTTGTAAATTCTTCCTAATAGTGTGTAATGCTGTTGAATATCACTGACTCGTTCCTCCTGTCTGCCTGTGTGAGTGTGTGTGTGTGTGTTTCTGTGTGTGTGGTTGTGTTTGTGTGAGTTTATATTGGCAGCGCTTGCATTTAACCTCCATGTCCACTTCCACATATTTGGACACACAAAGCCTTTGATCACTCAGGGTTTGAATTCGTGAGGATGTAGATTATTTGACATTATTAGCTTGTGTCCATTAGACAGATGATGGATTTATGGGTTTGCACTGTTTGACCATTGTCTGTGCTAACTTGCACTTAATCATCCTGAGCTCTTGATTCACTTTAGCCTCACTCAATGTGACTGTGATATATATATATATATATATATATATATATATATATTCATGGTCACTTATATATACTATCTGTTCCACTTCTGTCTTTGCACTTTTCACTTCCTCTTGAGGCGTCTCTTAATTAGAAATAATTTGAGGTTGCTTTCTTCTTTGATGTCATCTATAGATTCAAATGAAACAACTGCACCCGTGGGATAACAGTGTCCCCTTTAACTCTGCATGAATCCCTCTCTGCAAGTCTTTTCCAGTTTGACTTCCATTCAGAATGATTATCATATATTATATTAACAAAGGACACCTCTTTGTCATCTGCATATTCATCTGCCATTTCATGGATCAATGACTACATTAGTTCATCCCGTCAAACTGATTTAAGAACACACACACTCGCAGACATGCAAGGCAGCAGAGGATCCATCACGACCAGCAGGTGGGAAATTGAATTAGTTTGAAATGAATGGGATATATTAGAGATGGTTTTAATCATTCTGTTTCTAGATTGGATAATCAATAGTCAGTTAAGGTTTTATATCAGCTTGTCCTTTTCGATTCAGCGTTTAAAGAAAAACTAAATTTGAGTGTATGTAAAGTACATTAAGATGATTTTGAGTCTGCGGAAAACACTGAAAACAGAAAATATGTTTTATTCTAAAAGTATAAGCCTGAAGCGAATTCTCGTCCTGTGTAAAGGTGTGATTGAAACTGACGTTTTAACAGCATCCGATGCAACATGAAGGGGGGGGGGGGGGGGGGGGCAAAACAAGTTGAGCCTACTTCTTCACTTACTCTGATTTCTTCATCTTTTTAAAAGCTTCCTCATGACAGCACTCAAACCCTTTGTTGATATGACAGTAGAGATTCTTGGATAAAGTTTCTGCCTGGGGGGGAAGCACAGTACGACTTCTGCAGCAGAGGGATGCAGAAGCAGGGTGATAAACGATAGAGAATTAGAAGCGTTGTATTGTTCCACCTGTTAATAAAAAACTTTACAGCATATTCCAGAGTGAGCATAAAGATAGAAAGTGTTACAGCTTGTTGATAAGAATTTATTTCGTCAACTCTCCTGCCGCTGCGGCACATCTCCAGCTCTTAGGGTGTTGATTCATCTCTCTCTCTCTCTCTTCTCACAGATTCAAATGGACTTTTTTTTTTTGCAGATGTCCATTTATGAACAACTTGTGAGTAGTCTTGTCCTTCAGAGTTTCCTGAGGTTTACCAGATGGTGCGGTTGTCATCAAGGTAAGAGGAGACTCCAGAGAATCTAAGCGACAGGCTGTTTGTGCAGCTGCAAAGCAAACAGGCGCCCTCTCCTTCTGTGAAATGTAACGTGCCCACAATTCCACTATGAACATCCAGTTGGCAGTGATATCTCTCTCTCTCTCTTTGGCCTTTCACCCTCTTCTTCTCATCCACTCTCTCACAAAACCACAGGTTGAACCCACTTTTGTTGAAAGCTCGACAAAGAGATGGGCCGCTCTCCGTTACAGAGGAATGTGTCTGAGCTTCTGTTCCCTGAAATCTAAACTTGTGTTGTGACCCATTAGTTTATCTTCTATCTCCATGGAGACAGAGCGCTGTCCTCATCCCATCCGGAGGTTCTGAGAACAATCAGTAAACCTGTTGTGAAGTTACACCACCACGTGTACAGGATTGGTTTGAAAAAGGCAGAACATCAGTTGACATGTTGAAATAACTCACAGCTTTTCAAACCTCCCTCTCTTCTCCTCTCTTCTCGGTGCATCCGTGGGCGTCGTGCAGCATTTCGTGTTTGTGGCTCTTTGGGTTTTCTGAGACTAGTGTGGCCACCTCAGCTTTTTAAATCCCCATTACTCTCATGCTCTCCGTGAGGCTGCGGGGTAATTAAAATTGATCTATGTCTGTTTCTCCCTGGAGACGCACTGAGGCTGAGACTGTTGCTCCCAGACACGGTTCATATCTGGTGCAGGAAGAAAAGATTAGCAAAAAGAGGAAGAACACCGTCTGAGCAGTATTTAGTTTAACTAAATGGTGTGTGTATATATAATATATATATATGTACACTAATCAGGTTTTACGGATGATCTGTGTTGCAACATAATTGATGACAGAATAAAATGACAGATGTTCTCACTGACCCTGACCATTTGTTGAATATAGCTGTTTTGTTGCTCTAACGAGAATATACCTCTGATGTGGGCAGCACACAGATATACTAAGTGGAGAGCAGCCAATTTTTCCATGATATGATGATGCACAAGTGAAAAACATATGGCAGCAAATTACTTGAACCCTTAAATTCAGTTAGAAACACATCAGTTGTACAAAAATACATCAATTATTCTGTCAACACTGAGTGTGAAGTTTTTTTTCATTTGTTCAAAATTAATGACACATCACTTAATTCAATATTCTAATAATTATGTGTATGAATTTACACATAACCTCATGTTAAAGTTAAAGTCCAAGAAAAAGAGATGCCCCAGTAACACTAACAAGAGATTAACAAGTTCAGGGCATATATAGTTTCATTTAAGCCTTTTTAAGGTCGTGAGGGAATGTTCTCATGACCAACCGTTTAAATATGTAATCTTGAGGAACAAAGAAGAGTTTAAGGTGGAGCAATAAGCTGTGGAATGTTAAAATATTTGGGTTAACCCAAGTGACCATTTGCCATGCTTAACCTCAATGTGGAATCATGTGTAGAGTACACATTTTTTTTACACTTCTTGGATATAAATTGAGTCGTGAGTACATTCTTTTCATGTTTAATGCTGAAACCCTTTAGTTACTTCCCACTTTATGACTGAGCAGTTCATCCTGAGACACCACAGGTTGCAGCTGCACAGCCGCTGCGTTTTCCCCGTCCAGACCCCATGAGAATAAACAGACTGTGTCACACACATCCTGAAGCTCTGAGCTGCAGGATGTTCACCAGCACTAAACCTTAAAAAAAGGAGCCTTGACTCCGCCGCAGTGATTTGTCAAGGACGAGGCAGTTATCTGCAGTTAGCTTATGTAACACTCTACAGTTATTTCTTCTTTACTTGTGCGTTTTCAGAGATTTCCTCTTGTTTTTGTTTTTTTTAGTTGAAGACCACCACTGAGTTTTATTTACGTGATTAAACTGGCTGATCATTGATGTCCCCCATTCAAAGAAATGTTTGCCGTCTGAATCGTTTAAAAGAAATGAACAATCATCATTTCATTCCACTTCTGTTTTGCATTAGCGGTGCCATTATCATCAGAATGCAAATGAAGGTAGTTGCACATTGAAATCAAATGTTCAAAACATAATATGATACACACACACACACACACACATATATACAGTATATACTTTCGCTTTATCAGTCCCCCTCCGGTGTATCCCTGACAGACTGGAATGGCCTGCTGCTAAATTGAACATGTGCTTTCTGCTTTTTACAACTAATTTCACCTCACCACAGTGATGTGCGGCAGAGTGCATCACATTCACTTCCACTAGAAACTAGTGTTGTTGTTTATAGAAGACGATAAAGTGTATTATGATAACCGGGGTATTTTTTCATTTACTTGTATCTTCCTCAGGACTCTTTTACTAGAGGGGATGGAGCTGGTTCATCTGTACCAGTTTAGATTAAAGTGTAAAATTAAAATGTTGTCCATCAATAAAATCTATGATAGTAAATATGTAAAATGAGTTCATAGACTTCATAGTGACCAAGCTAGACCTAGTCAGCTTAGTTAACTCACTTGTTAGTTCAGCGCTAGCACAGCATAGGCTTGTTTCAAGATTTTTCGAACAATCCAAAAAGAAACACTGTTTATCCTCTAAAAAACATTTTCCATAAATAAAGAGGAGAATAAAAGAGAATCTAACTATTCAAGAGAATCTAACTAAGCAACGTTAAGACAAAAACACTGTGCAGTGCACAAAACGTGGAACGCATACCCAATGCAACTATCGTAAATGTACTGTAGGGTTCTTTATAACATTTAGGGGGACAGCAGCATGTGTTGTTGTAGCAGTGAGAGTCTAATAGACTGTAGAATTACAGCATGAATTGTCAATAATGAATAAACAAACAAGTTGTTATTAAGATGCAGTGTTGTATATTGTAACAAAACTGATTTCAGCTTTTTCATTTTGCATATATCTCCATCAAGGAGGTTCTGTTTCTAGTCATACTTTTTTTTGGTTGTCTGTAGGATTAGGCTAAAACTACTTTAGTGGAATGATGCAATGTGGGCCAAACCGGATCTGATGATGCAGGGAACACAGGCTTATCCATTGAAGGCTATTAAAGCAAGGCCTAGTCTCCAGAAACTATTCAGAATTGGGCATCAACAGCATTACTCCATGGACCTGCCTTGTATCAACCGTGCAGTCTGGTGGTGGTTTCATGGTGTCGGGAATGTTTTCTTGGCTCACTTCAGGCCCCTTAGCACCAATCAATCACGGTTTGAATTCCACTGCCAGCCTGAGTCTCACTGCTGACCATGGGCATTCATTCATTGCCACTAGTGGCTACATCCAGCATGACGATGCACAATGTCACAAACCACAACCAAAAGCCAGGGAAACACAAGGATGCACAGAACTTTAACTTTATGTAAATAGTTAAATGATCATTTAACATCCTGACCGGCTGATTCCTCGTGAAGTTCAATCCTTGGGATGAGTCATGACAGTTCCCATAAAAAAAGTTTTCAAATGGTGCCGGTGTTTGGATAAAACAGGAAGTGACATTAGATTTATTTCTCTGGTGGCACAAACCTCTGCCCTGAGTTTTTTTTATATCTGTGATCAATGTTGAAGCGTCTCAGCACGGCCAGCAGTGTGACTACAAGGGCGATGCAATCACCCCAACTCAAGTGATAAGCATCAGTCAAACCTTCCACTTTTCCACAGTTTTTTTTAAGACCCCTGTTGGATCCGTTGCAATTCAAGAGTCAATAAAGTGGTTTTCCACAGTGTATTTATAGTTTTTAATCAAGTTTAAGGTCAAAATCGGTTGACCAAAGTGATGTACACTAAAAAACAAAAAGACCAAGAAAATATCATATCATGGTAAGAGCAAAAAAGAAAAAATACTATCCCAACTGCATAAATAAGTAAGAGACTATTGAAAGATGCCATTGGATCTTATAAGGAGGGGTAAAACTTCCACCTGCTGCTACAGTGAGCAGACGATCGCCCTTACGATAGCCTCTGGTCTGAGGATTTGAGAGAAAGGTGAGAGGGGGCAGGGGAGTTCAGAGATGTGCTGGGTCGTCAGGCGGTGCAAAGCTTTAAAAGCGAATTGAAGGAACTGAATCAGATACTTGACCAGGAGCTGATGCAAGACTATAACTATCTGTAAATACTCTAGTATAAAGAATCACAGAAAACAAATGTATTTTAAACTATCTTCAGAGCTTTAAGATACAGGAATGCTTTGAGTTTTAGTGACATCTCTTGGCAAATATGCAACATGTGCTATTTGATGCCTAACTTTAAAAGTCAAGATTTAACTTTAGTCAGAATCTATAATCTATTGCTAAGTATAATTAAACTAATCAGTCCATTACTGCTCTGTTCAAGAGCAGTTATTTATTTTGAAATATACGCCCCTGTACAACATCTGGCCTAACCCTGATCTCTATAAGCATCTGCATATGAATATGCAGAGTCTCCAGATAAGGGACAGGATTTTGGCTCTGGAAGCAACAGCTATCTGCTAAAATAATTGCACCAGATGAGCAGCTCCTGCTTCCCATATTGTTTTGGTATTCTGGTTAAAAACACCATCCAAGCAGGTGAGCTTCCTATTTTCCTCTGCTGTTGCTCTGCTTTTCCCCCAGCTCATCTCAAACACATGCAAATCAGCAGGGCTGGAAGCTCTCATCCGTAATTATCTGTAAGCCATCCCAGTTTCCCAACTACTGATGAAGATTCAAGGACAAAACGGATAAAGGGACTTCTTTCACATTTTCAAAGCAACATCAGCAAAGCAAAAATGTAGAATTTGAGCCGCACAAGCAGATTGAAGACGTTTCTGCATAAATGGAGAAATCTGTGTAAAAAAAATCTTGTTGAAGTCACAGAAAACTATTCTACCCTCAACTGTTTTGAGTATCATCTGTTACTGAGAGGGAGAGGATGTAAAAACGAGGGGAGGAGTGACTGGCGTGACTCCTGTTGCTAAGGCTACCGTTGGCCTTCGAGATGCAGCGTAGTCTTTCCGTGTGTAGCTGCGTAGCTGTGCCCATATGTGCGCTTGAAGCACAAGTGTGTGTGTGTGTGTGTGTGTGTGTGTGCAATTGATTTGATGAAAGATCTTCTCAGTTCCAATGAATCAATGTGAGAGCCTCCAGCCACGAGGGAGCTGTTGGAGAACCAGGTGTTGCCGGATGACTGACCTCCTCTATCAAAGACGGGGACACCAGAGGAAAAGTCTAAAGGCCTTTTGCAGAAGAGAGATTAAAAAAGACTTCTGAGCAATCTCCTCGAGCCACTCGACACCCAAAGACATGACAAAGAGTGAGAGTGTTGACAAGACTGAGGTGGAAGTGGGGAAAAAGGTGGAAGTGAACGAGTCTTTTAATCCCTCTATCCGAATACATTTGAATGTTATTGAAGAGACAAAATGTCAGTCTCTCCTTTAAGATGATCAATTCAATGCAACTCAGTAAGCAGCTGATTTGAATAGTGTTGTCTGTGTGTCCGCTTCTGATTTGATTTTGCTGAATGTCTGTTATGTCAATCACTAGGTCCGTTGTACCCGGTTGTACTCAGCAGGAAATAGAGTAGAGGCGAGTTCAGCTGCTCAACTGTCCCTTGTCGAACAGGATGATGAACTGAGAACTCCTGGGTGGATGTGACTCTGCTTTTTATGAGCTGCTTCTGTTGTTTTTGGCAAATACAGTTTTCATGCAGTCGCTGCCAAAGGGTTCTAATTGTTGATATTACAGAGAGCATCTACTGCACACAGTGAAGTGGAGCCTTATAAAAGCTGCGTTCAAGAAAGTGACAGCAGTGCTGAAGTTGCAGAGATTTAAAGTTTTAATTTTCAATTTTTTCTAAACTTTTTCAAACGTTTTTAAGGCAGGAAATAGGTTAGAAATTAAATATTCATGTTGTACGCTGTTTGAATATGACTTGTGACTTGTTCACATTAAGTCTGACATTTTCATTAATGTACAACTCTGGTTGAATAATTTCCATTGATTTCAGCACTAAAATCACCTCCATAAGCTTTTTAGTCATTAGGCTTTAGGACATATAAAACAGAAGGTGCGTTCTTGCATGTAAATGCATCTCACACTCTCAAAGGTTTCAGCGAGTGCTACACACATCACGCAGGACTCAGCTTTAATGGCATGAAATGGGGAAAAATCGAAAAGGAATATTTCTATCGGTTTTTCTCTGCCTCTCCTGCACTTGAGCTGCTTGATTGTACAAATGCATTTGTCTTTACAGATCTGTCGTCCATGAAGCTCCCTGAAATGCTGCTAACACATATTTTGGATAAAACAATGTGTGTGAGAGTCAGTGAGATCAACAGGCAGTGGAGAAGTGGACTATGCATCAGAGGTTGTTTTAGTTCCTGTTAATCTTTGGGCACTTTCTCACATCATCACTAAAATCCTTTGACACATCTTGGCGGCTGTTACTTTTTTTTGCTTTGTGGATCATTCACCAACAAAAACCCTGCTTACTGTCAAACTCACAATAATTTGAATAAATTGCAATGTTTCAGTGCCAGACCTTCATCAGGGAAATCGTTTGTGACAATTAGAAACCATCATAAATAGAAACAGAATATCCTGCCACACGTGCCATAAAAAGGCACATGGTAAAAAATTTAATATACTTGACACGATGACATTCCATCAGAGCTCATCTTTGCATTTCACTCTGGGTGAGATTCCTTTAAACCTCACTCAAATGTTTCATAAATGTGAAACACAGACTTGAATATTGACTTTTTTCATCTTACAGGTTCCATACGGACACGTTTTAATGCCGTGACCGCGACACCAGCATTTCTCTCCAAGGCATAATAACGAAGTAATGAGGTAAAGGTCAGATTACGAACAATAGCTTGAACTGACACTGCTCCATCACTCGCATCAAAGCAATAATATTTCAAAAAACATTTTCTTCTTTGTTTTGTTGACTTTGAAACAGTGACATCATCATCAGTATATGTGGTGATACTACAAACCTACAAACAGCTAAACTAATCAGAGGAAGAAGCTTTAGTCCATCTCCTTCTTCTTCTCCATCTTCTGCTTTCACTTCCTTTCATTATTCTGCCAGTGTGCAGTTATGTGATTACTTTGTAAAACTAGAATGCCACTCAGTAGAGTGCGTTACTCTGCCAAGGCCAAACAAATCTAAAAAAACCTCGGCCCTTGGCATCTTGCACAGTTAGTAATCCCAGTTAAAAGTTTTAAGTATCAAAATAATGCAATTACCTTTAGCTTTTTGCTAATTAGTAAAGAAACGCAGTTACTTTTCCAAAGTGTAATGAAAAAAAGAATTACTGGTGCAATGTACCGGTCCTGGATTTGTGGTGCTGCTCATCACTTATGATACAGTAATGAACCTTAAATAAATATAAATAAACTTCTAAACAATGTTAAAAAGCACAAAGCAAGAAGAAATAAAAAAAAAAAGTAAACTAGACAAGGCAGGTGACTACAAGTGCATACGCCACAAGATAAATTCTGTAAAAAAACATTATAAATACATAAATGCAAATGAAACATTCCTCACTTGTCAGTGTTCCTTCAGAATTTATCATTAAGCCTCTTCTTTGACTGCGGATGTGATTGTGATCTTTCTATCAAACCCACACACACAGACACACACACTTACTTAGAGCCATCTCCATCTCTTGTACTAATCCCTTGGGAGGCTCATGGTAATTACCCTTATCGACCTCTCCTGAGGTATCAGAGTCAGGGGTTATCAGACAAGGAATCCAATCACAATGCAAATAATGGTAAGTTGTGCAGACAGATGGAAGTCATGTCTCATGTTTTATTCCTTCCCCCTCTTGCCTTAGGTGAATAAAAGGAAACAGAGAAATCCAATTATTAGCTCAAACTGCATTGATTGTGTCTCCCAATGGCGTTTAAAGAAAGAAAAACCAGAGGGAAAAGGCCGGCAGCGTCTATACCACAAAATAATGTTGTGTTCTGAGGAGGCGGTGGGAAGGACTCTCATGTAACGACACACAGATGACAAGGGCTTTGTCCCCCTATCAGCCATCTGTATTTTCCAACGTTTCACTGGATCCGTCGCTTTGATCATCATTCAGCATTTGAACCTGATGTGCCACTGTGTCTGCCACATGTGCCGAGTGTGTGCACAACACATCAGATGCTTATATGTTACACATAACACAAAGCACACACGGGTCTTAGATGAGGTTCTGTGAAATGCAAACAGTCACTGGTGGTTCATTTATGCAAAGGTTTAGAAAGCCTTGTGTCGACCACCCACATTAAACACACAACCCGTGTAGCGATCAGATGCCTTTGATATGAAACGGTTCAGCTGCACATGAGCATCATATCAATAAGTTCAGCCACCTGCTATGTATTCATCTGTGTGAGTTTGGACAGAGAGCAAGAGGAGAGACATGAAGCAAAAGACTGAAGGAGAAGAGGAGGAGATCCGCATGTCCACATACAGCATGTCTATATGCTAGAGACATATGGATGTCGCCATCTTGCACATTTTGAGTCTGTGCAGTAGTGATTAGGGGACGGATATCTTCTGTGGTATCAAGGTAAGGAAAATACTGCTTGAACCAACACCAGTGTGAAAACAACCTACAATGACAAAAAACATATTTGAGAACATTTTATCTGATGTCCATGTCCCATCCGCTAACATGAAGGAGGCAGGTTTTTTTTATCTTTACAGCAATCTATGGTCTATGGCATTCTGGTAATTGATTTATTTAGAAGAAGGGTAAAAGTTGCAGTAACAAACTTTTTTTGGGGTTTATAAATGTAATCCTTGATGATTCGTGTCCACAACACAGAGTGTACATCTCTGTCTGCTTGACAGTGAGTAATTGGTGTGGGAGAGGAGAGACAGATTAAACAAACAGGAGCAAGAAGGAAATCCTCACTTATTCCACAACAAACCACAAATGATGCAATTACAAGTGCTTTTCATTTTTTGGTCTGTGGTTATGGGGCCAATATTGCATCAGTAGTATTTGAGTGTGTTAGTACCTGTGTGTGTGGACAATTGTGTCAATGTATCTCGAATAACACACACGGATCTCCACTTACATTTGTCGATCTGCCGCAGCTGAACTGGCCGGGGAGAAAAGCCGAATGTAAAACGACTAAAGGCTCAAGTTGTAACTGATGACTTGTGTCCACTAAAAATCTCAATATACTTTTACACACATGAAAATTTTATCTTGATATTCACAGATCTCCACACACACTAGAGATTTGTCCACACATGTAAAAATCTCAATATGATTAAAGAGGTTTTGAACATGAACAAATCTGATTACACACACGAGAGAGATACAGTTACACAACTCTCCACACTAATAATGTTGCTTTATTGGCCTCATATCTGGTATCACACTTTGATGTATTTAACAATATCACATTAAAGCGAACATTTCCAATAAGAAATGCAAAACTGTGAAATTCTCTCCTAACTTCACGCTTCTGAGCTGATTCATTTTTGTTCCAATCCAAATAAACACACAATTGAGTTTCTTCCTTTTCGTCTTGTCTGATTGTTTTCTGGTTTTGCTGTGTGATCACCGCAGATGCTTATGAAACAACAGCACAAAGTGTAATTTAGGACCCCGGTCAGAGAGAGAGAGGCTGTGTGAAGCCACTGATATGACACCATCACCATGGTAATGACATAAATGATCAGGGAAATGATAGGTGTAGAAACATGCAGACTATAATTTATTTGTCACTGTGTTTATCTCTTTGGTGTAGAAGAAAAACAACGTGATATGTATTTTTGAATATTCTCCAGAAGAGCTTTGAAAGAATAACACAAACATGAGTGAATACCAGGAAAACAAGGCAGATGTGATTTCCTATCATCTGCATCCTCTAAAGCTTCTTATTGTGTAACATTAATTATACATTGAAGACCTCATTAAGCACAAAGCCTTGTATTCTTGTTGTTTGCATAATTTCTGGTGGTAATTGTGGATGTGCCTTTCTTCTTCAGTTACTGGGGAAATGTATCAACAGCAACTTTCTTTAAGCACCTGATGAATTTCCTCTAGAAACTCATTACATCTCCAGTCACGGTTTTTGTGACTTTGCTTTTACAGGTTGATGTTGTCAGAAGTAAGCGTCAGCCAGACCTCTGGGACCGTCTCTTTTTTTGAGAACGACTTCAAGCACTTTATCCCGAATCCCTATTTCCTCAATCCCAGCATCATCTACATCCCTGTTTATCAGCGGAAAAACGATTCTCACTGTCAACTGTGCCCGTGATAATGTTTGTGAAGGAATCAATAGGATGAAAATCATGTGGTTAGATAAAAGAGACTGCCGTTGCCGTAACAATGAGAAATGATTACAGATGATGACAGAGTGCGTTCAGCCCTTTTGAAGATAATTGCTGTGTTTATTGTTTAAAGTGTCACGACCAGTGTGCGTATTATTTTGTCAGTGTGCATTTTGTTCTGTGTGAATATGGATGCTTACAGAGGAGTGAAACATAACCTGGATTCTGTATCAGTACAGGCATTTGCTATTTTACAAGGAAGCAGACATTAATATACATTTTTCTACAAACATAAACGGAATGGACCCTGTGTGTTTGTGTGTGTGTGTGTGTTTGTGTGTGTGTGTGTGTGTGTGTGTGTGTGTGTCTTTAGAATCAAACTGATCAAAGGAGGCAGTGAGGCTTAACTTGTAAATTACGGGACCAAAGAGATCATCTGCTCCTCAGGCAATAACTAAAAGGTCATTCTCTCACTAAAGATATGAAAATGTTGAACAACCTTTTAAAAAGATACTTCAAATGCTAACACATAAAGAAATTGAGTTTGTTTAAGTTTAATTTATATGAACACAATTGATGACATTTGTGTTTTGCCAATCAATTTATTTTTTCAAGTGTTTAATTGTTAGACTATTATAACTGCAAACACAAACTGAATGTAGGTAATTACAATTGGAATCAGTTTTGAGGAAATTGTTACAACTTTCAAGAAACTTTATATCTTGTTTTTTTTTTGTTTCAGGACAGAATAATAAACATCGACAGAGGATGTTGAACACAATCAAAAATGCATCACCACAAATGTAAGGATGCTGATGGATCAAGCTGATTAGGACTCAACACTAATGTGATTATTGGTCTCAGAGGCCGAACTGGAACATGCAGCAGCAGTTTCATCCCACTCTGCAATTAACGTCACGTTAATGGACAGGATTGGAGGAAACAAGGGGAGTGGGGGAAGAGGGGACAAAGGAAAGTGACTGTGAAAAGACACCAGCTGAGTGAGGTCAGACTAAATGGCTACAAGGCTCTTATTTCTCCAGCTTTAAGACGGGAAAAGAACTCTTAAGCCCCCGGGAGCTTAGCCGGTGAATGTCACAGCATTTAGCTACACACACACACAATGTTCAATACCCCCGTCCTTTTATATACTGTCTGGTTTGTAAAGGAAAGGGTCAAATTTAAGTCAGTTTGTAGAAATGGAAAGAGGAAACAGAAACGTTAATGTGAGGTGATGAAGTTGCTGATAAAAGCTCTGATGCTAATTGTAATGCTACGGTAATTACCTCCACCAAGATGGTCATGTTAGGTGGAAGGAGAAGCACAGGTACAGAGAGTAAAGAGAGAAAGACAAGTTCTCCTAAGACAGAGACAGGTTGCATTGATGCCACTTGCAGTCAGTGTCTGCATGGACGGTAAAAACGTTATGGATGATAGCGCAAGCAAGCAACAGAAGTGTGAAAAATATTATGATATGATGGAACACCACAGTCTAGATAATTAATGGGAACCACGGCATCGACGTGGATAGGTAGGGCATTTGCCTTGGAGCAGGGATGCGCTCTCTCTAGTCCAATATGTTCAGATTTCTATTTCCATTTTTCTTCATATGCATTCTTTCACTTCCTCTGCCACATTAGCATGAGGTGTTACCTCAGTGTGCTGCACGCTCTGTGCTCACTGAACCACACGGGGCCTGGTCAAGTTAAATGGAGCACGAGATATTAAGTGTGTGACATAATGGACTTTTGCGGATTCAATAATGTTTCAGCATATTAGGGCAAATGGTTGGTGATGATAAAAAATGTACATTAACTGAGATACAGAATGAATCTGGTACTAAACGGTAAAATGTAGATGTTATACACAGCTATATATAGCTGTTAGATGCAAATACAAGGAGAAGCAATTAAGATAAGAGAGAATCATGACTACAGTTAGTGTTTGTTATCTATAATTAAAATGACCTCACAAGTGAAAAAAGTGATTTTCTCATGTACATATGGTTACATATATATAAATATATAAAGAGAGAGAGAGAGAGATGTTGTATAGAGATAGACACGCAGAGAGAGAGAAGACAGTTCACAGCTTTGTTAGATCCATTAAAGGCGAAAGCCCAATCAAGCGACTCAATACGTAAACACCACAGGGAATCTGCAGAAAAGACAGACAGCCACTTCAAAAATATGAAAATGTATATTCTTTCTTTCCCTCATGAGGAATATATAATATAATATATAAAAACAAAGCAGGGCTGTTTGACTGTTACTTCCTTTTTTGAATGTTAAGTGATGATCACAGTTCCCTGGTTATGCCTCCAGTCACTGAGCAGATACATTTGAACCACAATGATAGAAAATGATGAATTAACTGTGTTTGTAGATGTTTCTACTCTTCATATTAGACAACGAGTCACATTCATCCGTCCATTCACACCTGCATTCATACGGAGCTTCTATATATAGCGCTTTTCTGTACAATATGGATTCACACAATAACAGCCATCAGGGGCAGGTGAAGGTTCAGTGTCTTGCCCAAGGACACTTGGAGATGGAGCTGGAGATCGAACCCCTGACCTTTCAATCTGTGAATGCCTCATTCTGCCTCCTGAGTTTTAAAGCACTTTATCTAAAGACTGGCTGGGGGGCTTGAACTGAATCCTGACTCAGATACAACAATAACAACTTCCTGTAGATCAGCCGTCATAAAATCCTCCTGATGTTTTCGTATGTGATGAATGTCACACAGGACAATGTAATTCAATATTTTATCAGTTTCTATTTGTGCAAATCCTCTTTTGCTGCTGGATTTATTTCAAGAGGGTGCAATAAAAGTATGTGTATCTGTACGTGGTTTTTAAAAACCTTGCGATATCTCATATACTTGAAAATCAAGTGACATTTGGTTTAAAGACACTGTGCAGCTTTTTACATGACAACTCCAAATCTCTAATCTCAGTTTATTTGATGCTGCACATTCAAACACTGAATAATAACTGTTTAAACCCCAGTACTGCAAATTTACAATTGCTCCATGTTAAGATTGTCTTGACTTAATCATGACTTGTGGTTGTTCTTCATTAATTTAAAGTACAAAAATAAATCATCCAGAGCCACGGGTCCCACATATAAACCTGAATCATAAATATCCTACAGTCTTTCCATGATCATGAATGATTTGAATATTTCAGCTCTTAAAGGTCGGCGGTTTCATGCAGAGGCTGCAGCAGAGGCTCAGGGTTAATAATGCCTTGTTATTGACATTTCTCTGTGAGCCATTTTTCTCCGCTCATCACAAAGGTCTCTCTGCGTGTGGCTAATGGCACAGCGACATTAGTCGACTCCTGTACTGGCCTTCTCTCTAATTGTCGAGGCCATTTTTTGGAAGTGCCTTTAAATTTGGTTTGTGTGGCAGCAATGCTACTCTACGGCGCGTCATGTCCGCTGAATCACACTGCACAATGAATCACAGCCTGTGTGTCAATGAAAATATCCATCTTTCATGTATCATGGCAAAAATGAAACTGAACCAAATTTTTACTTGGAGAAATTTATATTTTGCCAATGAGATGTTTACTTTCCAGGAAAAATGAAGCATTGACGACTCTTCACAGTACCGTCCTCTCTCTCAACAGACGATCAATAGGTCCTCTGATGGAGAATAGGATGTGGCACCACACAGACCTCGACCTGTCTGGTCCTGGGTTCAACCAGAGCCTCGGATGATTTAATACGTCGGCCTAGCTGTAGCACTAACCTCTCCCCTCTTGAGCAGCACAGACCTCTCTGCATTCACACACAGTCATTAGATTCCAACCGAAGTGTACTCAATCATATTGTCTGCACTCATTTATTTATTTTTCTACTTATTTTACCCAACATTTGATCAGTACTGCATCCTCAGGCATCTGGATCACTGCCCAGAGCTGATAAAGCCGTCATGGTTTCCAGTCACAATGTTTTCTATTACAACAACAAAGACTACTATGGAACAATTACCCAACTACACTGGCAGTCAAGCGCAACTGTCCGCTGAGGCCAAACAATCCTACACATGATTGTCTAGTTCTTAAAGTAGAAATATAAAAGAAAAAAGAAAGTGTTTTGATAACTTTAACTACTTTCTTGTCACGCAACATAATTAAAGAAAGTGAAAATAAAAACTTCCTGGATTTGCCTCTTGATCACCAGAATTAAGGCTCAGGCCCAATCCCTCCACCAAGTTTGTGCGTAATCCGGCAAACAAGCAAACAAACAAACCAATGAACAGTCATGGGTGAAACATAATCTCATTGAAAGTATTTGAATCATTTTGTCCAGAGCCATCTTAGTTTTTTTAAAACCAAAAAATGCCATATTTGAAGTCCTGTTCAGTAAATGCTTACATTTGCATTTTGTTTTTATTTTGACTATTAACAACACAATTAATACAATAATGTGAGAACCGTTCATCTTATCAGCTTCTCACTTGGTTTGTTTTTTGTTAAGCGCCCAAGAAAGTTTTGAATTTGATTTGAACATGAAATACAGTCAATATTTATAAAATTTTAAAATATACAGGCGGCCAAAGTGAAACAAAGTGAAAGATATCTGCAGAGTGAAAGATATCTGCAGAGTGAAAGATATCTGCAGAGTGAAAGATATCTGCAGAGTGAAAGATATCTGCCTGTGAAGTAAAGAGAAGCCTCTTAAAAAAAGAAAATCAAAGGTCTGTCTTCTCAAGCCGCAGAGACCAGTCAGAGTTGGAGCATATCTGCTTTAACTGTTAAAAAAAAGAAGAATCAGTCAAGAAGGAGATGAAGCGATACAACTGCAGTAAAGATTTCAAAGTTAATGGTTGCGGTCTTTGAAAAAGCTAAATGAGGGTTTAAGCCATTTGCTGGACGCACTTGATCTGTTGTGTTGTCTAACATCGTTATGTCATTACAAATGCTTGTAACTTGAGTCCAATTGCATTAAAAAACACCCTCTCTTACTCTGAAGAATAAAAACCTCCTGAGGAAGTAATGTAATGAATTAGATTAGCTCTGCATCCGGCTGCATCATCTTTTAACCCAACGCCACTAAAGCACTATTGTTCCAAACAGCAGGAAATCGATGTCACCATTAACTTTTACAGGAGATCATTATGTTTTCTGTGTTTTTGGTTGCGAGACGAGAATATCTTCATTTGCACAGATCACAGCAGCGGTCGTTCTGCCGCGTCTTCATTTCACAGAAATAGACACAGTGCAGCAGAAACCTCTCACACTCCATTCAAAGACATGTCAATCAGAACATATAGCAACTGTTATATTCATGAGGTTCCAGTCCCTCTAAATCTCTTTAAAATACTCTGAGTCACAGTTCTTTAAAGCTGTTCCCTGTGGCTGTGATTGCTTTAGAAAGTATCCATAATTTTAGATATGCTCTCCATTACAGCGGATGCATTCAGCTGAGCCATTCTAACAGTGCATGCAGCATGAGTCAGGGGAAGCGTCAGGCAGCCACTGACTTTAATTAGTTTACTCTCTGCAGAAGTGAATATGAATCCTTTGCTTTATAAAAGTTGAGGGATAAACTTTCTGAACCCTGTAAAGAAAGTAAAACTTTTCCTAATGAATCAGAGGAGTTGTTTTAATTTTACTCTCTGCATAGACAGTGATATTCAGATTTTAACCTGATTAATAAAATAGTCTGAATATTCTGAATAAGATCCTGCTACATAAAAACAGTATATTCTGGTTGTGGAAGTAACGAACCAAGTACCACGTCCCTCTCCACAGCCACACTTTCCAGCTCTTCCTGAGGAATCCTGTTGACATGAAGACCTTCCAGCAAGTTCTGGGTCTACCCCTGGGGTCTCCCCCTGTGTGGGTATGCTCGGTAACCATCCAACAGAAGACGCCCTGAACCTAATTAGATGCCGGAGCAGCTAGAACTGTCGTTTTTCCAAAATCCCTACTTGTCTGACCTCCTCATCCTCTCTTCTGTCGAGCAGCCACCTGACAGGGAAAGTAGAGATGGAGAATAAGGTCAACAGTTTGAATAGATTCTGTCTGCTTAAACATAACCAGTGGCTGTTATTGTCACTTATTCTTTTGTAAATATAAAGTTTATGGATATAAAGCTGGACAGTCTGTCTACTAATAAATAGACTGGTTTTGTTGTATCGGGCAGTTTGATGTCCAGAATAGTGCCTGTGTGCTCATGCATTGAACCATAGTGCTGTGGTGGGCTATCTAAACTTTTCCTTTGTGAGACATTAAGTTATTTTAACTTTCTGCTTCCAGTCTTGTATCGCTCTAATTAATGTCTACTTTAAACTCCTCGAGCACTGCTTCCCGTGCCTGCCCTAATGCACCACTGGCAGATCAATTTATATAACTTGTTAAACAACTGTAACTTTAGACATTATATTTTCACGCTGCAGCCCTGCTTATGGTGCCCTTTCAAAAAGTCTTTTTATAAACGTCAACTGAGCTCAGTGGAAGACTGATGATGTATTTTACTCGAGAGGGAATTTTTGAAATGTCCTGCGCTCATAAATATTCAGCCGGTGACATTTCATAGCTGATGCCGGTTACCCAGAAATACATTCTATTATGTGGCCGACTGCAAAACCATACGACCAAACCAATCATTGCTCGGTATAACGGTGAGTTAATGTAGACGACCCAGGACGGAGAAATCTGCTGTGGTTGTTATAAAAAAGAAAAATAAGGGGGAATGGTTGTGATATGGACGTTTTATTCTGAAGGACCTGCAGTGAACAGGTGTGAAGTTTGATAATCACGTTTATTTTGCAAAGTCCCTGAAGTGAGGAATAAAATTAAGAATCAAACAAGGCCTCCTTGTGTTCCCTTCTGTTGTTTGCCACCGTTTGACCACATCAAGGGTAATTTGCTGCACTCAGATGCGCTGCTTAAATCTTTATGGGGGTTTTTTTCTGAATAAATTTCAGATTTTACTTTTGTTTGTGAATGTATGAGTGTGTTATTTGCAAACCAGATGGAAAGTAAATTCAAAACAATCCTCTCTATTTTAACAATCCCAATTGAAATGTAAATGTCAGTGTCATCAAGCTGTTCAGTCATTTAGCTCCATGGGATAAGATCATTTCCATCAGAGCAGAAAATGAAAATCACTGCTGCCGTCAGTGAAACTTTTTTACATCCTCTTTCTCCTCATACATCAAAACTGTTTGCTTAAGAGAAATGGTGAAAATTCAGGAGTGTAATGATTAAAACTGAGAATGAAACCATCCCACAAATGTCTATAACGTTCAGGTCGACAGGACTGCAGACTGCAGACTGGATGCTGTATTGCATATTGTTACTTTGGATTTTTTGCATTTTGCAAGCAGCATGTGCAGAGTAGTCTCCAAAATATATATTTTTTCTTTTCCTGTTGAGCTTGATCTTTATACTAGTCACTATATAGTGAAGTAGGGAATAGTGAGTGAGTGATTTCAGACACAACCTCTGACAATCTTCTGACTCACTGGACACGTCACTGGTTCCAGTAGATGTGGAATGATTTGGTTGTAAATCAGATACTTGTTTATATGATATTATCATTTGTGATATAAATATTTAATTTCTTATATTTCATGGCTGTTGCCTGTTTAACTTGACACCTCTGGTATATACACATGTAGCCTAGCATAATAAATATAATAGATTTAAGTCATGTATCCCTCTACATGAGTTTTAAATGTCAGCACATCCTGCTCTGCAATGTTGACCATGTGGAAACATAATGAAAATGTCTTTATAGGATTCTTGGAGTACATTTTTTTTTTTATGTTTGACCTTTCCTCTTATGTACAGACCATGGTTCCAGTATTTTCTGTACAGGTGCATTCACCCTTTCTTTCAGATGTTCTCAAAAGAAATGATCCTGCCTCATTTTGTCTTTCCCTCCTCTCTCTTCCTGCTCCCTGTTCTCGTTCATCCCCTCATTATCCTGCTCTTAGACAACCAGCCAAAACTCGTCTCCATGGTTACCAGGTGTGCAACAGATAAATAGCCAGCTGGCGTCCGATCTCTGAGCCGCCACAGTGGGTCTTTTAGACGGCAGACATTTTGACATGTCAGTGTGTCACTGGTGTAAATAATTTATTAATAATTTACTAATTTTAACAGAGTCATCGTTAATGTTATCGATGCCATCGCTGTAATGACTCGTCAAAATGTCGTCTGTAAAAGCAGCTTGTTGTGAGATCCGTCTCTGTGTCTGCTGCTCAGGGTGCAGAGGTGCAGGCGCTCAGCGGTGCAGTGTATCAGTCAGACATTGCGGTATCGACCGGGTCCGACCTCTTTACAGCGCAACCATGCGTATCGGCTATATGATGACTTATTACTTCATGGAGACGAAGATGAAGAGAGTCTGTCCATAAGTGATTAAGGATGGTAGATGAGCTTTGTTCACAATCCATACTGCCCTGTGTCTCTCTATATCTACATATCTACCGCAATATCCATTAACCTCGACTACAAATCATGCACACTCACAAACACACACACTGTTTCTCGAGTGGTCATTCATCTTCCCACTGGGCACACGACATATAGAGGCACATTAAATCTGAGCGCTCATTATATTTCCACCATCAGACATTTTTATGCATTGAAAAAGGGACAAACACTGAACTCGGCCACCGTGACACCGTGGACAAAAAGCCTGAAGGCCTCAGGGCATTTGGAATCTCTTAAGCTTTTGTTGTTGTTACAGTGTGGCTCCTTAAAGAGTCAAAACACTTTCCAACAGAATAATTGTAAACGTCAGGAGGAGAAGCAATGCACAAACATGGAGAATTAAATTAAACTGTTAATTGCCTCAAAAACAAAGAAGATTCAACTTAAGGACACGAATAATAACAACAGCAAGACTGAATATTAACAAAAACATCATACACCACCACTGTGCTGATTAAGGCTGTCACTTTTTATTTGAAAACACAGACAGGTGGACAAATGTCAAGTGTTCATCCTCATCTGACTTGTGTCTTGTCATATTTGTTCTAAGTCGATTTTTTGAGTGGCAGCCTTAGGGCTGATCATGCATCTTAGGACAATGACATCAGCTGGAGGGCCCATTCATCCGCCAATGCTAGATCCAGATTTTTTATTTGGATCTACATCAAATTGTGCACACTCATAAATATCAGTCTCCCCTGATTTGTCCTGATTCCCATCAAGATCCATGAATTATTCTCTGACAAATCAAGCACGCCAATGTTCAAAAACAAAGATAAAGAAAGTGAAACATAAATTCCTGGATCATTCAAATGTAAAGGGTTCTTCCCGGACTTGTACCACATCAGTTCACCAAATGTTCTGGTAATCCAGCAGTTTTTGTGTAATCCTGCCAACTAACAGACAGACATACATAATAAAAGTGCAGAATAATGTGCGTGACTAGCTGTGCGCACAGATGGCTCTTTAATCTCCACCAGCACAACGTTGTGACTCATCATACCAGACCTGACAGCTAAAATTAGATGTCCACAATTTCCCATTGACAACAAAACACCTCTCGTCTTCACCGCCTGATAAAGTTAATAACGTAATCCGATACTGACTTAACGAGTTTAGCATATCATCGCTGCAGCAAAACTGGAAGGATTTGTCATAATGACGACCACATTATTATAATAATTGACTGTAGCTTTCAGCAATTGAGTTTGTTAATAAGCCAGCTGGAGGGGTGGGGTGGGGGTTGGAGGTTAATGTAATGATAAAAAATTCAGTTACGGTGCAAATGTTGTAAATGAAAATGCTGGTTATTTATTCCATCTCTGAGAATCGACAAATTGGACCCATTGAAAAAACGTGTTATCTGTTAATTTAATGAACTGCAGGTAGCCTGTTGCATTATTCATTATTCATATAACCTCATAAAAACGTGTGCGTCACGTTGGAGAAAAGCACTACATGGGTTTTGGTACTTTCAAATATAGAAGGAAAACATTCTCAGACGTTTTGCATCATTTCGCCTTTTCTCCCTCACTGGGGTGCGTTTAAAATGACAGATCCCACCACCAGCGGAAACTGATATCTTTGTGTTCGCTAACACCCCAGGCTCTTATACGACGTCTAAAATTAAATTAAATTTAGGGCGTTAGGGATGGGATAGGGTAACACATTCGTTTACTGAGTTACTCTGCTGCTCTGGGAGCAGAGTAAGAAATGGTTTGCAGCCAAACAGACGCAGTGGTGGAGCCCAGTGACAACAAGAAATTGCTCTTATGGTGTTGAGTTGTGTTGTTCTTTTAGTGGATGTTTGTCAGTACATGTATGTATCTTGTTTTTAGTTCTTTTAATTGCCTTAAAACTAATTTCTTTCAGGGTTAATTAGGTTGTATTGTATTGTATTGGCAAACACAAATCATAGCCTATTGAACAAAACGTTGCGTGCGTCCAACGCAAAATGGAACTTTTGGTAAAGCAAAATGTGGCCACGCACCAGCTGCTGTGAAAAATCAGACGCCCAATTGTCTCTGGCAGATCACATTTCCCTCTGGTGACCGAGGCCATTTGAAATCCCACCACCTCTCTGTGCAAGACTGCATACCTGTGTGTGTGTGTGTGTGAGAGAGAGAGAGAGAGAGGCACATGCAGAGTCAGACCTCCATCACTTCAGTGTAGTGCCTGCAGTTTCACAGCCATTCAACCATTAAGCCTCTGATTGCTGAAGGAGGCCCTGGGTACTCTCTGTACTGACACCCTGGTGCCAAACACAGCAGGCTGATCTTCACCAGCCTCACAGCCTGTTCACTGTTTTCACTCTCTTGCCATCTCTTGCCCTCTCTCTCAGTAATATGGTTTTGAGTTTCAAGTTTGAGCTCAAGAATGTTGTCATTCTTCTCCTGCGTCAGCTCCGGCCCTGTTATGCATCTGAGAGACGCACCAGGCAAGTGCAATGCATTGAAGGTGAAGTAACTGGTGGTAAAGTTGTTTCCTTGCTCCGCTCTTATACGTTGACAATTGTTGGATATTTTATGAATGACCAGGAGCTACAATTTACATTTTGTTTTCTGTGGAAATATATCTGAAATAGAGGAATTGTGGATGCATACTTTCTGCATCCTGTTAAAAACGTGCATTTATGTATTGCATTGAAACAAGAAAAGCAGGAAACAACTGTCACGTATCGTCTCGTTGTGGAAAAAGCAGCTGAAAGGTTACTCGCCAGTAACGTCAGTGCTCTGCTCCCGCCGTCCTGTTGTACCACTGTCAGGACACTGACGCTGACCTTTATCTCCTGTTCTACACAGAAAAACTCTTCCCTCTGCAACATCCTCCTCCACTTCATCACGTCTGCAGCTCTCGAAGCTCTTATCTCCACTCAGACTGAAAAGGAAACACAGGAAAGTAGAATGGCACTGTTGAGCTCCTCCACCGTCACCTTGAATCCAATCAAACTTCCCCAAGGTGCACTCATAGATATCAGTCCACCGAATAGTTCAGACTTCTTTTTCATCAAGTTCCATTTTTTCTTCCCGAATATATCATAAAAAACCTTATTTGGTTTGTTAAAGAAAGTGACAATCACATTCCTGGATGTGGTTCTTTAATGTCGAGCCCCAAGAAATCTGTCCAGTGCTTTATTCATGATCCTGTTGACAAAAAAACACAGCAGATGAATGAAAGTTTTTTGGGGGGGCTGTTAATTGATAGGACAACAATGAGGAGAGGTGAGAGAAGATGTGCAGCAAAGTGCTCGGTCAGAACCAAAACTGCAGGACGACTCAATCCTTCGCCTGCATGAGCCGACACCTGATTCTGATTTGTTCTCAACCTTGCACCTCAGCGCATAATGTTGCTGAACCTGGAATTCAAATCACAGTTATACTCCTGGATAAGGAGGCCGCTGTTTCAGGGTCAATTAAAACGTCTTATTTTTATGTGAGTGACGTGCAGCTCTAACAGTTTGTAGTTTGATGCTCTTGATGCTTTGAGTCATCTTCAGTAACAATGTTCTGACGTGCACTTTATTCTCCCTCTCTTCTCTGTTTCATCCTCTGGTGAACAGAAGCTCTGATAGAAGCTTTTACTTGCTTCTAATTCTGCCTGTTAAATTAAAATTCGTCATAGCAACACCTGAAGTGTCACTGCTGGATTCACAATGAAGCAAAGCACAGCCCTCCTCTTCTCCCCCTCTGTCCACAGCATCTCAGTGTATCTGACAGGACTTCAATTTAAAGCTCAGCTCACCTGGAAACGTGCAGCTCTGCACCATGTTAACTGATTGACAGACTCTGAAAGTGCCATCCCCCATCTATCAAATCCTGTGTCTCGCAAGAACCCTCTTCACTGGTGCAGGAACATATTAACAAACCCCAGCACAGCACGCAATGATAAATAGGAAGTAATATACAGTAATGAAATATACAACAGGCCGCGCACGTTCCATGTGCACTATATTCAATATGTGCATGCGGCCACTATCAGTGGAATAGAGCCGCAGTAGAAAGAGGAACAGAAGGGTCAACTGAAGGGAAATGACATCCATGAAACTGATTATGAGCTTGACAGCAACATAGCAATGATTTCCATCTGCAGTGACCAGCTAGTGTTTACATGCCAGGAGATGGAGAGACATTCCTGCCAGACACATTAGAGCTAAACACAGCTACTCAGCCATAAGACAGTCAGCAGCCCGTCATCATCAATCTGGACTGAGAAAAAGACCGTGAGCAACTTTACATAATCTCTCCAATTTATGACACGACTCACAAGCATCTCATTTTTAGATCTATTTTTGAAATTTAGTTTTATACTTTCTCACTTGCTTTGTCTTATTTTTGGGCCTCGCTGATCCAGGATGACAGTCAATCAGAGGACGTTTATCCATATTCACAATTTGGGTACAGTTAGGAAGATAGAAAACAACTGGAGGAAGGTGCCGATACTTTCTCCCAATAGGATTTTCACAGTAAATAACACTGTGACCCAGCAATGTTTACTTGTCATATTATTTTAGGTAGTGTGGAGTTTTTTTGTGTCACCCAGTCTGAATTAATCAGTTCACAGCCCTGCATGGATGGCTGAGCTTGCAAAAAAATACACAGTAAATATACATAGGCTCCAGTTTCATTAAGCACAACACAAGAGTTTAAATGATCACATTCTTATCTCAGAATAATAATAATCCACAATGACATGAAGTTTATCTTTGGAAAGAGGAGTTTTTTAGTTTATCCTCTTTTTTTAAAAGCTAAACTTGCTTTTTCCACTCAAAATTTTTTTTTTCAGAGCTTTTGAGTTATGTTTTATTCTTCAAATGATTCTGGCAAGTTGGAAGAAGAAGATTTATTACAGGAGGCGAGTGTGTTAATCAATCTATTTTCAGTGCTCTAGATAGTCATTTAATTATTCTGCAGAGCATATTTGGAAAGTTAGCCTGTTGCCAGTAAATCTTGCACAACTTAGTTTCTCTCATTAGACTGAGCCATCTTAAGTGTACAACCTGAAAGGTTCTGTGCAGCCTAATAACGGATGTAAAGCAGATTAGTATTGATTTCACAAACACTTTCAATCAATCTGCTCTGATGAGTCAAGTGAGGACAAAATCATCGCTGATGCAAAGTCTGCATCACCTGTTTATTCTCCTCCTGAAACCCCTTGGGCCTGTGTGGACGCCTTTTTAAAAAACGTAGCATATAAAACATCCAAATTCACAGCTTGGGCTTCTTAATAACTGCAAAGCCATGTTTGAGATGCCAATCATGCCCCTCCCAGACTATTTATGCTACAGCGCTCTCTGCCAGAAAGATTTTTTCTCCATTAAATACACTGTGGTTGGTTATGCCTGGAAGCCTGAGTGTGATAAGAAGAAGGGGACGGAGCTGTAATCATAGATGCTCTAATTAGTGCTTTAGGCCTCGTCTTCAGTGGCGTAGGCAGCTGAGACACAAATAGATGAACTGCTCATGATTCCACACACACACACACACGTGTTATCTGTTCATACTATTTGTTGGAATAACCGTGAGAGGTAGACAGCTGCACAAACCTGCTGGAGCAGTGATACTTCATAAGGTTGTTAATGACAACACTGCTTGTGGGAAAGCTCTGAGAGCAACCTGCCACATATAATGGTCTCACTCGTATTGATCCTGCAATTGCTGCTGCTTCGGTTTGACCTTTGGAGAGTTTGAGGAGGGAGGAGACATCAGCATAGAGCCACCTTAATCCCATTAGTGCTGCTCAATTCCCACATTTGAGGGACAACATGGACGACAGCAAGACAGGAAATGACAAATTGGATGCAGAGTTCAGAGGACGGGCGGAGATACTGTGGTGCTGAATGGATGAAGCTGTGAATGAAGATTTAAACAGAAAAGACTCATCACAGAAGGAGGGGAGAAGAGGAAGAGCTGAAAAGTGAAGATGTGTTAAAATAAAAGATTGAGGATGTTCCAACTTTTTTGCAAACATAGTGTTTGTGTTACTATAAGATCAACTTGAACATATGAAGACAACTCAAAAGCTAAGATCTGCATGAAAGTGTAAATAAAACATTTACACTTTTGTGATTTTAGCACCTTTTACAAAGTGTGGTAAAGATGAAATGGAGGCTGCTGCTTATTATCTGTCCTGTTGGTGGGCACCAGGACACACACACACACACACACACACACACACACACACACACACACAGACACACACACACGTTTGCATATAGCTACCATTATCATTTGGACTTTGCATTGTCTACATTAATTAAATACATTAACCCAAATATGGTCACATTTATTCTATGCATTCCACATTCTGACCACATTCATTTCTATATTCAATTAAATTATTATAGTTAACTTTAAGAATTTTATCTTTAGACTGGCATTTTAACTTTACCTATTGCTCAGCACTTTTTATTCCAGCTTGAGGGGAAGCTGTGAAACTTTAAACTCATCCTGAATCTGAGGGGCTGAGGGGTTTTTTCAGGCATTTCATCACCAAGCATTTATTTAACTTTTTTAATTTCCCAATTGGGACTTTCAATGAACTTTTTAATGAATCAATTCAAAGTATTTTTACACGTTAACCTCTAGCACCCTTGCCCTCACCAAAAACAACCTCATCATAACCATGACCAATTCATGCCTAACTCTTACCTTTATAACTTCAGTTCACATCTCATCTTTAACCTTAACCAGGAGATCAGAAATGACGTTGTGCCTCATTAGGAACAGGCTTTGTTCCCCATGAGGTCCTGACAAGATCAGTATTTATGCTGGAAAAAGTCCTAAAGAGGTGACGTGACACACACACACACACACACACACACACACACACACACACACACACACACACACACCTTTCACTGACTGCGGTCTATTTAATCTTTTCTATCTTCTCTCCTCGCACATTGTTCTCCATCAGTCCTCTCCTTGCTGCCGCGTATTCATGCATCCTTATTTTCCACATTCAGGAGCTCCTATTAGCCACCTCCGCTCCAGTCTGAATGAAGCATGTAATTAAAATCCAAGCCTGTCTGCTCTCTCTACCGTTGCCCTTAAATGTGCTTCTATCTCGACATGATCTTGACACATCTTTACTCACCTGAACCTCAGCGCCAGTCTGATGAGCACACACTGCTGCTACTGCTGCTATATGATAATATATATATATAATATAATATCGAAATACACTTTTTACGTTGAAGAATTAACCATCAAGGAGAATGAGGTGGATCGCTTATGTAAAATAATGTTTGAAGACAAATATCAAAACACATAAACACATGTTTTTGCTCCAGTTGCTTTATTTATTTCCTAAACCCACTGAGCATGCACCCAACTAAATGATTCTGTCATGCATCATTAGATTTTGGTAACTGCTTGTGTGTGTGTGTTTGACTTGTGATTTATTTCGTTTGGGCTCACTGTACCAGCAGGATAATGACTCATCTCCTGAAGAGCATCTTGGGAATGCATTAATATAGACCATCAATAAAATTCATGCGGTTACGAGGCGACAGAGCAGAGTTCTTCACAGTATCAGCATATTTGTGCTTTGCAAACGTGTCATGATGCAACTGTGTCACTGCACAACGTTCCCCTGAGTAACATTTCAACTGTTTGGAAAAGCTCCTTTGCTTATCGTGGCCTCTCTCTGTGTTAACACAGCACAGGCAACTTATTCCCCAGCTCACATTTAATTACAACTCAGTGTGGCGGGGATTATGCAAAGTAAGTATACCCGGCAACAGTGGCACACGGGGGTCGACTCCCGAGGTCTCTCTGCAACAGTTTTCACAGATTATTATTCATCATCATCATGGTTTGTAAAAAGACCAAACGGTCCACTGTTTAATACGGAGGAACCTTTTTCTGCTAAGCAATTATCAGGGGTGACACTTTAGGGATATGATTCCTCGCTATAAAGATGATTATTTACAGATTTATTGTCCTAATGTGCTACAAGTACTTTCTGTCAACTAGAATGGTGCTGACTAGATGGCTGATCTATATCTGTCAATTCATTTGGACTTAGTTCTGAGATATATAAACGATTGTTGTTTGCCTGTATCTACATTAAATCAACCTGAATTGTTACTGTAGAGCAGCTGGATAAATCCCACCCTGATATTAATCCACAGTTAAAGCTGTTAGATCAGACTTTGCTCTCGAGGTAAACAGAGATTATAAATGGATTATTCTAAGTTAACGGGTTGGGAGTAAAAAGGATTTATGACAATTAACAGAATGTTAATGTGCATATCGATAAAGAATGATGTGTGTTTGTAATTGTTTTTTAACAGCGGCTCTAGACACACACTGTTCATTACTTTGTTTGTTTGTTTGGGTCACAGTGATGTTTGTGTCTGTTCCTGTGGTTGTGTGTATGTAGTGAGGCTATTATTAATCCTGATCCAGTGAAAACATGCAAATGGTTCATCAGTGGCCTTTTTGACCATGACAACTGTTGTATGCGCACAAGTACATGTATTATGCATGTGCTGTGCACCTACTGTACATGTGCATGTGTGTGAGTGTGTGTGTGTGTGTGTGTTGCCGCCTGCATAAGCAGCAATATTAGCATTGATTACGTTCACATCTCTGCAGGTAATTGCCGTTTTTCTCCCTCCACCCACGAGACCTGCTGTTGGTTTGTTAATAAACTCTGTCAGTGGAGGCTGCAGAGTGAACACAGCGGCTGTGCTTTGCATTTTGAACGCGCTCTCAGACGTCCAGTGCGAAGAAGAAACGACTGTCATATTTTCAACTTTTATTTCTGCTTTGATGCAAATATTTCTCCCTCCACACAATTATGTAATTCTCTTTATGAGAATTAGATCAGGCAGGAGACATCGATTGTTAAACACTCTGCTCTGTCCTGAATATGCAGAATAAAGTCACTATTTTTGTGCCAATTGTTCAATGTTAGAAAAAATCGTCTGCTTTTCTTTAATGTCTAGACTTAATAAAACATCTATAAAATACTTCAGTTGAAGGAGACATCCTACACAAAATATCTTCCCTACGCTGCCTTCGTTGCATATGCCTTTATATAGGTTGCCTTCTTTTGTTCTTTCCCCAGCGTCACCACATCCTCCTCTACGTCTGTACTCCTTTCTGGAGAGAGCCCACCACTAAAATCCCCTGAGGTGTGTGCCTGAGCGTCTGGATTGTAACTCTGAGTCATCATAATACGTCTGCTCCTATTCTGTTTGCAGTGTGTCATTGCACTGTCGACTCTGCATAACACCCACTTTCTCTGTGTCTCACTAGAAGTGGTGAAGCAGCAGGAGCTGAACTGACATAAAAAGCATGAGGCTCAACTCACATCTTAATATTCATGTGTGATTTGTTTTATTTTTGCAGCTGTAACTCATAGATATTATTCATATTCATACATATTTCATGTATGAGACAAAATGACTCAAGATAAATAACCCACTTACTCATTTTCAGGGATTTCAACTGCTTCTCATCGTCTTCTTTAGTGAATGGATGCGGCTCAGCTGTCGAACATGACAATGTGTGGATCCCTCTTTCCCTTTGTTCATTCAGGCTGTTCATGGTAATTGACATTACATTGATCTGGTCTTTCCACACTGTTGTTAAATGAGGATTCACACTTCATTTGACTGTGTCGCTCAATGTTTTAACGGACAGATCCACACTGAATGACAATAACGTATTCCTCTGTTTCTAAAATGTAAATTAACGGTTTATATGAGTCAGAACAAAAAAGTGGATATTAGAAAAACATGACAAACATATTTGGTCTTGTGATTCTAATTCATCGATGAGACTATTTGACAATTTTTACGCCTGGGACACAAACGCTCTTTTAAATGTGTAATCATCCAAACTCATAATAAACCTGAACGAGGCCTGGATCTGGTTTATATTTCTTGTCTGGTTCCATGAAAACAATTAGCAGCCTGATGTGTGTAACTTTTTCACAGTTTACTGGAGAATGACAATGCTGAAATCCAGTCATTTAACTTGTGCAAATGGTCGATGCAAACAGAGATATTGCCACAAAGATCCTTCATACACATTTGTACTGCAGACTGCAAAATCTGACATGACACCTGTAAACCAAACATGGCAGACAAACAATTATAAACTGTGGAGAAAATGTTTACAAGTGACTTCAAGACCAGTGTGATGTTTCAGTGGAAAAGTTTTTTTTCTCCAAAGCAAACAAACAAGTAAAACTGATTTACTTTAAAGGTACAGTGTGTAGAATTTAGTGACATCTGGTGGTGAAGTTACATGTTGCAGCTGAACACCCCTCATCTCACCCTCCCCTTCCAAACACGACAGAGAACCTGTGGTAGACGTCAGCTGTCATACAGATTCAAAAGGTGTTTAGTTTGTCCGGTCTGAGCGACTGTTAAAAACATTTGCGGCCTCCGTAGAGAGGGTCCCCGAGGTGTAAATATAAAGTATTTCAATTTTATTCTGGGGTACAGAAAACTACAATTCGTATAATTTAGATGAAACAAACTAGTGAAAACATCATGAGGATTATTTTATATTCAATTTGTGCCAATAGATCCATTCTCCTAAATCTAACACACTGGACCTCTAAGTGTCTACTAGTACATGAAGCCCGTAGGAAGGAACAGAGTGAACATACATAACATTGTTTAACTGTGAAAACAGTTTGAAGTTACATATTTGAAGTTTACCTGGAAGAGGTGTTCATTCATTTGAACAGGCAGTCAATGTGAGTGCGCGTCACCGCTGACATTTACGGTAAATGTTAGTCGTCTACTATGATGCCTGTCAATTATTAGCCCAAATTACAGCTTCTTTTTTATTCTAACACAAACATTTAAAACGTCGAATGTTCATTATAGTGAAACAAATAATTAAACACGCACACAAACAGTGAACAGATGGAAAATACTTTGTTTAAATAACACACTAACTGGATGACGTGTGTGTTGTGGGTCCTTCGGACTTCCGGGTGTGTGCACACAGGCAGCTGACTGAGTCGCCTCGTAGAGAAAAATGTGAGTTTTCTTCACCTCGCGTGTTTAAATGTCTCTGAGTGTGTTCCACAGGAAGTGAGCCAACATGGCGCTGACGGTAACCGTGGTTTCGTTTCCGTCCTCAGGTCTAAAGTCACGTTTAAAATCACGCTGACGTCGGACCCCCGGCTGCCGTACAAAGTGTGAGTGTTCCCTGACAGCTCCGCAGACTCGCAGCTCCACACCTCCGCCTCCTGGTTTCTAAAACCACCCGTCGAGCTTCTGCCGCTAAACCGAGCTCCTTGTTGCTAATGTGGAAGCTAACCTGCTTCTTTGTTTTAACACTGTGGTCACATGAGAGAACATCTGTCTGTCAAACAGGTTGTCATGGGTGTGTGTGTGTGTGTGTGTGTGTGTGTGTGTGTGTGTGTGTGTGTGTGTGTGTGTGTGTGTGTGTGTGTGTGTTTAATGGCTGCTGAGCTCCAACATCTGCCACAACACGTGTCCATCTGTAAAATGTGACAACGCATTTGTTTGTGTGATTTACAGCTTCGTGATTCACTTCATATTTCCAACTCATCACTCACCATTCAGTTGCCATCTCTCATTTTTCACGTGACTCTGGTTGGACCGCCCATTTTTCATTTGACCATGTGTTTTTTTTATCCCTGTCACCCACATTGAAGGGACAGTTCACCCCAGAGTGAAAACGCACTCATTATCTACTCACCACTGTGGCCGATGGAGGGAGCGGGTGGAGCGTTTGAGTCCACAAAACACTTTTGGAGTTTCGCTTCTTCAAATGTTAAACAAACAACAGACAAGTCATTTCTTGAAGTGCGTAAATATTTGAGTCTCTGCCATCAACGGCCAGTCAGAGACGTGTGCGTATGATTTTAGGAAGTAGAGGCGGCCTCTTCATGTGGAGTATGAACAGGTTGTTACATCAAACTTCCTTAATACATCTGGTAATCTCTGCTCTTCACAATCTTTTGTAGCCACTGTACAATTCACTGTATATGGTCTTTGTGAAGCAGCTTTGATTGGTCTGACAGAAAGGCAGAAGACGCTGCGTGTAACTGAGAACATCAAGAAAATAACAGTATTTAAAGATCCAGTGTGTAAGATTTAAGTGAAAGGGATCTATTGGCAGAAATTGAATGTAGAATAATTCTCATGATGTTTTCACTAGTTCGTTTCATCTAAATTGTATGAATTGTAGTTTTCTTTACCCCAGAAAAGTCCCTTTATATTTAAATACTTTATATTTACATCGAGGGGAACCTTTCCGCGGAGGCCGCCATGTTTTTTTACATTAGTCCAGACTGGACAAACTAAACACCTTTGGAGTTTTTATGACAATTAAATGTACCACAGTTTGTTTTTCATGTTTGGAAGGAGAGCGTGAGGTGAGGGGTGTTCAGCTGCAACATGCAATTTCAACACTAGATATCACAAAATTCTACACACTGTACCTTTAAACATTGATCAGAAGAAGCAGTTTGTAGCATAATGGAAAAGTGTGTTTAAAGTTTTTGTACACAAGAAAACGTCTGATAGAGATGAAGGGAGCAGCAATGATAAATGAATTGAGGAGTTGTTGTCAGTAATGGTGGAATATGTGAGGAGGCGTATTGCATGTCAAGCAGTTTTGCTGTAATCAGCTGCCACCACCGTTTTTACTGAATGCATTTAATATTTCTCAGCGTGGCTTCATTTTGAAGTAAAATAACTGAAAAACATGACTGGAGGTCAAATCTCTGAGAGAGTTTAGAGTCTGTGCAGCTGCTGATGTCTCAGTAGATAAAAGGACGATGACGAAAGTAAATGAGGCGTCATGTTCTGAGATAGAAATGAACTTGAGCTCACTGTCGGTCTATTCAGCTAAAGAAGTGACCTCTCACTCTCAGGTGCTGGTTTCTGTTCGCTCACACAGCTAAAGCTGCAGCTCGTGTTCAGCTCCTCTCTCAGATTCTTCTGTTCTGAGTGTGTCGATTGATTTTGCCCTCCACCACCTCAGCTCCCTCCATGTTACCTTATTTAGCGACTGTATCACTCGGCTTGTTTTTTTATCGCACATCTCAGCAGAATGTTTCTCTTGGTTTCTGTTGTTGTTGCCCTTTTGTTGAAAACTGTTCTGCACAAGTCATTGGAGAAGCAACCAAGCGAAAGTGTCCTCGGAAGATAAATTGTTGTTGTGAAGCCCTCGAACACTAAGCAAAGCTCAGTTCAATTGGTTCATATATGACAATTTAATTTAAGCAATTCCTGCATGCTGGATTTTATGGTGTTTTAAAAATCCTGATTGTGTTTCATTGCAGACTAAGTGTTCCAGACAGCACACCATTCACAGCAGTTTTGAAGTTTGCAGCTGAGGAGGTAAGTTTTTTTTTTTTTTTGTCCTTCTAAACTGTACTGTAAATACACAATATAGTCACAAAGTATAACTCGTCCAACTGTTTTATATTGAGATCTCATGAGAATTAAGGTTAAACATATTGTAGATGGATATGGATGTACATATGGTGTAGGCTGTGTGTAAACATGTGGGAGATAATTTGTAGTGTCACCATCGCACAGCTTTGTTCCTCAGAGGGTGCTGATGGGTTTTTTCCATCTGCTCACCACATATGTTGGCTACAGTTCTTTTTGAAAACATATTTATCTATGATTCACTACATATCGAAAAATATCATTAACTTCACAACAAGATTTAAAATTCATCAAGTTCAAGATGAAATCATAGAATTAAATAAATTGGTAATTAAAGATAAATAAGTGGTTACCAAATATGTTATATGATTGTCATCAAGGATGTTTTATGTGTTAATGATGAGACATTAAAATATGCCAATAAATCACTTTAATTATCATAAAAACTCAAAAGTTGTTTAGTTTGTCCAGTCTGGAATAATGTAAAAAAAACATGGCGGCCTCCGTAGAGAGGGTCCCCTCGATGTAAATATAAAGTATTTGAATATAAAGTATTTAAATATAAAGGGTCTTTTCTGGGGTAAAGAAATCTACAATTCATACAATTTAAATGAAATGAACTAGTAAAAACATCATGAGGATTATTCTACAATTAATTTCTGCCAATAGATCCCTTTCACCTAAATGTTACACACTGGAGCTTTAAATGTTGATAACCAGTTTTCATCAGGCTCTAATCTCAGTCTGACCTACAAAGCTTGATAATTGCTTAAATGTGGTGTCAGCAATTACACATGAAATTAAGTCTCAGCGCTGTGAGTGTTTCAGAAACAGGAATACGTCACCTTTCTCAATTGTATTTTAATCAGGGCAGTTGTCTGTGCAGGTTGTGTCATGTCCCACATGTCACATACTCAAACCCACAACCTCTTTTTAGGCTTGAAGTCGGTTTTCTTCCATTTTACGAACATGAACACATCAGCAGCACTGAGGCTGAACACATCCTGACTGAGAACTGTGGCTGAGGCTGCTGAGGCTGATGTGCTGTTTTTATAATGTGCAGACAGGGTGTTGACGTGCTGCTGTTGAGAACCAGCACGCTGATGGAGCATCATTTTCACATTTCATATCTGGGCTTGTGTGGTCTAATGATGGAGGCGCCATTAACCCAACAGAGACCGCTGAGTCAGATCATCTTTGATATTTTAATCAAAGCACTGCGCTGCAGCTCTTTGTTTGACAGAACCTCACTTGTCAAAGTGGTCTGTAATGTTAAACGTGATTTAGCCGATCCATATTTTACCTTTATCTAGCAGGTGTTTATCTTAATTCCACGTTGATCGATATAAGAGCCTGATCGATTTATAGGTTAACCAACAAAATTGTCAGATAAGAGCCTTTCACAGACATTACGTTATCAGAGGTATGTTTTCAGATCTACACCAATATGAAAACTTTTATTTTAGGGATTTAAACCATGCAGAAAAGATAATATAAAAAATATATTTAGGTTCTTAATTTAGGTTCTATGCATTTGGTTGTATTTGTCTTTTCTTTTTATCTATGTATTTTTAAAAAAAAGCTTATGATTAAAGTGTAAAATATTAAACCACAATTACATTTCTTTGTCAAAGATGTTTTGTAACGACATTTTAATAATGTGTCGCTCATATCTATACACTCCCCAACATGATAACACTAATGATATAATGTTGGTATCTGTCTGGTTCTCGTCATTGTAACAGTAGCTGACGTGATGGAAACAAACAGAGAAAACCTACATTCAGAAACCAGCGGGGAGAGATTCAAACACTACGATGCTTCTTTTTACTTAAATCCTTAAACAAACTGTCTTTTATCCTCCAGTCTTATGTGACATCAGACAAAGCTCCATCCACATGTGTTCGTGTTTGATCTAACGTGTCTCTCCTGTGTGCTGCATGTGGTACCTGGCAGTAGTTTGCTGAGCTGCACTTTGCTAACCCTATCTCCCTGGCGACAGACTCATCCCTCCATCTTTTTTCAACAAATCCCAGCAGCCCACATACCCCTCCCATGAACACTGGAGTAGGATGTGTATTGTGACCAGGCTGAGTGATATTCTTCCAGAATTTCAAGCGTGGCTATCTTTCCCTCAGGCTGTCTCCCTCTCGTCCTCTATGTGTGAGTGAGTGTGTGTGTGTGAGTGTGTGACAACCATAAAAGTTGGCAGACAGCAGACTAAAAACAAAACACACTACACAGCAGTTTTCTCTTTCTTCCAGACTTAAATTTCTTTTTGAAGACGTGGTAACAGCAGCTCCTGTTTTTCTGAAGCTGTCGCAGAACAAAGTCGGTGTATCTCTTTGCGCTGACTCAGTGGATGAAGCTTCTCGTCTTGATGATTTATTCACACTTTGTTTTCAGCCCAAGTGAAGTTGGGATGCAGCGTGTCCTTGATTGTTTAACCAAAATATTTTAGTGCTGCTGAAATTCCCTGAAATGTCGAAGAGTAGCTTCTGTTTCTCCAACTTGACTGTGATCTTTTTTTTTTTGATTATTATTTTTTTCCCTTTCACAGTTCAAAGTGCCATCAGCAACCAGTGCAATAATTACAAATGGTGAGTCAATGATTTTTTTTTTTTAGCCGTCTTTACCAAACTCACTGCAAAAGTGAGACATTTACTAGACGTATCTTACACCAGAGAGCGACCCTCATTCTTGAGATGGAGATGTTTGGAAACCCAGATAAGATTTAAAACCTCAGCACCGAGCTGGAAGGATTTGCCGGCGCTCTAACAAAATCAGGGAGAGCTTACGACAAGTCTTTGAACTGCAGAGTGACGCTGAAATAAGGTGATAAAGTAAAGACTGTCTAATCAGATGATAAATCCTAATGTTCAGTGAAAGATCCACCAGCCAACCTACAAACTGTCACTTCAACAGTCATCTGTTGTTATTGTACATGTTTGTATTGCTACTTAAAGCCAAAAGGATTTTTATTTAAAGACTCGGTGTAGTATAGATTTCTGGATCCGCACCCTCGATACCCTCGCCTGTATCCTGACCCATATCCACCAAGTTTCATGGTAATCTGTCCAGCAGTTCATAAATAATCTTACTATTAAACCAGACAGGTGGGAAAACATATGGCGGAGTTAATGAATGGAAAATGTAATGATGTAGTAAATGTTCATTTCCTGAGGTTTTGAAGGAGAATTTCTGGGATTCCTTCTCTTTTTATTTCTAGAGGCAGTTTTCACCATCACCGTCTCGGAATGAGAGTATTACTCATAACTTACAGCAGCTCTAATTAATGGTAGCCTCCATTTCTGCTTTTAATTCTACTTCACCTCTATTGATCTCTATCGGCTACCAGCTGGAGTTGTAAAAATGCTGATGCCACTTATCTCAGCCCCCGAATCGCACTTTGTTTGCTCATTAGAGACGAGTAAGCTCGGGACTCACAGCCCTAATTAAAGATGTACGATGCTGATGTTCAAAAACATGCCTCTTATTTTACTTGATTTACTGCTACTGGTATTTATTTTTAATCCAGTTGAAATGTGAGGATTTGACTCGATTTCACTTGGAACGTGAAGTACCGAAGCTAAAATTAAACTAAATTTAAGCTGTTTGAAATCTGGCCTCCAAAATAAAGAAAGAGTTTCTATCAAGTACCAAACAGATGCTAAAGTAACCTGAGGCTTTAAAAATGCTAACAAAGGAAAGCAGATGCAGAACAACTGTAACAACAGGTATATTCAATTAAATTAAGTTGTGGTTGTAAGATGGATGGAATTCATGAAACTGTGAAGCATGATGGTGTTTGTTTCCCTCTGTGCCGTCAGTGTAAACATGTCAAATGTATTTTCTCACATTATGTAGAGGTTACTGATAAAGTGTGGAAACATATTGCTCATGGATTTGTATTTAAATGGATGACACACGGCTGCAGTTTTATATCAATATGATTTTTAGTTCTCCAGTTGCAGAATTAATAAGTGGTCCGTTATTATTCCAAATGGAATTGCCTGCTGCTGAGGCACGCTCCCCTTTTTGTTGCCTCGTGCAACATCATTATGGATAAACTGATGAAATTGTAAATAGTCTTTACTTCTGCGCTGCTCATTTGCATGACAATCTTTTCCTTTTACACTGCTGTTGTTTTCTCTCTTTGTTGCCTTGCAGATGGAATAGGAATCAACCCTGCCCAGACAGCAGGTGAGTTGTTGCTTTGGAGCCTCGGATAATCTTTGAAAAGATGCTGTCTCTCAACATTTTATTAGTTCCTTCACAAAATAGCCTCTCGAGATGCTGTGAGAGGTTTTAATTCTTCTATTCAGTTGTTTTTTAAGGTTCTTTGAAGCAACCTCGGGGCTTCTCTTTTACGCTATTCGCCATCTGTCAGTGTATTTTAATCCAATAATTAATAAAGAACTAAAATAAAGCTTCTTTCACAATACACTTTGGTAATGCTGGTGGCGATGTATTTATTATAGAATTAATATGATTACTTCGATAAGGCTCCCAGAGGAAGAGTATGTGGAGCATATGTGGGTGGTTCCACGAAGGAAGGTTAAGAAATTGAAAGATTAGCACAGAAATCCTCACTCAAGGCGACGTCACAAATCAGTCTGGGATGCGGATCAGTTACTAAAGTCAGGTTTGAAACAGACTGTACATAATGATGGAGGGTGAGTAAGAAATAAATACATTCTCTCAAACTGAAGCAAACCACAATAAGCCTGACCAGAGTCTAGACTTGTTTGATGTTTGAATAAGTTTCTGTGCTAATCTAACTTGATTTTAATGACATCTGCTTTGTAGAACTGAATTCTCTCTCTCTCTCTCTTCACTGACTGCATCTGTGTCTGAGCTTCAGAGTTGTTTGTCTGAAACTGGTGTCAACTGAGTCATGAATTTAGATGACGCGCCCCGAGAGGTTGCATTTAATGTTAAACTAAATTAAAAAGTGACCTGACTGGAGGCGAGCTAGATGCACCAAGCTGTTCAGTCTGAAATAACTTTGACCTGAGATTCCCACATTATTGCTGAGCCTCAGTGAACCACTTTTTCTCCTTGTCAGCCTCCGTGGTGTTTCCCTGAGGTTCATGCTCTAAGTGTAGCCCACCTCTCCTTATGTAAGTCCTTATTTTCAACAAAGCCAGTTAACAGATGACTGGATTTTCTGCACAGAGCAGGATAAGGTAATGTATGCTTTCACCAAAGGCAAGATTGGGTGTTCAATGCTCAGAGAGGAAGTGAGTGGTGGGCATTCACAGCAGCTTTTTATCTGCGAAACATCCATGCTGTGTGCTGCCAAGAATAGCCTCAGTTCAGACACCTCTGTCAGATTGACTTTTTTCACCCAGCCACCTCATGTTCATGGGATTGAGTACAGGCTGGAAACTGATGCGGTGTAATTTCACAACCATTTTCTCTTCACACGTCGTTATAAAGGCCCACGGCACACGTTTCCAGTGCAATAACAGAAGCGCACTTACACTGATGATCCTGGGAATGAGTTATGTAGGATCTGTCAGCATGATTGCTGACTGGACGAGTCAATAAATGAATTAGCTTGCTGTGGGTCCGTACTGCAGGATTATAAATTATTTATTCACTTCTTAATAAATTGATGCTGTGGACCGTGGATGCTGTAGACAGACAAATAGGCTGAAAAATGGGCACCAGAAAAAAAAAATATTTTTCATTTTAGACTTATGTCTGACCTCATTTCTGAAATCTCTGAAATGAATCTAAATGAATAGTTGTAACCAACCATGTAAACAAATCTATTAATCACTGTATCAACTTTCACAGCAACACTTTGCAACTTTTTGCCCTAAAACAACTTCAATATGAGTTTGCTGGTTCACACAGAATCAGGTCCAGCGAGGTCAAGAGTAATGTTGAGCTGTAGAACTTAAAAAAGACCAAACAGTCATTATAAACCAGAGTTTATATCCAATAATCTGCAAGAAACTTCAAATATGAAGAGTTAGGTTCAGGCAGCCGGGGATCATGGGTAATATCCATCGTTCAGTTGTGTTTCAGTTCAGTGAGAAAGTTATTTCTCTACATGAAATCAATTTAATCGCTCAGACATAGAACCCAACAGAGTTCATCACCACGTGTGACTCCAGGGGGCGCTGTTGCTCAGTAAAAGTTACATACTTTTGCTTTAAGCTTATTTATGGTAGATTCAACACAGATTTTAAAAAATAATAACATTTTCAATCATATTTTCAATATTCATCATCCAAAAGATGAAATCTTAACAGAAAAAGTAGCAAATAAATAAATGACGAAATAATGGAGGAAGAACTACAGGTGTATATTTATGATGAGTTATCTAGTGTTGCTTTGAAATGTTTTCACCTCTGTTCTGAATATACCATCATTTCTGTATCTTTTGAGTAGAAGTGTGTTCCACCATGTTGAGCTGACATCTTGTTTGCAGCGCAGCTGCAGTAGCGACTGTAAACCCGCCCTCTTAAAGCAAAGATTATAAACTGGGATCTTCATGTGGTGCTCTGTCCTGTGTTGCAGGAAATGTGTTTCTAAAACACGGCTCGGAGCTTCGCATCATTCCCAGAGACAGAGTGGGAGGACAAGTAGACTGATGCTGCGTTTCCTCGTTGACGGCGTAATGACTCATCCGGCAGAATCATATAACACTTGAGACCCGGGAAACTCCTCAGCGTTTGACGTAATTATTTCTGTGGCCCACAACTGACAGTGACTCACATGAGAATATATATATTTAAACTTGATGACGACTTGCACTCACACTTGCATGGTCCCTGCTTCTTCAGTCGTTTTATTTCCATCTGTTAGTGTTGTTCCATCTGAAGTTTGGAATGATTACCCAGAATTCCCAGAAATTCCATGCAATCATTGTAGAAGAGCAGAGCAGCTGCATCGTGGGATACGTTTTAACAAAGATCAAGAAACAACTGAGTCAACAGTAGTTTTTCTACCTTTGTAAATGACAATAAACAATCAGTATGACTAACAGTACATGCTTTAATTTCTTTTTAATAGCAGTGTGAATATATTAATGAATATATTAATGTAGACGATAAAGTTTGACATGCTTTTAATGACCATTTTCTTGAATGTTGATGTTGTTAAAATGTCTGTTCACATTGTTTCTTTTGCTGTCCGGCATCTATAATAAAGATAATTTCATTTCATCATCCATAACTAGAGGAGCGTATCTACAGATAAGAAAATATACCGGCTAACGTAACGACCTGTTTGTTGAGCTGTGTCACTGTGCCAACACGTGGATCTTTGCTGCCCTCTGCCAGGTTACATTCTAACATCAGTTTGTCCTCAGCCCACATGCACTGCTCTGCATTTAAAACCATGTGTCGTGTCCCGTCGTCACACAGTAAATTACCCTGAGTGACATCAAACTTTTTAATATGCTCTGCTAGCTTAATTGGGAGCCGAGGAGCAGGTGGTGAGAAAACAAGGCAGTGAATTCAAAAAGCTTCGATTAAAATCCACTGAATGTGTCTTGATCTGAGAATTCTGGCGCTGGTTTCTTCCTGGGAAATAAACAAAGTGTTTGATTGCTGTTTTTTTATTCACTTGTTTCTTGGCACAATTCAAATCATATCGAACAGAAAATATACTTTCAAATTACGTTTGTCCATGACTAATAGACCAGCAGGTTGCTTTATTGTTCCTCTCACTGATTAATGAAGGAAGGCAGATTAATATCCTCCTCCACATTCATCACTATCACCTGAGAAGGTCTGAATCATTTGTGAACTTGGTGAAAAACAAAAATAAATTTCATATCTTGGCAAAGAGAGAACAATGAAGCATGTGTGCTGTCATACACAGGAGATAACACACCTTTATGTCTCGGCATCCATTAGGATGCAGGCTCAGATGGCGGGGAGGAGCAGGAGCCCCGTCACAAATGGATTTTCTCATATATTTTAATCAAAGTCACCATGAGACTCATTCACCTGAAGCCTGAAATGACTAAAGACCACAGAGTTCCCTGAATACCACAGAGTTTTGGAGTCACCGCTCTGAAAAATCTTAATTACTGCAGCTGTTTGTGAACTAATATGAATGTGAAGCAAAAAGTTCAGTTTGAATCTTTAAAATCTGAATATTTGTTCACAGAGCAGCACAAATATTTGTGTTTCTTTTACAAAGGATAACAAGGTTTCATTTATTTAAAAAAAAAAAGTAAGGAATCAGCTCATTCCATCACCCTCTGATTTTGTGCCCTTTCAGGCATGAAATTAAAAATTTCACTCTTAAACAAAGTGGGTGCCTCCATTTAATCATTATAAGCAATGATGTAGAAAGATGCTTTATTATCACATTCCAGGTTGAGCCCTGTCGGGACGAGCTGCTGCTGCACCGTGCAGCACTGTGCCACCTGGACCAGGGAGAAATAAAGTCTTCTGATCCACTTCTCTATCAGCACCAACACTTCCCCAGGCTCCAGCAAGTCCATCATGGCTCCAGGGGGAAAATCCACATGAGAGAGATGATGCAGCAAACGGCCAGACTGGCGGCTCTGTCGGGGAAAAGATGCTTGGGGCAGATGCCACGTCAGAGGATGATGAGGCTGAGAGTCAGTGTTTGGGCCCGAGATGAGAGGAGAAGCAAAGAGGAATCGTGGAGGAGGAAATGTGGGAGGACACGTGGTCTCCTTATGTTCCTTAATGACTGTTATCATGTTGTTGACAGAGTTGATTGTCTGGATCTTGCTTCCTCAGGCCTCTAACCTTTGACCTGTCCAGCTCGGTTGTCTCTGCCTGGAGACTGAGCGCTCGCTGGCTACATCTGAGGGTGGCGTCAAGAGGTGGATCTCCCACGCCAGTTTCTCCTCCTCGGCCTCTTGCACCTGTCAATGTCCCCCTGGTGGCTTGTTGTTGTATAGGTTACAAACCCTATCGCCCCCATGTTAGCAAATGGGACATGGAGCAATTTAAAAAGCTCACATTAAGTAATTAAATAAGTAAATATTATTTGTTTTTGTAATCCATCCAGTTTTTATTTACACTGGTGCTTCGATATGACCTGCGTGTGTTATTTATTGTTTCATTTGTAAAATAACAAACTAATTGTAACTGGACCTCCACGGTTTTACCTGCTGTTACAGACTTCGGTCACAAGGTGTCAACATTGAGTAATGTTACCATCACTCCGCGAAGTGCATCATGGTCCTTACTTCCTGTTTGACAATGTGGACAACTGCGATTCATGTCTTTGATGTTTTGGCGCCAGGGAGACGACGGCGTGTTAAGTTGTGAAACCTCCAGAACGTCCCACGTAAGTTTGGAGGAACTGTTCGTTTTTGTTTGTCGTGTTTTTGTTCTTGAAAAATATGAAGTGAAAAACAGCCACAGATCGAGAAGCAGAAATAGACCAATGGTTAAAAATGAAAGGAAGCTACAAGGATTCCTGAAGTTGTGGAGTTCCGTTGAACTGATCGGCAGCCCGAAGCATCATTTAACTAGTTCTCATCACACTGAGTGTTCGTGTTTCTGATAAATGTTTTAAATCGTTTGATGCGAGAAACATCCTGATTGACAGCTGAGACTCACTCATGTTTCTCACTCAGCGCCATTTTGTAGTAGTGTCCAAATATTTAATGACATTTTTTATACCATACATAGTGCACTCATTGTTTCCCATAATGCATCATGAAAAGTAGTGTGCAACCGACGGTCACTAACCGAGCAATATATACCATCATGCATTGCGTTGGCGGCTGAGGGACGAGAGGAGCGAGAGCAGCAGGAACAGGCTGACAAGTCGTACAAATGGAAATACGAGCCGAGCATCACAGCGAGAACTTGTGATTCATGATCTGAGCTGGTGAGCGGTTTAAAGAGTAGTTTAGTGTCTCAGTTTGAAGATGGTTGACACTCAGAGGAATGTGATGCTGACACAGGGATGACACATTTATATGAGCTGATCACATGAATCTCTCCCACTGACTCCCCCATTTTCTCCTCCCAGATCCTTTGGGCGCCCCCGCTGGTTTATGAATGACCCGTTGAGTGTGCTCCCCGGGCCTCCCATTAAAGACAGCCAATCTAAAATGAGATCTGATGGTCCTCCGCAGACGCCAGTGGAGATTAGACCAGCAGCACTGTGGCCACAGGTCAGTGAGCCGTGTGAAGAAATGAACGAACCAGGGAGTGGAAACTATCTCCCCTCTGACAACCCGTCCAGCTCATTCTCACACATCTGTCGCTCACACACATGTGGCGCCGTGCAGGTGTGTGTCTTCCATCACAACACAAACACAGCCAGGTGGTTCGCTCTGCAGGGATATTGATAAAAAGCCATGTGAGACTCCACGTCAAGATTATTTATTTATATTAATGACCTAATTCTGCCCCCTTCTGTCTTAAAATAAGCACAGCAGCTGGAGGAAAATCCCACAGAGGAGCACAGGCACTGTTTGGCTCTTCCTCTGCACATTGACGCCATATTAATCTTGATGGAGTTCAGATATTTAGGCAAGAATATGACGTGCTGCTATTGTATATGATTCAGAAATGAGACAAGACTCAAGGAAGATTTGTGTTTATCATAGATCTGAGAATCTGAAATCTTTTGGGATAAAGTACAAGTGGATAATTAGCGTGGATGCAAAGCAAGACTGCATATTTTGGTTTTAAAACTAAAAACATGCCCAAACCCATTTTTTGCCAGTTATTTTGAGCTGTACATTCATTCAGTTTTCTTGTCGTAAATCATTTAAGAGACTTTTTTCCCCATTTTCTACTTCGATATTTAAGTTGGCATTTTTATTTCTCTGCTCACGGACAAATTGATTTGTCACCGATGTGACTTTTGATAATAAACCAATGTGTTGTAAAGAATAATAAACCTGCCAGTTCTAAGACATCCCCCCCCACACACACACATTTTCACAGTTATTTAACACAATGTCACTTTTCAATATGAAATGAATTAATCCTCTTTGCTTCTGAAGGGCCTGTGAAGGACGGAGCTGGGAGGCAAGAGGAGTTTAGATTTTGAACATCAAGGTTTTATTTACTCAAGAATTAGTTAGTTAGCTGGAGCAAATCCCGGCTGCCAGAGGCTGTGTTCACTCTGGACGGGTCGCCAGGGCACCACAGGGCCGACAAGCAACCAATCACACTCATTCAAACCACAGACCAATGCTGTGAGGTGCTGCCCACTGTACCACCGTGCCATTATTGGAGTGTTTTCAAAAGCACAAAGCCTATTTTGCCTATTTTGATAGTGTTTGTCGTACTGTCTCACTCCTGTTGCTTCCTGGTTCTGATGTGAACCACGAAACATGTGGGACTGAGCGTATTTAGAAATAGTTTCATATTATTCATATTATTCAGTTTGTCCGAGATCGTGTATCACTGCATTCTTCATAACACACTTGAGACAACAACATTCACATAAAAAGCTCAATGATGTATTTTAGTTTGTATTCAACAACAACAGGCTGCGACTTTAAACCATCTCCACTGTTTTTCAGTTTAAAAACATTTTTAAAAGTCGTCTCACTTCTTTAAATTACAGTGAGTGGTCTCTTCAATCAGTTGAGGCAGTCCCACAGCTAATCTTTTATAATCCCCTTCTCTCTTTGTGTCTCTTCTCTCTCTGCATCGACGTGTGTAACAGGCTTGTGGGAGTGTTAATAAAGCGCTCGGAGAGTGTGTTTTAAGGACACAACAGCCACAGGCGTGTTTAGCTTGTTTGTTGTTTACCCATGAAGCTTTGGTGAAAACGGAGAGAGCCCGTCTGCTTTTCCAACAGCAGCTTATTCAGTCAGTGTGATGGGGCATGATGCTGCTGAGGGTGCTGAGACGTAGGCTGCTTAAAAACGGCACAGCTACTTTTATATCTCTGTTGTTCTGATCTCTTTAGACATGGCGGCAGCAGCCGAGCTCGGTGGATGTCACTCTGTCGGGTCCAGACTGAAATGTCTCAACAGTATCAGATTCTACAGTCACGGTTCCCTGACGATGAATCGGGTCCCTGACGTTTCATGTAGCGTTAATTTGAGATTGACTTTTTAGTTTTTAGTTAAATGTCTTGACAACATGAAACTCGGATGCAGATATTCTCAGTTATAGTGATTATTATATTTTATAATATAGTTTGACTATCCCCTGACTTTCCCTCGTCCACCAGCAGGTTGATGTTTTTGGTTATAACATCTCGGATGCATTGCACCTTGAGATTTGGTCCACGTTCATGTTCTCCTCAGGATGAACTAAATCACCAGGGCAACCTGTGTGTGTGTGTGTGTGTCAGAGAACAGCTGACTGGAACAAAGCAGATCTGGAGTAGAGGGAAAAGGGGTTGTAGAAGATGCTGTTAACTTTGAAACCAGCTGTGTGGAGTTCTGCTGTAACACTTTAAACTTTGTCATTAGTCATCCAGACTCTCTCTCTTTTCTTTTATGGGGGGGGGGGGTCTTTTAAACACTGCTGCTTTCACACAGTTCCTGAGCAGCATTTATCTCTGCAAGGTGGACGAAATGATGACGCCTGTGTTAAACGAGATGGTGGGAAATGAAACATGGATAAACCTACAGAGGCTTTGACGCCTTCAGCCGGGAAAAACTTTAATATTCATGTTGAGGTCTGTGGAAATAATTTAGTGTCACAACACTGTGATGCCTTTTAAGTCCTAATTCTTAACCCGTTGTTGCTTTGGCCTCGTTTGCCAAGAACGTTGTGTTTGCATCAGCATTTGTTAGTTTGCTGGATACTTAAAAACTACTGGACAATGGGAGGACGTGGTCAGGATGTGATATCGGGCAGGAAAGTACCCTCTCACATTTAGCTGGTAATGGCACTTTATAAATTATTGGTCGGGGGAAGGACTTATTAAATCTTATTCAGGATCTGGGGACAGATCCAGGAATGTTTTCCACATTGTGAGATAGGTGTTATTTTCTTTTCCGCTTTTTCACCATTTTCCCAGGGAACAATTCATGGCTCTTGATGATAATCATCAGGTACATTCAGGGGACTGATATCTTTGGTGCAGCATGATTGAATTGAAGTGGACTGTTGGGCTGTAACAGAGGTAAACGCTCTGAATCCTGTTCTAGTAAATGTGGAGGATTTGATAACCAGCAGCACTTTACTCCTGAGCTGCTGCTGCTGCTCTTTGCCACCAGAGAGCAGTAGTCTAATAAAAAAAAAAACACAATTTATTTCCCAGATTATTCAGATTTAAATCATGACTCAATTTAATTGATTTATTTGTCTCATTCAAAGCTGTTATTATTTGTCTTTAGGTAATAAGCTAGAAGTTAATTAGCATGACAGCAATTATCCAGCCTTAGTTGAATCTACAGTGTAAATAAATCTAATTAAATAATATTTAGTCTCAGGAGGAATGTGAGCTGTTTAATTAGTTCTTCTCTCTGGGCCTTGTTTTCTCATCTTTACTTAAGCTCCATGAGGTTTATGTAAAAATAAAAAACTAAGTTTCAAAGTCTCAAAAATATACAGAGAAGCACAGCAGGAAGTTTTATTGGTTAAAAACGCCCCCTCCTCCTGCTCTTCCTTTCCTCTCCCTCTACTCTCTCCCCCTTTTCCTCTCCTCTTTCTCTCCTCTCGACTTCCTCTGCTCTTCCTCTCCTCTCTTCTCCTATCCGCTACCTCTCCTCTTCATCTTCCTCTTCCTCTCCACCTTCTCCTCTCATCACCTTGATGGAATCACATGAGATGGAGAGAATTTGCTCTGCAGGGGGGGAAATGTCACAGAGCCAACCAGCTGGAAACAAATATTTCAAACGTGAGCTGTAAACGAGTCATCAGTACTCTGGCTATTCTGCAAAACACACCAGTGATTATCAGCGTGGGACACAGAACTACAGGAGCTGGTTGTCCTGAATAAAGTAGATGCAGAGATTTTGAAAAGTGTCTTTTTCTCACAGTGTTGTCAGAGATGTAATCCATGAGAAGATTCACTCACAGCTACAACAGATATTTACCCAATCCTCCTTTAATTCCCCATAATTAACCTTGTTCCTCTCACTGAAAGTCAGAGGCCTGCTGGAGCATTGTCATCTGTGTAGTAAATGAGTGTGTGGAGACGCAGGAACAAACTGGCAGTTTCACCAGACAGTAAACGTTCGGCAGGATGGCACTTTGTGTAAACTCACATGCTCATTGTGTCGGTGATTACAGAGCAGCGGCGGCACTGACAGGCCTGTTTGCAGCAAAGAGTTCCTGGTGTGTGCTCTGAATGCCGACATTTTCACGACTGGAATATGGGAACAAAGATGGACCAGATGTGAGTGTGTGTGTGCTTTTGTCGGCGCTCGTGTGAACATGTGTGTTTGTGTGCAAGGGGGAGTTGGGGCTGTTGGGGGGGGGATTCCCTTCACACTTTCAGCTCCAGACACACACACACACACACAAAAAGTAATTGCAGGCTGGATCTGCAAAAATCATCGGTTTCACCCGTCGAGTCGTCGCTTCTATGCGTGGGACTCCTCAAGACACAACAGGTTCCAGGTCTCAGTTATGGAGTCGGTGAGGAGGCGGCAGTGAGTGACAGGAGGCCCACGCCTTTCATACATGTTTAGTGGTTAAAACATGAGAGTAACAGCTGTGTGATCGAAAACCAGGGTGCTTATTACGCTGAACGGCGCCTTCAACAGAGTTCTATGACTTTAATGGGTTATTGTTAACGTTGCTTTTATGTGTAAGGATCATTTAAGTGTTTTTTTCTAGTTGAGGATGATTCGTAGCTATTTTATATCCTGTTCTCCAGTTTAAAGGAAAATAATTCATCATATTTTACAATCCAATCTAATTTTTTACTCTTTACACTTTTGTGCGGCTCCAGGAAGTTTTGATTCACTTCTTCAAACATTGCAAGATCGAGCATTTTATCAACATTTCCCTTGATTTTTCAGAGAATTATTCATGGACCTTGATGAAAACAAATTTTTAGCTGCTGCACAAATACCTGTAACTACCACCGATGTGTAGATGAGATAATGTGAATTCAACAATTTCTTTCTTCAGTAGTTTCAGATCTATGTTTGGATATTATGCTCTTGTGAATTTAAATGGGGCTTCATAAGGGGGCGGTTGGGCCTTGGCCTTGAATGTCTATATGTTTTAATATGGGGAGGCATGGTGGTGAAGTGGTAAGCCACAGTGTGAACACCGGTTTGGCCCGGGGTCTTTCTCTCTGGAGTTGCATGTTCTCCTTGAGTCTGTGTGGGTTTTCTCCAGCTTCCTGCCACAGTCAGAGACATGCAAGGTTAGTGTGAAGTTAACTGGAGACTCTAATTTGACAGTAGGTGTGTATGTGAGAGTGAATGGTTGCTGCTCTCTACATGTCGTGATACGCTGGTGACTTGTCCAGGTTGTACCTTCCCTCTCACCCAATGTCCAGCTCCCCCCGTGACCCAATTTTAATGAAGTAGAATAAAAAATTCTGTCACTTCTACATGAAATACAGTGAAGACGGAAGTGTTCATCCAAATATACTTGTTTTATTCCCACCACTCTATGTATCCATATATTTTCTGTGCCGATAGATTCCCTGTATGAATACATTTAACGCGATGAACATTATTCTTTCTGAGTCATTTATTTTATGTTTATTAAAATGCAACAAGGAGTAAAAAAAAAAAAAAAAAAAGTAAACATCCTGTTTACCTCCACTGCCTCAGTCGGCTTTGTCAAAACACAAGAGTCATGGTGTAGTTCAGTCACATTTCAGGGGCTCGGCCCTCGGTGGCTCCATCTTCTGCTCACAAGATAAAGTCATTTTCTATATATTCAAAGGCGACACTAATCTTCAGCAATTAACACAGAGAGAGAAATGCATTTAGACGAATGAGCTCCTGCTTTGCAGTAATCCTGTGTGTTGCATTGGTGAATATTCCTTTGACTTTAAATGGCGACTGTGGGCCCATCACAATGTCTATTCAAGTAAATTTGTCTTTATGGTAAGCAGGGAACGACACATTTTTTTATGCAAATGCACCAAATCTGATGGGTTCCTCGCCCTCGCGCTGTCTCATTACTTGTCAGTTTTTCGAATCTCTCTCGTAGGCTCAAACACCAGAAATCACCACGTGCGGCCTTATCACAGCCCAGCAGCTGCTGTGAAGAAAGAACCCAACACTGCACCGTACTTTATGAATATGTCATAAATCTGAGGCCGGACTTTCCCCAAAAAGTTTTTCAAAGTGCTTCTTGGTAGGTGATGGAAATGAGCTGCGAGGGACGAGCCGGAGTTTGGGTGCAAATTAGTCAAATGAGACGACAGCCGATGTTTGTGAAATACCAGACGTCTGAGGAGCCAAAATAATACACATGACTTATAAACAGCTGTTCATCATATGGAATCCCTTATGTGTTTATCTATAGGAAGTATTTTCGTGGGAAACAAACACTGCAGATGAACGTTCCAGGTGAACATACTCTCTAATCTTGTCAGCCTGATAATAATAATTCATACATCCATCTTTTGTTCCTCATCCCTCCCTCTGTGTCTCATCAGACTTTCAGTATTCAGTCTAATCTGTCTGGATGTGCTGGCTCTTCACAGCACATCCAGCGTGCTCATGTATCCGCGCGGCATCTCTCATGTGAAGTCACAGGCAGAATCCTGCAGCTCATGTAAAGAGTGCGACAGCTGGAAAAGCTGGGGGTGCCATGTACTTTGAAATAACAAGGCACCAGAAACCCTCTAATCACCTGGCATTTTAAGAGTGGGTGGTGAAGAGTCGAGAACAAAATGTAGTCATGAGCAGCACTTCTAACGTTCAGGAGTTTTTAAAATTCAGGGCTGTCGGGCTCCTGAGAACAGTTTTTCAAATATTCATGTTTGAAACCTGGTCCTGATAATTCCTCTGCTTGTATCCAGTTTGGTGATTTATACAAAACGTTTAAATGAATTTAAATGAAGGACCCACACCGGCAGCAGTGTGTGTTATCACTTTTATCACATTTTTATCACATTTTCCCACTGTATTGTAAAAATAATTACACCTTTCAAATCACAAGGACAAGGTGCTTTACAAGTTAAGAATGAAAGACTGAAGGAAAACAATAGGAAACAAATAAATTCGTCACAACAGAAGAGCACAGATAAAGAAAGAAAAGATTTTGCAGATGAGAAAACAGTAAAAACAAGTTGAAATAAAACATTATAAAATGCTTATGATGAGTTCAGAACTAATAAAGAAAGAAAGCATGACTGCAAAAATGTGTTTTCAAGAGAGATTTAAAAGCGGATCAGGATTTTTACGTAGGTGCCCGTTATGAATGAACAGGCCTTTCAAAGAGTCAGCAACAAAATCTTAAAATTGAATCTGCAGGTTTCGGACGAGCTGTAATTCATATAGATTGGGTCGTGTTTGTTCGAGTATAAGAACAAAATGTAAACTTGGTATGTGTCAAGTTAAGATGGAGTCAAGATGGAGCTTATTCCTCTTAACACACAATGCATGCACAGTAACATACCCTCTGATGAACGTGTGTCATGTCTCTCAGTCATCATACAACTTTTATTTTCATTATTTCTTTTTTTTTTTTGCACAAATTTCTGACTGATTTATATTTGATTCATCATTCAATGCCACTGCACCCCCCTCACCACCGATGCTCAACATCAAATAATAAGTATTCTGCAAAACAATGTAAAATGGAATCGGAAACAGCCTGTTGGCAGAGAGTGTGGGGGGGGGGGGGTTATTCTCTCATGAATTCGCTTTGACAGGACCTCTGAGATCTGGCAGGATGGATTTTCTCCAGTCTTAAGAAACTATCTGCATCAATATATATTGTGAAATGTGTATTTCATATCCCTGTACTGCTGCTTATAGCAATATTTTGGATTCTCTCTCTGCATCAAGTGTGGTTTACTCACCCACACTGACAAGGACGGGGCCGTTCTGGCTCCACAGCCTCCTGGGTAATCAGAGGTCTTTATGGCTTCTTTGTCTTGCTGGTGGGAAGGTCAACATGTTTCACCTTCACCTGCTCACTCACCACAAAATAAAGCACAATACAATAAAGCAATATACTTTTTCACTTTTAGCGTGATTTATGTGATTCTTATTATTGCAACAACGAGCAGAGTGACCATGTCTTTTTAGAGGATAACGCCGAAAGGTTTGTAAAAGTTTGTTTCATCAGGAACCAGTCACATTGTACTAACTTATATTTACCTTTAGCTTTATCTTCCATGCAACCATGCATAGTACTCAATACTCTGTGTTTTTTGAGAATACACTCAAGAAATACCAAGATGTGGAAAATCCTCTGCAGTTACTGCATTTTATTTTTTACACTATTAATTATGAATGAACACTAAGACATATTACTACAGAAATGATCTGAATTCATATCTGAGCTAAATTCGTTAACGATGTGCTGTTTGAAAGGAACATTTATGCATTGATCTAATCAGTAAAGTTACACTATCTGGCTTTTCTAAAACTCTTATACTCTTAAAATCTTATATTTGCACTTGAATTATTATTATTGGAGTTGTTTTACTATGTATTTCTCTCTATTATGGAAAGTATGGATAATCTCTTCAGCCATGGGGTTACAGTTTTAAGATAATGACAATATGATTATTAGTATTATTATTATGAATGCGTAATTTCCCTCCAGGGCCCACATTATATTATCACATCCTTTGAGCGTCGTCCCCTCTCAGTAATGAATGAATCACATCTGTGTGATTCAGCTCGGTCCCTGCCTCCTGTGTGAATGTCAGCTGTGCTGCCTATAGCGGACGAGGCGGAGGAGCAGAGCCCTAAAAATCCTCCAATATGCGCAGAGATGGGCGGTGGCGCTTTTACGCAGCCTCTCAAGTGTCACAACTTAAAACTCCTGCGCGCTCTTCTCTCTGAGAGTGTGGAGGGTCCGGGCACACGCACCGTGTAGACATCCAGCCCACTCCTATGCAGCACTTTGGGATTTTTCATCCTTTCTTGTAAAAGACACCGGAGCGGTTTTTTTTTTTGTTCCTTCTCTCTGCACCGCCTTGGCACAGTGACTGTTTTCGGATGCTTTGGATGCGATCCGCCGCTGAGATGCCGCTCCACAGACTTCTCCTCCTGTGCGTCTCACTCACAGGTTTTGCCTTCGCGCAGCCGGACAGCTCTGGACTGTTTTACGCGCTGAGGTCCGAGCTGTCCGAGGACGCGATCCTGGTGGCCAACAACGGAGTACGCGTGCCTTTCGGGAGATCCGTCTTCATCGATCCCATCAATGATTTGGTGATCCAGACTCAGCCGGGGGATCGATGTAGCATCACCGTCCTGGATAACGACCCGCTCTCGCAGAGACCCGGGCATCTCTCCCCCAAAAAGTTTCTCTGTGATTTCGGTCCCAATGACGTGACGTACTCCCACTACGGCTCCAGGAGTCCGGCTAAAGACAGAGTGAGGCTGCAGCTCAGGTATGACGCGCCCACGGAGACCGTTATCATCCCCTTCATGATGGAGGTGGAAGTAGTTTTTACGCAGCTAGAGTTACTCACCAAAAACATGCCTCTCACTGTTGATAACCTGAGGGGCATCAGTCATCCCATCGATAAAAAGACTTTAGAGTTCACCTATGACAGAGAATCTCATAAATGTGAGGTGGCATCCCTGTCCAGCGGCAGCACTCTGCCCAGATATGGAAGACTCATAGACGGAGGGAAACTTTCCAAAATGATGGACTGTGATGAATTCACGCAGGCGGACATCCGCTATGAGCACACGTTTGAGCACACGTCACCCAACAGGGATTATGTGCCCATGGTCGTGGAGCTGCATGATAAAGAAGGCAACCTGGAGAAACAGGAGTATTTCCATCTCATGATACGCATCAAACAGGGGGAGGAAAACACTCCCCCCAAACCCAGCTTTGTGTCCATGATGATGATGGAGGTGAGTCAGTTTGTCATGACCGCCCTCACCCCGGATATGCTCGCCGCAGACGATGCAGAGTCAGACCCAGATGAGCTTATTTTCAACATCACCTCCCCTTTATCGTATGAGGAGGGCTACATAGTCAGCACTGATGACAGAAACCTCCCCATCACCTCCTTCTACCAGAGGGACCTGCGTGATCTGAAAATTGCCTACAGGCCCCCGTCCCTGGACTCAGACACTGAAAGGATTTTCCAGCTTGAGTTTGAGGTGGTGGACACAGACGGGGCAGTGTCGGACCCCTTCGCTTTCATGATCGTGGTGAAGCCCATGAATTCCTTGGCCCCCGTCGTGACACGCAACACGGGCCAGCTGCTGTACGAGGGCCAGTCTCGGGCCCTCTTCACCACCCACAACTTGGAGATCAGCGACGAGGACGACCTGGACGCGGTCACCATCACCGTGGTGGACGGGCTGCGGCACGGGGACCTCACGGTGCTGGGCACTCACAGAAAGTTCTTCACACACGCTGATCTCACCACGGGAGTTGTCGTGTACCAGCACGACGGGAGCGACACATACAGCGACAACATTGTCTTCAAGATGACGGACGGGAAAAACGAAGTAGAATTTCTTTTTCCCATCACAGTCGTTCCCACTGATGACGAGCCACCCATTATAAATGCCAACACAGGCCTGGTGCTCTTCAAAAACCAGATGATGCCGATATCTCCCCTCATGCTCAGTGCGGCTGATATCGATTCTGAGGACTCAACTATTAAATTCACCATCATCCCTCCCTTCTCCACAATCGGCACAGTGTTCCTCAGACAGTCAGACGCCCCCGAGGATCCCTCTTCTTGGAAGTTCAACGCTGAAGATGAAGTTTACGAAAAGGAGGTGACAGAGTGGCTTCAGAAAGACATAACTGATGGGAAGTTGTTTTACAAGCACACAGGCCCTCACAACACAGACACCATCATGGATCAGTTTGTGTTCTCGGTTCAGGATGACAACGACCCCCCTAATGAGTCAGGAGAAAATGTTTTTATCATCCGAGTGTTGCCCATCGATGACGTCCCCCCGGTGCTGTTCCCCGGCACCACCCTGCAGATGACGGTTCAGGAGTACAAGCTCACTCACTTTAGCAAAGAAGTTCTGCGCTACACCGATTTAGACTCGGAGGACCGTGACCTGAAATACACAGTTATCCAGCCGCCGACAGACACAGACGAAAATAACCCTGTTGTGTTTGGTTCTTTGGTTCTGACAGACAGCCCAGACACGGAAGTCACAGAGTTCACGCAAGCTCAAATTAATCATCACAAGATATCCTACGGCCCGCCGGATGTCGAGCTCGGGATCACAGCTCACGTTGTGCAGTTTCGTTACACTGTTGAAGACACAGCTGGGAACAGTGTAGAGGGAGCGTTCACTATCTACCTGCAGCCCGTCAACAATAAACCCCCTGAGATCACAAACACTGGCTTCACTGTGTTTGAACGTGGCATGCACATCATCACCATTGCCGAGCTGGACGCCACGGACCTGGACACAGAGAGTAAACAGATTACCTTTGCTCTTAGCCAGCTGCCCAAACACGGCCAGGTCCAGGTTGCATTCACCGACTTAGAGAAAAAAGGGCTTTTCAGACTTGAGGATATCTCAGAGGGGAAGATATCATATATTCACGGCGGGGAGGAGACGATGAGCGATGACTTTCAGCTGGACGTAAGCGACGGGTTCCATGTTGTAACCGTGACGGTCAAAGTTAATGTGCGGCCCGTCGATGATGAAACTCCCATCATCAGTCTGCCCGCAGGAACAATCGGGTCTCACATGGACGTCCTGGAAAACGGAGCCACAGAAATCACGACTAATGTCATTCAAGGCCACGATGACGACACAGATGACCTCGAGCTGACGTTTATTGTGGAGGATCCTCCACTTATGGGAGAAATATTAGTTAAAGGAGTGCCTGCATCAAGGTTTACACAGGCCGACATTATTAACGGTGTGGTTGTGTACGCACACACCAGCGGGGAGATAGGTCTTGCCTCACAGCAGGACGGCTTCAATTTGACTCTCACAGACATGTCTGATGATTGGACTATAGGTGGCAATAAGGTCAACGGGGTCCATGTTCGAGTTACTATTCTTCCTGTTGACAGCCAGGCCCCTGAGGTCGGAGTTGGGATTCAATTTAGTGTCATCGAAGGGGAGAAATACGCCATCGGCCCCCAGCACTTGGATGCTGACGATAATGACACTCCGACAGACGATATCCTTTGCACCATCATTGTCCAGCCAACTACTGGCTATGTGGAAAATATATCACCGGCCCCAGGCTCAGAAAAATCCAGATCAGGAACTGCTATCAGTGCTTTCACCATTAGAGATATCAGAGAGGGGAACGTCCACTATGTGCAGAGTATCCACAAAGGAGTTGAGCCGGTGGAGGATAGGTTCACGTTCAGGTGCTCTGACGGCATCAATTTCTCAGAGAATCACTTCTTCCCAATAGTTATCATCCCTGCAAATGATGAGAAGCCAGAGATTTATCTGAGAGAAATCGTCGTCATGGAGGGCATGAACATCGTCATTGACACCCCGATTCTGAACGGCGCAGATATCGATGTTCCACCTGAGGAGCTGATGTTCATCATCTCCAAACCTCCCAAACACGGCGCCATTTTGAACCAGCTCCCCACAGGCTCAGTCCTGGTGACTAATTTCACTTTAGAGCAGATCAGGGAGGCATCAAGCATTATTTATGAGCACGATGACTCAGAGACAACAGAGGACAGCTTTGATGTCACTCTGACGGACGGCAAGTACTCTGTGCAGAAAACAGCCGTGGTCGTGATTATTGCAGTCGATGACGAGACGCCCAGAATGCTCATTAACGACGGTCTGGAGGTGGAGATCGGTGAGACTAAAGAGATCAACAACAAAGTGCTGAAAGCAACAGATTTGGACTCAGATGACAGTTCACTCGCATACATCATCAGATTCGGGCCTGGTCAGGGCCTCCTGCAGAGAAAAACTCCCTCTGGCTCTTTAGAGAACATCACACTGGGGATGAACTTCACACAAGCTGATCTCGATGCTGGGCTCTTAGTTTACACACACAACGGACAGGAGGGCATTCGAGACCTGGTCAAGTTTGACCTCACAGACGGAATGAACCCGCTAATCGACCGTTACTTCTACATCACTGTGGGGAGCATCGACATGGTCTTCCCTGATGTTGTCAGTAAAGGTGTGTCCCTGAGGGAAGGCGGCCGAGTGACTTTGACCACAGATCTTCTCAGCACCACTGACCTCAATAGCCCCGATGAGAACTTGGTCTTCACCGTGACGAGGGCCCCTGTGAGGGGCCACTTGGAGTGTACAGACACCCCCGGGATGCCCATCGTGTCTTTTAGTCAACTGCAACTGGCCGGCAGTAAGGTTTACTACATCCACACCTCAGACGATGAGGTGAAGATGGACAGCTTTGAGTTTGAAGTCACTGACGGCTACAATCCCATCTTCAGAACATTCAGAATCTCCATTGTGGATGTTGACAATAAGAAACCTGTCGTGACCGTAAATAGTCTATTTGTCACAGAGGGGCAGGTTAAGCTGATTACACCGTTTGAGCTCACTGCTGAGGACCAGGACACATCTGAGAAGCTGCTGAAATTCACTGTCACCCAGCTGCCTGTTCATGGTAAACTCCTCTTCAACCAGTCCACGCCTGTCACCAGCTTCACAAAACAAAACCTGAACGAAAACCTCATCAGCTACAAACATGACGGCACGGAATCATCAGAGGACTCCTTCTCCTTCACTGTCAGCGACGGCACGCACACTGACTTTTATGTTTTCCCCGACACTGTTTTCGAGACTCGGTACCCTCAAACAATGAAGATCACCATTGTGTCGCTAGACAATGGCGTCCCCCAGATCGTGGTGAATAAAGGCGCCCCCTCTTTGAAGATCTTGACCACGGGTCACCTGGGGTTCCCCATCAGCTCCAAAGTGCTGAGGGCAGAGGACAGAGACAGCAGCCCAGTGTCCCTGGTGTTCCACGTCACCACGGAGCCCAAACACGGTTACATCATCAACCTGGGACATGGAAACAACTCCATCACCACGTTTACTCAAGGTAAGAGCAGCAGCATTGTAACATATTGACCACTGCATGAATATTGCCTGCTGATGTCATAATCAAATGACAAAAAGTCCAAATTAAAATAATGCAAAACACATAATTACACATCTTTTCAGATATTTTAACTTTTGAAAAGTATGATTAATGTTCTGATTTGGCAAATGAAATTGTTCTTTTTGGAATCAAACATATCTGATCCCTTAACATGTGATGTCATGCTCTTCAGAGAGGAAATGTTTAAGTAAAAAAAATCCCTGCAAATCTAAGTTTTAATTATTTTAATTTATGGGGAAATAATTATGCATATGTGTGACAAGTGCTTGCTTGGGAATTTCAATAGTTAATTTGTGGGCCTGATTTAGACGTGCCTCGCTCATCAAATCGTAATTAGCAGACCAAAGTAAGGGGCTGATGTGTTTCGCGCAAATGTCTTGTAGATGGTTTGAGATGAATCATTTATAATTTCTTCGTCTCAGGGGTAAATGTTCACATTGGATGTTCTCCACAGAGGTGTGTCAAATGAAGCAGGACAGGAGTATCGTGTGAAAAGGTCAGGGCAGACCTTCTTGTGGCAGGGTGGTGGTTGAGATGCAGATTTGCAGATTTTGATGGTTTCATCAGGTCCAAGCATCTCAAAGCAATTTATTGTTTGTGCATCTGCATAGAAAACACAAAAAAATTCAACAAATCATCACACAGAGCAAACTACTCCTCCTGAGCTGTGAATTTGTAAACCTTTTTTTGTATTTGTGCATGTCTGTTTATTGATACTGGAGACCGAATCAAGACAACAATGCCACTGATTGAGGTTTAAAGCGACGCAATCAATGCAGGGTTTCATATCACGCTGAGGCAATTATGCAAACAGGTTAGGAAATTCATCTGCTCATGCCACAAGCTTGGCATAAGCAAAGACGGCAGCTGAGAACACAGAGGAGAGAAAAAAGAGCTCTTAAGTCTGCAGGAGACGGACACTTCTGTCAACCGCTGTGCCGCTGCAGCCTTTGAAAAAAAATAAAAAGGGACGGGGGGGCACACACAGATGAGACAAGAGTGCAGCAAGAACGGGAGGCAAAGGGGATGAAGAGGGGGCAGAGAGAGCAACTAAAGCAGAAGAACGAGTGGAGAGGGGGGTGCAGGTGGCATGAGAGAAATAAAGAATGAGGGAAGGGGCGTGAGAGAGAGAGAGACAGAGAACAGGCTCGTCAGAAGAATCAGTCAGGTGAAAGAGACAATCCCTCGCTTTTTATTTACTCATCCTATTTCCAGGGCACATCCCATGAGGCGCTCTCTTTAAATATTTGATGAACAGTGTGGCCCTGGTTCGCAGCGTCGACTTTATATTCGCAAGGTCCTCGGGTTCAAGGCTGCAACACAAGACGCAGAAGATCCCTCACCTGCTGCCTCCTCCTGTACAACATGTTGTTTGCAGAATATCGTTTATGCGTTTTCTGTCCTTGCTTCCATGTTAAAGGGGAAGCTGGAGAGTCGGTAATGACAGGAAGCCACCCAAGAGCTTCCCAGTCAGTCAGGAGTCAGGGGTTTATACTTTTATGAACCTTCTTCCTCTGACATCTATTATTGAAGGAGGTGGTTCGCAGGGGCCAAATCCTTTCACGGTCTTGATGATTTTTCTGCACTGTAATAGACGTTTCTGGAGAATGGTGGAAAAAATGCAGACAGAGCCCTGTAATTCTGAGTCGCTGGGAAAACAGCTGTGGAAGCGTCAGTGCCCGCCACAATCCTGTTCTTAACATTCTCGCCCTCGTCTGTTATTAAACGTCCACTGTCACCTGTTTTTTTCAAGGCTGTCGTCGCAGCGAGCGGCCGGGTTTGTGACTGAAACACCTCCCGTCGGTTTTAGCTTTGAGCTATCTCTCTCAGATTTGAGGTGGCGGCCTTTATCGTCCTGGATTACAGATGCATGACTTTCAGAATGCTTTCTCTGGTACAAAACTGCTCATGCTGAGTCCAGATAAGGAAGAGAATCAGTGTGATACTCGAGACCTGCTGTTCCTGCGGCTGATACGGTGCTGAAGCAGGACAGGCTCCATCTTTGAACAATTATTTGACAGAGAGTGTTTGAACAATCCAATGGTCATAGTAACTTCAAAGTGTGTTTGAGGCAATGTCTGCGGCCAGCATCAAACATCCCTTTTTTTTATCTAAAAAGACTGTTTCACATATTTACATTTTTTTTTTTAACCTTTGTAAGGACAAATTTCTTTGATGCATAAATTATGATTTAACCTCTAGAGCAGAGCGGTTTTCATTGTGCATCATCTGACATTGACGTGACAGTGAAACTCTTTCAAAACGCAGGCTGCACCGACTCTCATTTGCATTCACTCACTAATTACATCAAAATATTTTGTTTTGTTGTTTACTCGTCGTCTCTGTTTGTCTTGGTTTACAGGTGACACAGTATTTATCATTTGCACAAATTTGATCTCATGCAGGTGTTTGACACTGAAGCAAACAGAACTGAACTCAAGTTACTTGTGTGTTGCAGCTGATATTGACGACCTGAACATCTGCTACGTGTTGCGGAATGAAGAAAACGCCACATCCGATCTCTTCCATTTCTCTATTGAGGACAACAGTAAGATTTTACCTTATTTTTCAGAAATGATTGAGCAGAAATTGTTTTTTCAAATGATGCTCCAACAAAAGTGTTGGTAGATACAAACCAGCTGAGGTGAAGTTTAGTTCTTGTTTCTGGTCCCTAACCTCCCGACTCGCTGGTTTCTCATCACTGGGTGAATTTGTGAGTCTCCTCTCTTCTGTTGTCAGGGTTCACAGAATCACTCATTACACTCACACTCGTGATTGTGATGGACCTGCGAGTCAACTGTCAGGCATCATGTTCCAGATCATACTGTGTTTGATTCTGAAAATCGTTCCCTGCAGATTTAACAAACAGATCAGTGATTTCTTTTTATATTTCTGCTGCGTTCATTCATATTCATTGTACTAAACGGAGGCCTCCCCTCTGTCAGCTTCAGATGCGCGAGGTGGCTGATATTTGCACCGACTTCATTTGATTCAGGATTTTAAAAAATGAAATCTGCATAGACCAACAGAGGCCCAGCGTCTGCAACTGTAAACAGCAAATGATGCTCCGTCTTTCTAGCTCAGTGGTGAACTGAGCCTTCCAGTTTTATTAAAGATAGGAAACTCTTTCTGAGGTGCTTAGATTGACTTGTGTCATTTTCACAGTCCATTGATTTAAAGAGACGGCCTGGCTAATTTGTGAATATGACTGCAGGATATGTCAAGCAGGATTACTGTGTCTCTGGTCCTGATGCTGATTTATTAGTCAGTGTAGTTATGAGAGTGCAAACAACGCATTTAATATAAAAGATATATGAGACCTAGTGGTGGCTGCGACATCTCACGCAAGCATTAACCGGAAAACAGAAATGCAAAAGCCACAAAAAGAAAACAAAAACACAGCGAAAACACAAAAACAGTGGAAGTGAATGACAACGGATGTTCACTGAAACGAGCAGAGATAATTAACTGTGGTCAAATGAGCCATCATTTGTGAAAACCTGGTTAGTACATTTGATGCTTGTCTATTTAATTATTATTTGTACTTTTGCATTCTTGTTGTCACTGTGGGGAATGCAGATTGTATCCATCTCATTAAAGGCTTGTTTGTTCAAGATCGGCAAACTGAAGAAGAAAAACCTGAATGTTCTGATACTGAACAACTCAACAGAAATCATTGTTAATGACATAATTAAATTTTGAGGCTTTACCAAAGCTGCAATCAAATTCAAACTGTGAAAATGACTTGAGTTTTTTAATCAGTGGGCAGATGAACAAAACGAGAGTGTTGGACATAACATGCAAAGACCAGAACACGTGCAGAAGCCTGGTTTTAATTCTTTGCAGTGTCTCTTTATCTTTGGTCCTGGGGGGGGGGCACCGTAGACAATGGTAATAACGGTCACTTTTTATGGAAAGGTTTTTAAGGCAATGTAAAGTCTGTAAGTTATGACAAATAAACAAACATGACAGAGAATGAGATAAAAATATTCCAATTTCATCTTAAAAAACAAATGCTTTCATAAAACCTGCAGCTTGTGGTTTAACTTTGAGTTTAACTGAAACACTCCAGCTCCCAGCCCACCACCGTCATATAACAGCTCCACATGTTCACCTCTTCTCGACCTCTGCTCTGTTTTTCTATCTTGTTTTTTCTCTCTGCCATCGCCAAGGTAGAAAATACAGGTTAATAAGATGTTCTCTGCCACAATCTTTCTGCACGTGTACAGATGTGCAATCATTTTTAAGTCCAGTAGTCATACTAGTATACGTACTACGCAGACATTTGTGGCACTTGTGCAATCCTAGTTGAAATGCACAGTAAAAATAAAAGGTGCTCGGTGGGTCGGTGGTTCGATACCTGACCTTCTGGTTAGTGCCTGTCCTTGGGCAACATATAGAACCCCTGACCGCTGTGCCTGCAGCGTGTGAATGTTGGGTGGTTGTAAAAGAGCTGCATAAAGACGTGTGGTACGAATGGGTGAATGCGACTTGTACTGTGAAGCTGGTCGATAAAAGTGGAAAAAGTGCTTTATAAACGCGCTCATCTACCATTTAACAGCAGACTTCACAGAATGCGCTTACACTCTTATTTCTCTTATCTGTCTTCTGAACGATCAGATATAACGGTGCTATATGGACTGAATTCTCATTTTCACTTTCACTGGCACAATTCTTCTCAGTGACTCACATGATTACTTCCCATCACTGTGTGTTGGATTAAAACATAACCACAACGTCATAATTTACTTCTCAAGGTTATTTTCTTCATCACCACTGCTGCCTTTCTTCTGCATTTACAAAAGGACGTAATAGTGATTCTGTCCCTCAGTTTCAAACTACTCTACAGTGTGTAGAATTTAGTGATATCTACAGTTGAGATTGCATGTTGCAGCTGAACACCCCTCACCTCACCCTCTGCTTCCAAACATGAAAAAGAACCTGTGGTAGCTTCAGGTGTCATAAAAACTCAAAGGGTGTTTAGTTTGTCCAGTCTGGACTAATGTAAAAAACATGGCAGCCTCCGTAGAGAGGGTCCCCTCGATGTACATATAAAGTATTTAAATATTAAGGGACTTTTCTGGGGTAAAGAAAACTACAGTTCATACAATTTAGGTGAAAACTAGTGAAAATATCATCAGGATTATTTTACATTACATTTCTGACCATAGATCCCTTTCACCTCAATCTCACACACTGGACCTTTAAGTCTTAACCAGCTACATCCGATAAAGTAAATGTGTTTTCCAAATTACACAAGAAGAAAAACGTAGGCTATTTCACATTTTCTCTCTAAAAACATGAACTAATGGTTTGGTGAATTAGCCCTGGACCCATTTTTCAGAAGTGTCTTTCATTTTGTAGTGCTAATGCACTTGGAGGGAAATGCTAATGTGCAGAAGACTAACAGTTTCTTTATGCACATGAAAGGAGAAACATTGACTAATTGATTGTCCATGCTCCTGTAAAGTTCTTAGATTTTTTTTCCTGTTCCCTGCTCTTGGCAATAGTCTGGTTTAGATAAAAAAGGCCCGAGGCTTTTAAAGGGAATTGTGTGCTACACAAGTTTAGGCTATTGTCAATCCATAACTTACTGGATGTACTTAAGCTTTCTTTTTTTGTGAGGCTTGGTGTTACCGCAAACTGGTTCCAGAAAAAGAATTGCAAAGAAAAGCAAAAAAATATGAAAAAAAGAACAAAAAAAACCCCATTGCTAAATGGCAGCAGTAGTGAATTACAGCGTGTGGTGCACTCATTCTCAGCGTCTTCCTCCCTGACATCCCCTCAAGCAACTCCTCCACTTCTACAAGATCTTACATGAAGCACCTGTTTTGTTCTTGTAAAACATGAGTGTACATATGAGCAGGTACAGATATATATTTATTTCAACATGTAATTCACATGTGCACTGGCACATATTCCCACATATGCATGCACAGCAGAGGATGGAGTGGTAGCCGAGGGCTAAGGGGCGGTCAAGCCTCCAGCACAAAGAAAGAAGTGTTTGATATTTAAGAGCACCGGCATCATTGTGGCTAATGAGAGCCCTGCAGCGTGTGAGCTGGGCAGAGCTGCGAGGCAACCACTGGTAATTACACAGCTCTATTACAGGCTCATCTACGGGGAAAGAGCGGCAGGAAGCGCCTTCTGTCACAGGTTAAGACCAGCTGCGATCACTATGGTTCACTGCAGTGGGCTGGAACACGACTCGTTTCCCAGGCTTCTCTTTGACCACAGGATGTTCAGGGAGTTTAAGTGAAGCTGCACGTAACAACACAGATTACTGTGAGGCAAAATCTGAAGATCGTGATAGACAAAATACTGAAGTGGAGCTGCAACGAACAATGATTCTCGGTATTGATTTGTCTGAGAATGATTTGCTTCGTTAAACTGAAAAACCATTTGGTCTCTGATGAGTCAACGTGTCTTTAAATGTCTTATTTTGTTTGATGAAAAGTAAAAAAAACAACTTAGTGGAGTTTTATTTGAATCAGCACAAATTGCTCACACTCAAACAAACCAAGAAAAAAACCAGCGGAGAGGGTTGGACACATAACCTGCTCGGTAACAAACTCAAGAAAAGCAGCAAACCCTAATATTTGAGGAGCTGGACCTAGAAAATATATAATTGACGAATCAAGTAATTATTTCATTTCTATTTAAAAGATTGATTTGCCAAATTTACAAAAAAAACGTCTGAATCTTTCTAGTCATCCCGACTTTTCTTTTTGTTTCATCTCCCACTGCAAATGGGATTGATCATCACATCATACACACAGATCCCCCCCCTCCTCACCCCTCTATGACCGCGGGTTAGTTTCACTGCACACAATACACTTGACATGTATTTCTCTGTCATCACACATTTGACTTGAATAAAACATGATTCTCATTGGTGTTGATGAAGACTAACTATCACCACAGATTACCACGCTGCTTTAATGTTTTTGTGTGACGCGTGTGAATCGGTGGTGCCATGGTGACTCGTCCGCCGCTCTTCAAAAGACCTTTTTTTCTCAGCACTAATGACAACATGGTCAAATTACCTCGCCAGGGTTCCCTTTTTCTTTGAAACTGCTTCTGAGTCATGAGTCATGAGTCGTGAGTCTTTTAAACTCAGCTTCAACTCTACAGTAGAACTAGAAGGGAACTGAATAGAGCTCAAATATACCTCCGCCACGACCCAGCAGTCCTCTTGTGAAACCACATTTAAATTCACGACACCCAGGTTTTTATTTTTGCTGTGTATTATTTTACTTTTGACAAATATATTGGTATCAGAAATTGGCATCTGCTCAGGCTGTAATCATTGTAACAGTGGCTGATGTGTCGGACAAAGAAAAAGGGAAAACTCTTAAAATGTTGGAAACTTTATTACCTGAAACGGTAAAAAAAATAGGAAAGTGCTCAATAGAGTTTAAACTGCTTCCAACAATTCCCTTGGATTCAGTCAAGCTGCACCTAATTTCACACACTCAAAGATATCACTTCGATAAATGTGCCCTGTTTTTTTCATCAAGATCCATAAATTATCTCAGATGGGAAAACAGTGAAAATGCGGAAAAATGCTCTATCTAGCACACAAACACACACACACACACACACACAGTAACGCAGCTTTAAAGGAGGATTCTTTTTATCTGCCTGCCTTCAGGAGTTTACTGTCATCCACTTCTCCCACATCCCAACTCTTCCATCTTTATCCTCTTCACCCCATCACCATGTCACTCTTAGATCTTATTGAATTCTTCAAAATTAATTCCCCATTCTTTTCCTCCGCTCAACATCTGTGTTCATTATACCTTTTGTTCTTCAGTCTTATTCCCACGCCGCTTATCAACGTCTCCTTTTCCTTTCCAGGTACAGTCTTGATATTCCGCCCTCCCACCTTGTTGAGCCTAATCTCAACGCGTGTCGCGGTTTATTGTGCCGACTGTCAACTCTAGTCTCAGGCCTCGGGATTCGGTTTTACTGTCACACCCTCGCTGTCGTTGTTCTTTCCTGCAGCCGGGCCTGGCCTGACGTGTTTGTCTGTCAGCGTTGGTGCTGATGGATGTCTTTGTTGTAGGATTACAGCACATTCCGCAGTCGTGAATGTCGCACAGCGATGATCTGCATCTCATTAGAGCGCTGAGATGAGAGCGTGAGACTTGTTGAGGGATGTGAAGGGGAATTTTTCATCGCATTAATCATCTTTGATTCTCGGCTCCTCTAAGCCTGACAACCCATCCACTACATAAACATGACCAAACACCCACAAATCTCAAGAATCAACAAAACATGGATCTTTTCAACAATTATTTTGCCACTGAAATGTTACGATTTGCAGTTTTGAATACATGCTTACATTTCTCCAAAGTATTGGCTTATTATTGCTTTCTCTGTTGAACCTTTTGCCACAGTCTCTTCCCATAATGTTCACTCTTTATTTCTCCAATCAAAATGAAACTCGGAAAGTGACAATTCCAGCTCACACTCTCTATTTCTCTGTCTTTGCATGTGTCATCTTAATGGAACTTTAAATTATATTTAAAATCATACAACCATTACAATATATTACAAAAATTACACTTCTTTCTTCACATTGCAAAGATGCGCAGCACGGGGGAGCAGTTCCGAGCTCTGCTGCGTTATAAAAATAATAAAAACCATACATCTAAAAGTATAGTGAGCTGCTGAAGTAAAAATGAACATTTGTGGCTCAATAAAAATTTTTGTTCTAAGGGTTTGGATGAGATAATGGAGGGAAATGAGAGCAGAGGAGTGGCAAGGAGAAAGCAGAGATTTAAGTACCTAGTTTATCATCTCCACGCTCAGACACAGTTTGCTCTCAGGAGTGGCAGTAACCATCCTGAGATACATTAAACCCATCCCTCTGTTAAATATTATATCGGTGGCATGGGGAGACTTGTGCTGATGTGGAAGTTGACAGGCGTGCTGCACAAAATAATCCAGCAGGACGACAAATGCTTTTAGTTTCTATGATTCATCCGACACTCAAGACATGCAGGCACTGACATTTCTGTATACACACACACACACACACACAGACATGCACAAGAGCAGACACACACTCATACACACCTTGAGAGAGTCACCGTTTCTTCGTCCCCGAGCCTTTTCCCTGAAGCTGTGCCCGGGGTCGTATGCAGCTCTCTCTGTAGACATCAGTGAAAAACCTCACAGTATTAAGTGCATCACAAGAACTTCAAAGCAGCGAGGCTTCTCTGCCCTAGATGTCAGTTTTTTATGGCTTCATGTGCAAGGTTGCTTCAGGTGCTTCTGCACCCCCGTTGTGGCTGGTGGCTATTGAATGTAGGAAGGAAACAATGCATTATTCTGTCACATGCAACTTTTATTTCTTAAGGGTTTATGGGTGATGGGGATTTAATTGTAGGTGCACCTCACTTCCTTTGTTGCCACCAGGCACAAGCTACATGCACAATCCCATATAATAATCCCTGATATAAACAGCAGCGGCGTTCCTCCTCGCATTTGATTTGAAGTTGTGTGAAGCGACTGATCAAACGCACAAACTGGTGGAGATAATTACTGTGCACAGGTAAAAGCGGCACAGTTAAGATGTATTTGATGCTGGTAAATTAACAACAAAGAAAGCTTGTGCATATTAGCATCATTTAGCCTCAAGCTGAGCAGCCTTTTAAATACATGTGTTTGCCCAGGGCCAGGAAATCTTGGTCAGTCTACTTACATCTCAATACACCTCAGGAGTTATCCACTGTCGTGCTGGTCGCCCTGGGCAAAGTGCAAATGTAGTGGGAGACACAAATACACAGCACACACACTCAGACAGCAGGTTGTTGTGCTAATAAAAGGCCTGTGGAATGACCTGCTTTCAGACTGGCATATGTGTGGCCACACACACACACACACACACACACACACAGAGACACACACACACACACACACACACAGTCGTGTCTCCATGACTACATTGACTGCCATTGATTTCCTGATGACTTACACTAATCCTAACCTTAACTAACCTTACCTTAGACCTAACCTTCACCTAAACCTAACCTTAAAACATGTCTTCCCTTTAAAACTTACTAATTTAAGATATTTTGATTTGCTTTTTATCCCCATAAAGAAAAATAAATCTCCAGAAAGTGACTGTTAACACATTCTGGTCCCCGCATCATTAGATATACCCGGACCACACACACACACACTTGAAGAACAAAGAAACAGCTGAGTGCAGAACCCATCACAGTTTTTGCGATCGTCTCTCCCACCAGTTGCACATATGCCACCAGCGCTGCTACGCTGACAGACACACACCTGACAGGAAACATTCAAAGAAACATCCTGAGGGGGAGAGAGATGCTTGTATTTTGTAAACCATCAAAATGTATGCAGAGTGACGCTCCTGTCAGATGAATGGTGTGTGGGCTCCTATTACTACAACAACAGAAAGAGTGTCAAAGTGATTCACACGCCAGCTGAGTAAATAGCAGATTTAGTGATTACATTCTGGTCCAATGTTTCTCAAATGATGAGCAAAATCATTTGGTTTGTTGCCTGCATACAGCTGTTTGGTTGCCAATTGCACTGGGGGTTGGGGACTTGTATATAAATGAGTACACAGATGTAGCAGTGAGGGAAGCCGCAGAGGGAATTTCATTTAATTCTGGTCGTGAAGTCTTAGAGAAGTTTACTGAGCTGAAACTCGATACAGGAAAGTCCTGAGTTTTTAAGAGTGGAGCTGAAAGATTAATTTAAAAATGTAGTTTTAAAAATTCTCTGTTTCTAAGTTAAGGACATTTTCGCTCCTAAAAGTCTGGATCATCCAAACCAAGCTTCACGTCTTTGTTACTTTTGATCTGGTTAGTTTTGGTTTCACATCATTATTAAGGGAGTGTACTATTACCGATGCATTGACTTATACTTGACATTGATTAGTTTATAGTCGGCCGTGCATTTGATGTCAGCAGGTTGACAATTCGATGGGTAAATGAGTAAACTGGTTAATTTTGTTAACTGTTTTGCTAATCGTTGCTACTGTGACATCATTTTGGTATTTCTATGTATGGTACACATTAGTTCAAATGCACCAAATTGAATGTTTTCATCGGTCAAACGTTATATCTTCAGAGGCGAAGACAGCAGGCAATCCTGTGAGCTGCTTCTTTGTCTTTTTCAACTTTAACCTAAACATAACCTCACACTAACATTAAAACAGATCTTCACCTTAAAAATAGAATGATTCACATAATAGTCCCCATAAGGTGACTGTGAGAGCAGATATAGGTCCCCACAACATGAGGAATACCGACACGTTACACACACACCCCCACACACACACCTCACACATCACCAAAACCAGTGAATGATAATTCCACTTTTGTACGTGTGTGATTTCCACATAAATGTGAGTTATGTTTATTGGGCGAACACGAGTCTGTGGTGGAGTTTGAAACAGTTTGAGAGGCGTTTTCACGGAATCTGATCTAAATATTTAATGTGACAATTGTGAGACCACGGTCTCTGGCAGGTTTGCAGTGTAAGGGCTCTGTTTCATATTTACACTGACGGTTTTATGTTTTTACTGCCTGACAGTATCAGCCTGACTTTTTTATTGTCCCTGGAAGGAACATATAGGGATTGTGTGACACGGTGACATGTAACATACAGCCTGAAATAGACGGAACACTCATCACTTAATAGACAGCAATCAGTGCAGCTCTACAAATGACAGTAAAGTGGTTGTAATGGTGTTTTGGTAAGTTGGTGTATGACAGTGGTGAAGGCCTTGCTGTGAGAAAAGCCTGAATTTACACTCACCTGGCTTTTATACAGTATTTCCGTCAATTCTTTATATATATATGTTATCATGATTATGTATTGCCATTTGCTATGTGATGTGAATAATTCATGCGATAACTTATCTGTTAACATGACTGACAACAACTCCCATGATCCCATGTTGCTTCTTGACGTCATCACACTAGGTCTTTATTTTTTTTAATTTATTGAGAGACCCCTAGTGGCTGAAGTTACATATTTTATGTTTACATCATATGATATTCAATCTATACCACTTATCCCTGGACAGGTCATCAGTGTATAGGGCCACCACAAAGAGGCAGGGTTCGATCCTTCTTGCTGTGAAGCGACAGTGCTAACCACGGCACTACCTTTAGTAATTTCTGAAAAAACATTAAAAAAAACATCTTCCTTGGACTTTAACGTGTCTTGATTTTTACATTGCCTCATGTTTAATGACATGAAAGACTCAATCCTCTCCCCGAGCCCACAGTGTGAGAATCTCTTAGCAGCATATTCAGAAACAGAGCAGATACTCAGACCTCACTGAAGGTCAGTAACTCTTGTTTTGATGTGCTCTTGAATGATTCTACCTTAATTACAGGTTCCTCACTCCGCTCACTGACTGAACATATCTTGAACTCGAGGAGGTGAAAAGCAGCAGCTTGCAACACATCTGATAAGAACATTACAAACAATAGAACTACAATAAAGAAGTTCTTACTGTGGATTAACGTTAGATACTTTTTTAAACCCTTTTATGGATAAAAAACGGAGTCTCATCCGACTGGACAGCTGTCTGTGATCATTCCATGAGGTAGATCCTACACCACAAGCCAGCATCAAAACTGTAGCATCAAAGTTTTTCTCAGCAGAGTTCTCGAAGTGCCCTGATCCTTGAAATTTGCTGTTCAAAAACTATGATCCCTAATTGGTAAGAAAAAAAGGAAAAAAGAGAGAAACTCTTGTGGTCAGTTTTTGTTAAGGACGCCTTTGAAAGATGGTGTAAAGTGAATTTATCTCTATTGAGGATGATTTCAAAGCTGCTTTTTTGTATGGTCAGCACATGTGAGAGGTCTTTTATCTTTTTGAAAGGCTGGAGGAACGAGACAGTCTGAACCCTACTGATGCAGATCCCTATTGTCCGTGCACATGCTCCTCACTTTCAGTGGGAGATCACACAGAAGGACTGACACACGCACACATGCGCACACATGCGCACACATGCGCACACACTAAGATTTCAGGCAGCTTGTGCCGTGTTTACCATCAGGAAGCCGGGATGAAAGTCAAGGTTGCAGTGAAGTTGGAAGGAAGAAGGGATGTGTGTGTTTGTGTGCATCTTCAGCGAAGCCTAAACTTGGCCTACAGGCTCCTTGGAGGATACACTAGTTGTGGTTGTGCAAGCTGTCTCTTCACCTCAGCATGTTGTTGACATGTGTGCCAAGCTGGAAAGTGCTGAACTTTTCACCTCTGCTGCTTTTCAGCACCACACCGGTCTCACAGCGCAGCTTTACTCTTACAAACAACTCTGTGTATTTAGATGTAGAGTTTGAGCTTAACCGTAATACTTATGAGTTTCCTATTGATCGTGGCTGGGAAATACTTTTATTTATACATTTGTCAGAGCTTCACAATGCAGGATTAGCTGCAGAGGAGTACTTTAACTGTTTCGATACTGCCCTGCTGCCATTTACGACCTCGACGTTGGCAAACGGTGAAGTGCTTTGTTGTGTATTCTTCTGAAAGCCATGCTGCCTCAATCTTTAAGAGGCATAAGCGTTAGGGTTAGCTTTGAAGCAAATCGCTTTGAAATCGTCCTCAATGGTACTAAATGAGATTTCCTTTCTGACAGCCTACACATAACATTTGCACAAACAGTCCTCCACCTCTGCATTTCCCTGCCAGGAAAACACACACAGACTCTTACGCAGGTATTCAGTTTTTCTCACATAGTTAAACACTCTTATCACAGGAAGAAAAGATCCCACCTCCACCTATTTCCTTGTAGTTTTACAACATTTTCTCATTATTTCCATTCATTATTGCAGAACTCTGTCCTCCTCCCCCGGCGGTAGGTGGGCAAATTAGCAGCACAAAACATCTTTCCTTTCTGCCCGCCTGTTGAAGTGGCAGCTATTAAGTTCTCTAAGCCTTAGCACTGACACGAGCGTTTACTGTGCCAACCCTCGCTTTATAGCACTGATTGGCTGGCACTCTGAAACACTTCGGTGTGATGTGCTATTTTTGCCGAAGCGAGGAGAAAAAAAGAAAACGCAGTTCATCAAAGGTGGATGTGCATTTAAATCATGAAAAGATTGAGTAGAAGATTGTGTTGCCTCTTTTTTTAAGCAGAACATGTTGTGCAGCAGATGTTTTGCAGGACTTCACTTTGAAAATAATGAATCCACCATTATGGTTTCACAATAATTTTGCCCTTGGGTCACAGAATGTCGCCTCTTAGTTTCCTTTCGAAGTTTTCCATAAAACCCAATGCCAAGTATTTTGGTAGTTATCATTAGAAGTAAACAGGCACAGACCCACAATGGCTTATAAGGTATTTCCACAGAGATCTTAGACAATTAAATGTACGCTCACACTTTAACTCCTGATTTATTTAAATTAATTAAAAGTTAAAGTGTCAAGAGTTAACACAATGTTCTTACATATTTGGTCCAGGTGGTAACAAGCTAAAGGGACAGCAGTTTCGTCTGGACTGGTCCTGGATCTCCCTGGAGAGAGAGTACTACGTGGTGGATGAGGAGGACAAGTATCTGGAGGTGGTGCTCAGACGGAGAGGCTACCTGGGAGAGACGTCGTTCATCGGTGAGTGTGTTTGGTCATTTTCATCCCAATACTTTTACTGCAGCCCAATTTCATTTTGCTCCTCAGGGTTTAACCAGATCTCTCCTCTCTGCATGAGTTATTTAGTTTGACTTCAAATCATTCTCGAGTTTCCAAAGTATTTTTTTGGCATGAATTTGAGAAAACTAGAAAGACAGCCGTAAGGATAGTCCAGTGCCCGGAGCAGAATGCTCAACTATTTATTCTCACATACAGGAAAATAATGTCCAGAAAAGTATTTTACTTTTGCTCCAAGTGAAAGCAACATGCTGTTTTCCATGATATTCAAAGTTCAACTTTATTTCTCCCAGACGGTTAAGTGCTTTCTCAGCATGTCACAGTGATGACCTGAAATAGGCATAAAAATAAATACATGTAAAAGGGCAATAAAAATGCATCACATTGAGCTGTGGAGATGACACAATCCTCAGAGTACAAACTGACATTACTAAGGTTAAAGCCTTGTTTACACCATTGATATTTCTTTCTTCTGCTTTAAAAAAAACCCCCGCCCACACGACCTTCGTTTTACAAAATATCTCTGTCTAGACAAGAAACGGTTCTTAAACAAGTACGCTGGGCCAGTAGTCTACATCGACGATCCGTCAAATACCAGAGAACAACATTGTCAGTTTATTCTCCTGTCAACCGATATATACCAACGTTTCTGTTTCTAGCTGCGTTAGACTTTGATAAAAAAACATGTTACCTTAACAACACCTGACAGAATTGTCATAATCTCCTTGTCTTGAGGTAAAGCTGTCGATATAAATTAATATTGATTTGTTACATATCAGCCATGCTCTCTATTTGTGTTTGTTCTATATGAAAATATATTCAGAATCAAAATGGTAGGAAAAGGTTTCTCAATGTGTCTTTCTGCAATTATACTTGAAGTGGAAATATATTCCTTGTATTGTTGTGCATTGTGTAATGCGACAGGAGGCATAGTGAATGCAAGTCGCTCGGGTTGTGTGCGTGGGTTTGATGCGTCAGTGCCCTAAACTGCAACATGAAAGAAAGAGGTAGGAGATCGAAATGGCATCAGACTAAATACAAAACTATACATGCTGACAATTGTATGTAGAGGGACTTAGTGCGCTTTACACTTTGTGAACTGTGCTCTTCTTCTTGGAAATGAAGAACAGCTACTGTTACATTTTGGTCCAAATCAGACCTGAGCATTAGGTTTATCATCAATCTAAAGTAGTTTTGCTCTTACCGGCCTTAGGAAGCTTTTTGCCTCAGGTCGTCTTTTAGCCATATTAGGCTTTAAAATGTCTCGTCACAGCAGACAACACTGACACTGGGAACATTTCGCCCCTGTCTGAAGGTCTTAGGATAAGTGAATCTTCAGCAGGCTTAAAAATAAAATGCAGAGAACACACTGCTGACTTTGGACTTCTCAAATCTTCAATCCAGCTGACGACACAAACATCAGTGACACAGTTTTTCATAAGCTCTTTGACCAGCAGATCGAGGGTTTTTTGGGGTTGGAAACAAGAGTCCAACGTGCAGGTACAAAGTTTCAAAGGATGATGCCGATGTTGTCCCTGAACGCTCCCCTTAGCCCTGACTTTATCACGCATCAGCGAGTTCGCTCTGTGAGAATCGGCGGCTGTAAGCGGCTTTTACCGTCTCCCACCTCTCAACGTCATTCTGATCCCCTGTTCATGGCTTTGTCTGGTCGCATCATCACAGTTGCAGTTTATGTGCACTTTAAGACTTGTGTACCTGTGTGTATGCATGCGTCGTGTCTGTGTGTGTGTGTGTGATGCCTCCCTGGAAAAGCTTGTGAGTGGATCTCTTGGGCACACATGAGAGCTTGTGGTGTAACCTGTGTCTCTTTGCACAGTTGGTGAGTGAGCATCTGGTTATCTCTGATGACACACACACACAAACACGCACACACACACACACACACACACACACACACACACACACACACAACACATGGTGCTCAGATGCGTCTATGTGACAGTGCCCTCCATCCAGTATGTTTAGTAGAGGCGTTTGGTTTGAGCAACATCCTGAGAATAAATATTAACTCGTAATCTTAAAGTTCATATATAGAATATTTTGACATAGCACAGCAACTACTTATGGCATCACTTTATTTTACAGTCCACTAGAAAGACAATACTTTTTATCAAATATGACAAATAAGTTGAAATATATGTTTTTATCAGACAGTAAACATAATTAAATTTAGAGTATGTATTATATTATAACAAACCACATTCAAGTCCTTATTAGATCCAAAATCGATCATATAGTTGAACAATATTTTACTGCTCTGGTGTCTAATTAGCGTATGAATGTGTTTGCTGTCTAATAAAGAACATTTTATAAAAAGTGTGGCTTGTTACTTCCAGGCTACAGTAAAATTAAGAGCGACAGATTTGCACACTTATATGTATGTTTATACTTTAGTTTTTTTGTATTTGTAATTTACCCAGAGTGGTCCAGTCCAGGCTCATATGATGAAATATGGTCCAGTTTATGAGAACCCAGAGTAAAAAAAACTGCAACTGATCAAAGCCTAATAACTTTCATAGATTTCAATTTGCTGGGCCGGTGAACAGAAGAATGGAGCCAATGAAACAATGATGATGTGGCATTCCTCAAAATGGACAAAATAGCAGGAACACCATTCGATGTAATTCAATCCAATACCCTACTGACACAGTAATGGTACCTTTGATTGATATTTGCTGTCAAGTGAACTCAGTTTAAAGGCTGTAGTTTGTTTTATTGTCAAGCAAATATCTCATTGAGAGTCAATGTTACTTAGGCTCCACTCATGTTCCCCTTCGCTCATTCAGCTTTCAGGTGTTTGGCTTGAGCCTTAATGATCTTTGAGAGTGTTCTCGTCCCACAGGAGACAATTTTGCAGGGAATTTTGTTCAGCTGGCCTCTTCACGAGTTCCCTCATTTTGTCTTGACATTTGTTGGTTATTGTCAGTTAGCTACTGAAGCTGACACGTTCCTGCTGATGATATTCAAATCATTAAGTTTCTGTTACCTTAGAATGAGACTGACTTGGGAGAGGGTTCTCCTCGAGTGAAAAAAGACAAACACTGCCTCTTGAGATGGCCTTTTGCATTTTTATGTGATGTTAATGATGCAGCACAGTCAGAAAGTGTTATGACAGTTATACTAGATTGGAAAAGAAACAAGTATGAGGTTAAATTGTCAATTGTCTGCTCACATTTCAAGTATTTCTCCTTTATATCCACATGCACATCAGACAAACAATGCAGCCACCACAGCAGTGTTTGCACAAACTACACAACCCACTTCTCAGGATAAAAAATAATTGAACAATGACAAACATCAACAGTCACCGCTAATCACATTTTAAATTCAGTTGCAAACCTGCTGTTGCTAGTGAGTATCACACAGATCGGTAGACACTTCTTGCCTGCTGATGTCCTGCAGGACCAGTGCTGCACTTTGAAACACATCATCAGTTGGATGGAGGTCAGTTAACTGACATTTGTAAAATGCCAGCACTATTCCGCAGAGCCCAGCATGACATAATTGATTGTTTTGTCCTGACCACAGTTTAAACTAAAAAAAACTGGAATTTACAATGATAGGTAGCCGAGGAAAGAAGAAACCCCTCACCTATCAAACCAGCAACTGTAGACATTTTAGCTTGCAAAAGATGTTTGGAGTTTTTGCCAATGAATTCCTTGTTAATTAATTAATTACTACATTGATTGTTAGAGCTCTAAAAGGGGCAATAAATCCTGTGCTGTTGAGTCAGAACATAGCACTCTCACACACCCTCAAAGCTCAGTGTCAAAACCTCCAAGTCATTGTTTCATTTCAAGGGGAGATTGCTGTAAATTGTTGAACTAAAACAATTAGAAAACATGCAGACGTGCTGTGCAAACATCTCACAAATCTAGAATGAAAAGGAAAGGAAGAGGAAATATCAAACAACAACATAGGATTTAGTGATTAAAGTAGATAGCGTGTGTGCAGATGGATTAGATAGATTAGATGCAGAGAGTGTCAGGGATGGCGACGCAGGGAGAAAGACACCCAGCAATGTTGACAGAAGCTTTGCTGATGAAAGCTGGTGTGGTGCCAGGCGCTGGTGGAGGGAGGCTGTTCCGCGTGCTCCATCACAACAGGGCGGGTATAGGTAGAGAGGATCAGTGGAGGAGGAATGCAGAGACAAGATCAAGGTTCAAAGATGCCCCCGCGAAGCAGAGCTCAGCCACAATGGGGCCGGACAGGAGCACACTGGATTCTTCTACCTCTTGTTTTCAAGCTCACAGGTCTAACTCTGCTTTCTTTCTTCTTGTGGAGAAAAACAGTCCGATATCAACCTTCAGCTTAACTCTTCATGGGCGTGTGCCCTCCCTCACCTGCTCCATTCTTCTAATTGAGTTCTTTCACTTTTTCCTCTCCCCCCGCGAGTCCTGTCCCACTGACTTGTCAACCCACTTAACCCCTCTCACTTTCTAGTCTTTTCATCCATAATCTCCGCTCACCTCATTTCACCATAGAGAGCATTTGGTCCTTTTGCACCTAACCTGCTTTTTCTCATCAAAGACACCACCTCTCTCTTCATCCTGCTCCCTCGCAGCCCTACAGTCCTGGGTCCGTGCCACGAGTCGTGTCTTCTATTCTTCCTCCCACTATACATCTACCTCCTGCCTGGCTTACTCTAGTGTTTACGTCCACAGTGTGGTTCTCCGTTTCCTTTAGATGCTCAACTCCTTGTGTGTATCCTGTATTTGGATGTTGCAAATTAACCATTTACAAACATGAAGTGCAGAACAAAGTGGGTTAGATTCATGTCAGGAACCTTCAGGTGAGGCGTGGCGTCTGGGGAGAGCGTACATCTATCATCTGAAGACAAACGAGTCCAAGTCAGAAGTTTCTCCACACAAACAGTGATACTTTTTGGTTTTGGATCATGAGTCACACTCTGAATCTGTTTAAAGTATGAACTGTGGAATTCACATGTTTTTGTTTGTGGCACATTGACACCGGCTTCTGCCCTTAAAGTCAAATCCTCATTAATCGTGATGAATTTCCAAGTTGACATCTTTGTCTGCGTCTTCTTTTTCATCCTGAGATATTTGTATTCTTTTTGTTCGCCTCTCAGTTGTGCGTCTGTTGTGTTTTTAGAAACATCATCAACCTGCCCCAGGCTCTGTGAATTCGCCAGATATTTCATGGAAAATCTGACTCAGACATTTTAGTTTTCACATACAACCACTCTGAAAAGTTTTAGGTGCATGTCTGAAACCAGCTATTGATTGTTGTGTAGCTCTTCTGCTTGTCTTCTTCGGTGCAATGTCTCTTTCCTTTCTTTCCTCTTTGCTGTATGAGTAATATGACGAGTCCCACGGGGGAACAAGATGGGACTGAATTCTCAATCGTCTTCCCTGCTCCTCACATAAGTCAAAGCTCACTCCTTGAAGACTTTCTGCTCCGTCCTTTTCTCGGCTGCCCTTGCTTTGAGAGATACATGGCGGCTTGTTAACGAGGTGTATCTTTGCCAGGTTAAGTTTCTGTATATCACCTTGCCTTCTGTGGGATGTATTCCAGCCTCATTATTGGTGCCAAGCCAAGTGGATGTACAGTAGAGATACTTTTATTTCACCAGCAGAGGATAGAAACTGTTGCCCCCCTGAACCTTGTTTCCACAGATCTCCACCTCAGTTGTCTCGATGTGAAATTACCTCTCTGCGATAATGAGCGTAAAGGTACCTGCAATCATACATTTTATGATGAACTGTGTTTTTTACATTCAGCCAAACAGCTTATTGCAGTGTTTGCTCTCAGCTGTGAAAAATGTACAACAGAGAACAAAAGGAAGAAATGTTCACAGCTGTACAGATTGTGTTTGTTTTTGAACTCTATGAGTTTGTACGTGTGTGTGTGTGTGTTCTGGAGACACCAACACAACAGACTGTAGCGCTGAGCAGCAGCACCATCGTGATCAAAAGGTCCTGGGTGGGTATATTTTCTCCTGCTGAGAAAGAGCCCCAGTTCAACCCCAGGCGAGGCACGTCTCTGCCCTCCAGGGAGCCTGGTAAAGGTGGCACAGTGAGGCTGCACCCTTCATCTCTCCTGTCGCCCGGAATTTGCACGTGTGTTTTATTTAATGCGGATGGAATTGATTTTCAGGGCAGAAAGCCTGATCATATAGAAACCATCTGTTATGATGACACCTTTTCTCATTTTCACTTTATTTGAAGTTGTAATCCTTCATCGAGTCAACTCTATTAATATCCATTGGATGAATTTGCATTTGGTTAACTGCCTTTCTATATATACATGTAAATGTAGTCTTTGCTCTTAGATGCAGAGTCTGTCGTTCTTATGCAGGATTCAAATCATGCACAAGGGATCTACAGGAGATGATCGATGCATGAGCTGTTGATCATTTCAACAAATGACCTAATCTGAATACATGCACATATTTCTAATAATGATCTAATCTTAAAGGAGGCACATGATGCTTGTTCAGGGTGTGCTATAGGTTTTTTTATGTAAAAGTTATGCAAAGTAAAAAAGGCTGTGGTTTGCTCTAAATGGAGCTCTTTCTTTTTCACCTAATAACAAACTAAAATTATGACCCTGAAGTATAACATGTCTCCTCCCTCCACATTGGTGACTCTGGTCTTTAGTCTTCTATTTACATTCATATATTGAGGTCACAGATATGTAATATTTTCTAACTGATTTGAAGTCAGACAGAAAGGTAGCCAAGCCCGACCTGAGCCAGACAAACATTTTCTGAAACTGATCGAGGCATCATGATATTTCACGTTGAATAAAACAATTCACGATTTTGGAATCTGTAAAATGACCACAGCGTTAGCACAAATGACCACAGAAGTGCCCAATCAATCAAGCCTGAAATACTTGTTTTTTATTTCTTTCATGCTGCTATCGGCACAGCTCGAACTAGGGTAAACTTATGACTGCTCAGCTCGTGAACCTACACTTGGTTCCTGAGAAGACTTTCAGCAGCCCAGTGCATTGTGTGAGTGCAGCTGCAGCGAGGACTAGCAGCATCATTAGTTTTTCATGTTGAGAAAACGCAGAGAAACAGAGGGTGTTATATTTAATATGATGCTTGGGTCAAATGTGAGCTTTGAGCCGTGGAAACCACCACTGCACAAAAAAAAAGGTTTCTCTGGACTTCTGTGAGCTGCTGTTGTTATTGTTGTTGTAGAAACTCGTCCGAACCAGTGAGTCTTTGACAACCTATAAAAAATGTGTTGTGGTCAAATCTCACTACTCCATCTGCAGCATATTGGTGCTACACACAAAGAATCTACCCAGAGAGGCAACACTTAACATCAAACGCCATTCATAACAATCTGAGATTTTCATTTCAGCTTCCCTCACTATTTACGTTTTTATAAATTATATAAACCACACAAGATCCTCACAAGTGCAGTAACAGAAATGTGATTAAAAGTTTGTATTTCTGCACGTGAGATTATTCTCAGCATATTATTTGCATACAACACTCACCTCTCAGATCTCGCTGTGTGTGAGACCTAATGTATCAATTCTCGTCTCCATGTGTTTGTCACCTCTCTCCGAGTCTGTATGTCAACACTCTTTTTCAACTGCTTGAGGGAAAAAAAGGAAACACATCCTGTTAATTTACAAGAACATGCATCAAGCAGACAGACCTGTATCTGCTCACGCTGTTCTATGAATGAAGACAGAGGGAGATGAACAGCACTTTTCCAAATGTAACATGTTATTGTGTGGCTTATCCCACCTGGGCTTCGTTGATGTGTGTTTCATCTGAAACCCTGTCGCTCTCCTGCTTTGAAGAAGGTGTGTCGATGAGCCTGAGTGTTAGACAGATCTCTGTATAGTGGATTTACATGAAGAGACTCGTTATAAATGAAATAAGAGACATTTGAAGAGGGAAAAGAAGGAAACACACACGTTCACATACCAAACAGCCGTGGAAGCTAATCCATTTCGGTAAGGTGAATATGTTTATTTAAATGCTTGAGTCACAGATTCATTTCACACATATCTGAGGCTCCGTGAGTGATCAGTGAAGAAAAACAGATGCAGTGCTCATTTCACACCTCTTTGTGTGCAACATTAAAGGGTGTGAATATGTTATCTGCTTTTTATCTGTCTCTCTTTCCTGCCTGACACATTTTCATGGTCGTTTTCCTGCTTTGTTTCCACTTCATCTTTTTTTTTTTTTAAACTTTATTACTCATCCGGCCTACACTGTTTGTCTCATTCTTTTCCTCCACGTCCATCCCTCAGGCATCGGCACCCAGGATGGCAGCGCAAAGAAGGACGAGGATTTCAAGGGTAAGTCCCAGAGGCAGGTCCAGTTCAACCCGGGGCAGACCAGAGCCACGTGGCGGGTCCGGATCCTCACTGATGGGAAGTACGAACAGGCGGAGACCTTCCAGATTTTGCTTTCGGAGCCAGTGATGGCAGTGATGGAGTTTCCAGCCACAGCAACGGTGGAGATCCTGGACCCCAGTGACGGTCAGTGCAGCTCCTGCAAATATCGTAGCTTTCATGTAGATACTTGACTATTGTGACTGAAAACATTTACTCAAGTACTGTACTTAACATTTTAAGGGTTATTTTATGGTTCTTAATACCTCAACGCCACAACATTTTGGAGACAATTACTGCACTTTTTATTCTGCAGGATGTATCTGATAGTTTTAGTTGCAGTTTCAAATTATTATTGCAAAATATAATCAGCTGATAAATTATGAATACAAGTCTTAAGCTTGTGAGAGACTTTTTCTACACTGTGGTATTGCCTCTTTTATTTAAGCAAAAGAGATGCGATTACTTGTTGTAAATTATTTGTGCAGATGATTTTCTGTCCTGGAATAAAAGATTTCTATAAACTGCGATAAGTGAAGCATCGCGACACAGTGGTTAGCACAAAGTTTTGGGTTTGGATCCCACACAGTAAATGGACAACATGTCGGCTCCCCAAAAGTGAAGCCAAATTGATTTGATTGCCACCTGGTGGCTGGCTACAGTATAGCTCATGAACCACTCCTCAATGCTAGTTAATGGTACATCGACCAAACAAACGAAATAATTCGATATTGTGAAACGTCATGAGTGACAACTGAGACCGCCTCCAATTTATGTATCACAGGGATGCCCAAACGTTTCTGTATATAACACTTGGTTGGCTGCTGCATTCCGATATTTGTTTATTCAGTATTTTCCATCATAAATATGTTTTTATTTATATTTTTCACCTTATTCCACATTATTAAAAACTTAAATCAAATAAAGGATCGATATACAAACAATACTGATTGAAAATACAAGATAATAAAATATAAACACATCGGTTTTTGCTTTGCCCACCTGAACAAACAGGAGCGGCTGCAGATACACTGACTGACATCTATAATGAACACAGCACAGAATCCCAGCTGTCACTCAAGGATTCCTGCTACACAGTGATGAAAAATACACAGCGCTTTACCATATCTCGCTTTTGCTGTGTGAGTCAACTTGTCAGACACAGAATGAAGAATTGTCAATATTAACATTGACTTCTGTAGATATCCTTTAATGTCAAATCTGCCCTGCAGGCAATGAGGAGGAATATCATGACATGACAGCCAGCAAGAGATTTGTTGTATTTTGCTTTTTTACTGAGGAGAAGATTTGCTTCAGAAAACCCAATAACAAAACAGCACAATTTAAATATTATTGTCAGGACAAATTAAAGGTTATCAATAGGCGAGGCTTACACTTTTAAAGTAACTTTCATCTCAAAGAAACAGTGACATAAAATGTGAGTCTTTTCTTTCTGACTCTCTTTCATCCTCTGTGTTTTCGTCTTTGCCCGAAAATTGTAAAATTAATAGAATATCGAGTCGTGCGACAAACTCGCTCCTCTCCTCCACCAAGGCAAAATGTTCACTTCTGAAGTTTTTACATTTAGTTTTTTTGTATACATTACTACCAAGCTCTGTGCAACTTCTAAATAATTATAGATGTGCAAGCAGGAAAAAAAAGAAAAACAGTGGCTCCATTACAGTGACACACAACAGCTGCTTTCATCACACTCATTTGTCTTCTCGTTCTCTCTCTTTTTGCTGTGTCTTGAACTCTCTCCCCTCCTCTTCCCCTCACATGCGTCCTTTCCAATCTGTCCTCCCCTGTGGGTTAATTATGTTGTGTGTGGAGGGTAGGGGGTGGTGGTTTATGCGGTTTGTTTTCTATCATCTCCAGAGATTTTTTAATGTGACAGAGATGTGCCACTCTGTACTCTAATGGGCCAGCGAAGCCCTGGCTATGCCTGTGGCGTTAGCTGTACCCCAGCTCCTTGCGCTAATGATGAAAACTGGCTTTGTCTGGTCTTCTGGTTAGCCTGGAGATTCCCTCCCTTGAGGACATGTCAGCTAGGCTAATATCAGCTCTAAAGGAGGAGAGTGGATCACTAAGCTTTAACCAAAATTAAGGGGAGCATAACAAGCTGAGTTTGTTCTCACTGCGTGGACGCTCTCTGTTTATCTGCATGAACGCCTGCAGCTCTTCTATATTGTTTTCTCTTTCTTAGAATGCGTGCTCTCCACCACCCATCTGTATTGGCCTGTGGTACACCCACTCTAAGTGCTGCGGCAATAACAAACTTTGTGTAATTACAGGCTTTCCCCCTCCAAAACTTTATGATTTTCTTTCATATATAATTCATGCACAATGCTGAGTAAAGATGAAGGTGGTAGCCTGCTGTTAGACTGTTTGCTGCAGCATCTTGCTATAATCGGTGGTATCTCTCTTGCTTTCTCTACAGCAAGGACACTATATATCAGTGGAGCTGTTGCTCTACTACATTTTGCGTCAAGGTCACTGCACTAAATGATGAACAACTGCTCTCTCTGTGGTAATGTTTTAGTGTAGAACCACAAGGCCAGCTGCAGTCAGTTCTCCTGTAATTACGGGAGCTTTGTCTCCGTTAGGATGTGAAATCTGTTGACTAATGTAGTGCACATAAAACCAGCAAGTGCATCTTGTGAAGCTGTTGCATTGAACCGTATAGATGGTGTTAACTTGGTGTTATCGGTTCATTTGTTTACCTTCACAGATGCATTTTAGGTATTTAGCTGATGGGAATAACCAGAAACAAAATATCCCTGCATCCTTAGATTATTCATGAAAAGATCAATAATGGAGACGGCATAGAAACAAAAGAGTTTCTTTATTTGATTTTTGTGTAATTTATTTTTCTTCTTTTTGCCAAGACAGTTACAGGATCAGGTGTCGCCATCCACTATTTTAACACCCTGTGCAAAAACACATGTCTTTTTTTCTCCACATTAATGTTTTAAAATGACTGCATCCAGGAGGGGAACTTGACCCACTTGGCTGGAAATTTGTTTTTTAAAATCTTGTGTGGACTTAGAGGCACTAGAAGAACGAAATGTGAGGTGAACTGGAAAAGAGCTGCGAGGAGAGGAGGTGTGTGGTACGAGTTTGGTGAGAAGGAAAAAAAGTTGTGTGTGTGTGTGTGCACCCACCTTGTCGGGACCAGTCGTCCTCAGGGAGACCGAAGCCTTGTGAGGCAAAACATCATTTCTGAGGTCCTGGTTAAGGTTAGAATTCAGGTTCGGCCGTCCACTTCATATAATATTCAACGCAACGCCCCGACAAATATAGGTTCACAAACTTGTGAGTGCGCACACATATGTAGTGTGTGTGTGGAATAGGTAAGCAGTGGACCCTAATCCCCTGCTATGAGCCCCTATGCCCCCCAGGGAGAGACAAATTGCGGGCCTGGACAGAAAGACGAAATGGAAGCAAGGCAAGAAGACTGAGAGGAGAGAGGACGATGTGGGGAGTTACCTAAGAAAAGCGCAATGTGTGACCCCCTGCAGTGTGTAAGATTGTTTGTTGATGACTTCATCTCCAAGAATCATCTCAGGTGTTGATCTCCTTCTACGTTGGGCGTTGAATCAAAAGTCTGTTTTCATTGTTTTTTTCCAACGCTCACTCACTCGCCTTTTTAATGCAAGTTTTTGTTTCGCAACCAAGCCACAAGTGTGTCTCAGTTCCCATCACTCATTCATTCATTAATTCTCTCACTTAAAGGGAGAGCAGGAAGGGGGTGCGATGAGCTGAGAGTCAGTCCAAGCTGTATTTTTTATTGGTCCCTGTGCGTCTGTGGAAAGTAGCTCCAACATTTATTGTTTCTATAATGCCAGTAAGTTCTCTGCTTTGATAGATGATGCTTTCACTGGCTCTAAGTCTCTCTCTCAATCACAGAGTCCTCTCAGAGATGCAGAGAGGCGTGGGGATAGTGAGACGGAGAATAAGAGCGATGGATTGGCTGACCCCTCCGTGTATAGAGCTGTCGATACGTGAAACTCCAAGCTGAGTCGCTCTGTGGGATGAACTGAGGGCCTTGCATGTGTAATAGCCTGCGACACACGAGGCAATAAGAGAAACTTCGCAGGGGTCTCTTTGAAGAGCACCTCTGGTTGCATCAAACTGAAAACTGATGGAGAGTTATTTTTGAATATGAATAAGTACGCTGCAGGATCACCACTTCAATGGATCTGAAAAAAACCAAAAAAACCAAGTGAGGCTCACTAATGTGGAGCCAGAACAAAAGCCTGTACCAGTCCACGATGGTCTAATGCACTGTGGATTTTTGCAGATTGTTATTCCTGTCATTATCCTTTTATTTTTTTCCCTGTGACTCCCCCCACTTATTCTCTATTCTCCTCCACAGAGTCGACTGTGTTCTTCCCCGAGCAGACCCACTCGGTGGAGGAGGATGTTGGGGAGCTTTTCATCCCGGTGCACCGCAGTGGAGACATCAGCCAGGAGCTCATGGTGGTCTGCTACACTCAGCAGGGTATGGACGAGTCTTTTCTCACCTCGTATAACCCGTTTATCCTCAGTCCAACCCCACTGCTGTCTGCTGGCTTTGAACATATGAAATGGAATTGGAAGTTATTATTGAAAGGCTTGATGCACACGTTTTGACCACAGGTACTTATATGTGCATAATTTATGAATCTCAGGTATAGATTGAAATTAACATTTTATAATATTCCGGTGATCATACTAACACAATTCTTTTGCTGTGTGTATAAATCTTACAAATGCACACACACCATCACTCAGATTTTCCCCTGGTTGGCTTAAAAGTGAATGAACCCAAAACTTTTGGATTAGGTTCCTCGTCAGCTACAATATAATCTTATTGAATAACTGCAACAGTCCATGAAATAGAACTTGAAAATTCCAGAATAACCCTTTAACTTTCTGTTCAAGAGTCTATTAAAGTCAATTTAATGCTGCTGTACACATTGTTATAATGTAATTTTAATAAAGCAGTGTGTGCGGTGCAGTGTCTTTAAAACACAGCAGTGCAGCAGGAGTGAAGCAGTTCACATCACATTTACATTTCACAAATAAAATGAAGCAGCATGAGCTCGGTAGCATCGCAATTGGCTGTAAAATCCTCTTCGTAATTCAGATCAGCTTCTATTTAAACTCCACCACAGCTCCACTCACTTTGTCATAATACAAATTATTTTCAATTGTTTACTTGCAGCTGGTGACAATGTGTGAAAAGTGACACATTTTATCCTTTATTCCCTCGTGCATGAAAAAAACAGTGCAGAGATAATTAATTAACTGATGAGAATAATTAAGGTGCATTTGTTAAATGACAAAAAAGGTTTAAATGCGGGGGTGGTCTGTTCCCTCTGTGTCCTCATATTGAAACTGACCTGATGCACTTACTGTAATTAAAAGGTCAAACCTTCACCAGGCATAATGGCTACTTTAACTAAGTCTGAATTTTAAAGTGAAAGGGAGCCATGCATGTTATTACTGATTGTTTGAAAGGCTACCTGCAGCATTTGTTGAATATGAAGATGTTTCATTTATTGCTTGATGTTTAAAAATCCTTAAACTTCATCACTTTTTTCTTGACATCAAAGTCAGCTGAGTATGAATATGTATCATAAAAATGATTACTTCAAATGTGGTGAATCCATTATAGATAAATTTGTGCCTGAAGCTGATCACTCAGTATTCCTAAAATAAGAGATGCTGTTTTAAAAAAACCTTATATGTGCTGAGGGCTCAGGTTTTCTGATGTCATTTAAAAATACATTATGTTCTAATTATGTATTTTCAATAACTGAAATGTGTTAAATGTTAAATGAAATCACTGTCCTCACTTCTCTTTGATCCCTCTGAAGGCTCTGCATCAGGAACGATCCCCACCACCGTCCTGTCTTACTCCGACTACATCTCTCGCCCGGAGGAGCACGGCAGCATCCTCCGCTTCGACAAGGGTGAGAGGGAGAAGCAGTGTCGCGTGGTGATCATCGACGACTCTCTGTACGAGGGAGACGAGAGCTTTAATGTCACGTTGTCGCTGCCTGTCGGTGGACGTCTGGGAAAACACTACCCCACCACCAAAGTCAACATCTTGGAGGATATGGATGACGGTAGGTCTGTCTGTCTCACTGCTGTGGTGTGTGAACTCGGACAGGGTAATGTTGGCCGTTGTGCACTCGTTGTAAATCACAACATGATACAAACTTGGAAAAAGTTTGTATCATGACCACTACTTTCCCAAATTTGAAAGTGGTGGTCCTTCCCCTTGCACTACATAACGAAGATGTCAACCTATGAGCTTGAAATATGTCCATTACTTTAAACTTCTGACCTTTGACATTGCATCATACAAGCATACTCACTCGTCATTGTGAAAGCACTCGTGTAATCAGAATAGCAGGTGGAACTAGAATGGCACCTCCACCAAGGCCCAACCGTCCCCTTAAATTCAATCAAGCCCCACGAAATGTCCCATCCCTCTGGTAGTAGTATGCCCTGTATTTTATGTGCGATGATAAAAACCTAACCTTCTTGAGCTACAGCGTTTGCCTCTGTGATGACTCAGTTTCTTACTTCCCCCGGTTTCTATTTCCAGTGATCTTTTTGTAAAAGTTAGAATAACTTTATAAGGAAAACTTTCAAATCAAACTCTGGTTAAACTCTTTTTTCCCCCCTGAACGTGCTGTACCCAAATCACATGTATGAGAGGGCGAAGTGAACTTTGCAAAAACACATTTCATCTCCAAAGAGGGGTTGAGAAGATTTAATTTATATCTGCTTAATGCGTGCTTGTGTGCGTATTGCTGTTAAATAACACATGCATATATGCAGGCTCAGAGTCGCATGTGAATTTGCAGAGCTAGAAGTTCGGGTGTTTTGAATTGTCACCAGAGCCTTTATATCACATATGAAAATCTCTTAATTAAGCTTGTTTACAAACTTACCGGGTGTTGAGCCATGTAGGATGAGAGCGCAAACCCTAGCTACCCTCGCTGGAGACAGATGGGATAACACTTCTGTTTAGCCATCATTCAGTTTTTAATTACAGACCCACACAGGGCTCCAGAGGGACTGTATCATCACACACATGTCCCTGGTCGAGTTTCATCATATTACATCTTATGGATGAAGTATATCACATCTTCTGAAAGGCAGAGATATGTGAAGCAGATTTTTCTTGGGACAGACAAGCCTGCTGGGAAAAACCTGTTCCAATCTACAGGCGTTCTCCGCCATCTCACTATTCTGCATTGATTTACTTTATAGACTTGGAGAGATTGAATGTCCCTGCTCAAGGTTTTTTGTTAAATGCCACGCTATAGATTGTTGCACTAAAATTCATACTTTCTTCCTGGAGATGAAGGATGAGGGGAGCTGCAGTGCAATAAATTTAGGTCAAATACCAGCAATTTAGCAAAGAGCCATACAGAGTGAGTGAAGAAAAGTTTTTCCTGTCCTTGTAGACTGTGGCTGTCATTGTAAAGGTCTGCGAGCTCCTCTATTGATCATCTATCAAGACAAATGAAAACTGTAAAAACGGCCCTGGTGAAGACCAAGTAACTCTTAAAGCACCAAAGTGCTGACCAGTATTTTAACTTGAGTTCTTAGGAAGACGCATCGGCCAAGAAATGTTTTAGATGTGCAATATTTTTATTTTTAATTATTTCTATTCGAGCGTTCTCTCGACACTGACCTATTGGTCATGTTTTATAACAGCAAACGAGTGCTTACATTTAACTTTAAATAACTATAGACGAAATAAGCAAAAATGTATTTCAGCCACTCTTATCATAAACCCCATCTTCTCCGTGTTAGTGGATGGGACATCCTAAAAAGTCAAAATAAATGTCAAATACATTTCTCAGAGATGGTTTCCTTCATGGCAGGTAGTTCTTATCACACATATATTTGCAAGAGATTTTTCTGATGAGTTTGGTTTTAATAATTTTTTTCGATGCTATGAAAACAAGATGAGACGTCATGATTGACAGCAGAGACTGGCTCTAAATGTTACCGTCTGTTGAAGATGGCAGCATTCTTGTCTGGGAGGAAGTGAAGATGAATAGTCCATCTTTATATACAGTATATGTTTTGACCTCACAGGTTCTTCATCAGGGTGGAAATAGACAGTCCAGCAGAATGTTGCTTATCTACTCAGCCTAAAACACATTTTTTGTTGACGACAGTTATTTCTTTTTGTAGACTCTCACTCTTCCTCCTCAGTAGCTCTTTTCATTTCAGCAGAATATGTTTGTAAAATAAAGAAAAATGTCAGTGCAGAGCTGTCATTTCCCTGTCAGGTTGATAAATAAAACAATCGACTTACAATGGAATACTTATTTAAGGATACAAACAACTGTGCCAAATTTAATGTGTGTGTGTGTGTGTGTGTGTGGAGGCATCTGGGGACTAGTTAACAAGAAAGCGTGACACACTGTCTGATTGTTAGTAAATTGTCAGAAGTCTCATGGTGCTCAGTTCAAAGACATGGAAATGTGTTTGTGAAAGCCAAACTCCAGTGAGAGATGATGTGTCATTTTTAGCCTCCCAAAGGAAAATGCACCGTCTGCCGGAGCTCTAATACCTGCACCCAGCCAGTCAAGCTGCAGCCTCCCTCACTTCAGTTCATCCCCAACTCCCCGAGGGGAAAAAGCAAAACAGGAGCCACAGCGCTCCGTGTTTACTTGTATACGTGTCCGCATGTGTCTGCCGTGCATGTGTGCTCATTTGCTTCTCTGTCTGGGCTGGACCTCAAAACTCAGGCATCAAAGGTAATAGGTGAGAAAAGCACTTGAGCAACTCTAAGTGTGACTGCCAGTACTTGCTCTAGCCCTATTTTTCCTTCCCCCAGGTCAAAGTCAAGTTCAGTCTGCTGCTCTGCTTCCATCTATTCCTCTGCTACCACCACTCTCTCTCTCTTCGTTCTCACATATACAGTCTTTCTCTCACTTAAGCGCAGAAAAAAAAAAGGCCCAGGGGTGTCTGCTAGATTTAGTACTTTATCAGATTAAACTCTACAGTACCTGTCTCCCTGCGTGCCGCGCTCCGCATGGCTGCACTCTCTGACTCAAAGTGAGTGTTGTCATCTCCTTGTACCCTGCCAAGGAGAGAGGACATACGTACGGCCATGGCTGAGTTTGTAGAATTGTAGATTAGCTCTGAGTATTTCTCAGTGACCCAGTCCTCCATATCCATTTGAGGGCACGTTGTGCCCCTCACTGAAAATAAAACGTGGGGTTACTTTCCACTGTCAGGAGGTATATTGCAGCACACTTAGAAATGGAGAGATTGCGTTTCACGTCATTATAAGAGGAATTGACTGCATTTTATCCACGCTTCTCTAGTCTTAACGATCACTCTGAGTGCTTTACACTACAGGTCACAGCACTTGTTCTGTAAATAGCAATATGTGGTTCAGTTTCTTGCCCAGGGATACTTTGACGTGGACTGGAGGAGCTGGGGATTGATCCACCCTTCCAATTTGTGGACGGAAACACCTTCCATTCTTAAAACAAATACATTTACAATTACAATTATTATTAGTAGTATAAAAATAGTAGTCATGGATGGATGAATTGATGGATTGGTATATGTTCCATCTTTCACTATACAAGGAGCTAATTGTGACAATTCTTAAATTTTCGCAACATAAAATTGAATTTAAATTTTAAAAGCAAAATGAAAATCATCCCTGAACCTAAAAAAGGTTAATCTGCCCAGTATTTAACAACTAGAGAACAGTCAGAAAACATTTATTACACCATGATGTCACAAAACCTTTCTTTTTAATTTCCAACTCTCTTAATCATTGCATGATCCCTCACATGTAATATGAGTGGTAACCCACATGCACCAGTGAGAAGTATGCAACAGAAGAAAAAAAAGCCCCCTCAGCCTCGGGTGTAATATTCACGTGCAAACTTGTAAGATCTCATTTTTCAGCTCCTTCAAAAAGCAAGGGCCCTTCTCCGGAGCACAGCTGAGAATGCTCCATAAACTGTGTTTAAAGGTGCAGTGACACACAAATGTCTACAAACATGGACATGCAGTAATTATCACAATTTGGCTTTACACCTTCCCCCAGCCCTCACACACACTTCAGAGTGATAAACCAAAGTGTGGCCCCCGGAGGCAGGAGAGAGGATGCAGCTCTCACTCATCACTCATCACTTAACTCCCTCTCATGGTGTCAAGAATTTGTCGTCCTGCGTGCAGTTGAGACACGTGTGAGAGCAGACATGTATTATCACTCGAGCAGAAGTTTCCTGTGCGGCAAATTAGTCAAATATAATATTTACTGAAAAAACAACGTTTTTTTTCCAGTATCATCGTTGAGCCATCCTGTGATAATCTTCCAAATAAACCCACCTTCACTAGCCCCCACTGTACTCACCCTTGTATTTGGTCATATGTTTTTAACCCACCTACACAATCTGTAATACCCATTTTACTCTGCCTCTGTGTAAATACATAAAAAAAATCTATTTGCATGACAAACCAGCGCTACATCTGTGAGGTGAAGCCGGCTGTGTAGGAGGAAACAGTACAAGAGAACGACAGGTGCACTGAGGAGACAAGTCTTTAGATGAAACGACTGCACTTGATGTGTGATCCTCGCTGGATATTGTCAGTCGCAATGTAACTGCAGTAATTTTCCCTCACTCCCCTCATTATGTACACTAGGCTTAGCTTTTGTTATGTGGCCCAGTTAAATAAAATATGAAAGTTCATACATCAGTAAAGTAATATTCTGGAAAAAAAAAAAAGTCAATCTGGACTCCAAGTGTTTGATCATGACACAAAAAAATGATAATACACGTGCTATTTTTGGAATATGTGCCAGAATATAAGAAAGAAGCCGAGCAAGAGAGAGAGAGAGAGAGTGGAATCTTAAAATGGAGACAGAAGAACTTTTATGTGTCAGTTTTTTGGACGTGACAGAGGGAGGGGGGAGGTTTTGCAAGAGATGAAGCTGTCATATACTCATTGGACTGTCTCTACTTTGCTGCCTCAGGAAACAATGCCAGTTCAAACGAGCCTTTGAGCAGTGTAGAGGGCCGCTCTCTCTCCGTCTCACTATCTCACGCTGCCACACGCAGCGAAATGAGACGCACACATGAACACACACGCATGTAAGCCTTGTTTTTCAGAGCTATCGTCATTCAGATACTTAGTGGTTTCTGTCAGAGGAATGATAAGAATGAGGTCGGAGGAGAGGCCAAGGAAGGTTAAAGGTCACGCCACCCTGTAGTTTAACTACACACTAATGGGCTGTCGCTGGTAATAATGTCAGAGTGCGGGTGGCTGCCGACAGGTCTAATGATACAGCAGGTGCATGAAGAAGAAGATAAGACAAGTAACATTACAACTGAATGAGAAGAAAATAACAAAGTAGCAGAGAATTCAGCCACAAAGGAGGAGCATATTAACGTTGAAGGGCAGAAAAAAATCAAGATCCATGAATTATTCCCTGGGGAATTGGTGGAAATGTTGAAAGAGATCATTTGCCTTGTTAAAGAAAGTGATTAAAAATGGGATGCACCCCCTGATCTGGATCCACACCATCCGTCCTGTAGTTTTTGCGTTATCTTACTTACAATCACACAAACATAAAAAACCAACCAACTTCTGGACATGGGTTAAAACATAACCACTTTTTGGCTGATGGCTACAACAATCACAGACTTACTGCTGGTTTTATTATTTCCTTATTGCTTTTTTCTTTGCTCCCCAGCTCCGGTGTTTTACTTTGGAGAGTCACAGTATCATGTGGATGAGAGTGACGGGTACGTGGAGGTCAAAGTGTGGAGGACGGGAACCGATCTGTCCAAGACTGGTACAGTCACTGTCCGCTCTCGCAAGGCAGAGCCTGTCTCTGCGGAGGGTAAGCTCATATATACATCTACAAGTACGACCATCTTTCTGCATCAGTTCAGCTTCAGTGTGATTTCGACTGACCTTTCACCCTCGCCCCCTCGCCTTCCTCTAGCCGGCATCGACTACGTGGGCATCAGCCGTAACCTGGACTTTGCTCCGGGTGTCAGCATGCAGACTTTCAGGGTCTCCATCCTGGATGACCTGGGACAGCCGGAGCTGGAGGGGACCGAGAACTTTGAGCTGGTATTACGTATGCCAGTGCACGGCATTCTGGGAGAACCTGGGAAGGCTACAGTCTTCATCAATGACTCTGTGTCTGACTGTGAGTTTATATGTCAAATCTTTTTCAAATAGTATAGATAGTCGTGTTCTCCCTCAGGATGAACTGTAGTAACTGTGGTGATCCTTTCTATGATTTATGGTCCCCATGAGCTTTACTTTGTATTTATAGCCCCTGGCATGACTGTAGATTCTTGTTTTCCAGAGTTTTATTGTATTTTTCAACAATGTACTGTATAAATTAAATGCATTTTTGTTTTTGCAGAATTAACTGCTCCAAGTGTTGGAAAAAAACAGTCTCAAAGAGTATTCACACTTATTTACACAATTTACCTACTTTCCCGAAAACAGCTTAACAATCGCTTTGTCAATTTTATTTTATAGTTTCACAACATTCTTTAGCGAAGTTAATACATTAAAAATAAGCTTTTTAAAGCTTTGTTACTGGATTTGCTTTTTGAAACCACTTGACTCAGGGACGACATGATCACCACGTGTTCACATGTGATGACTGAACCGTCCTGTTCACTGACAGTGCCAAAGGTCCAGTTCCGCGAGCCGGTGTACACTGGAGAGGAGAGCGACGGTCAGATCGCGGTGACAGTGTACCGCAGCGGCGACATCAGGCACAAATCCACTGTCCGCTGTTACACCCGTCAGGGCTCTGCGCAGGTCGCCTCAGACTTTGATGAACGACCCAACACGGACACATCCATCATCACTTTCTTACCAGGTACTTCAGACAAGTACATCAAACATTTCAGCTTTCTCTTTTTAAAGTTTCTTCTCTTTAATGTTGACACCTTTTTAATTAAATAACAGCTCATTCAGGAGTTACAGGGATTTTGTCACACAGTACCTTTGCAAGTGGTTTTGCAAGTTTACAATGTTCAACACCTTTCCTGCTGTGCTGTCACTTTTAGTTTCGAGTTTTGCTGCAAAATTTATTTAACAGCTTCCAAAAACTCTAGAGGAACTCAGAAAAACAGGAAATAATTATTTAAATAATATATTATATGCTAAAGAAAGAAAATCATTGTAGAATTCATTGTCTTTTCTTTCGCCTCAAATTTTCTGACATGTTCCGTCACGCTCTTGCTGTGCACTCCAGGCGAGGTGGAGAAGCTGTGTGTTCTGTCACTGGTTGATGACACGATGTACGAAGACGGAGAGGAGCTGCGGTTGGTCTTAGGAAACCCGAAGAGCAACTCACAGTTTGGTGCGTCAGTGGGGGTCCTGAACGAGACCCTGGTGAAAATCAAGGACACAGCTGACAGTAAGTGAGATGGAGAGAGGAGAAAAGTTTACATACACAATCGAACTATTCGTTATCTTTTTGTTAAATCTCTGTCCTTCTCTTTGTGCCGTAGAACCCATCATCCGTTTCTTGGAAACCAAGTTCAGTGTTAGTGAACCAAAAGAAGCCGGTGCCGTGGCTACTGTGAGGATCCCTGTGGTACGAGTGGGTGACACGTCAAAGGTGTCAGTGGTGCGGGTTCACACCAAAGACGGGTCGGCGGTCTCCGGAGAGGACTACTATCCCGTGTCTCAAGGTAAGACTGACACACACCGTCGTATGTTTACAGACACAGTGTGATGTTATCATGTCAAACTAGAATTACAGACTTGTGAATGTGTTCCTCTGCCAAGCAGGAAATATCATCACGATCTCCTTCATCTTCTTCCACTTCTCCTCGTCCTCCTCCTTCATCTTCTTCCTCCTCTTTGTCTTCTTCTAAATCTTCTTCCTCCTCCTTCCTAAAATTATTTTCCTTTTTCTTAATCTTTTTGTTCTTAATCTTCTTCTTCTTCTCATCCCTCACCCTCATCTTCTTCTCCTTCTTCTTTCTCGTCTCCTTCTTCTCCTCCTTCTTAATCTTCCTCTTTTCCTCAACCTCCTCTTTCATCTTCTTAACTTTCTTCGACCTCTTCTCTTCCTTTTCTTCTTCCCCTTCTTCTTCCTTTTCTTCCTGTTATTCTACTCTTTGTTTGTCTTCCTAAATTGTTCTTTCCTCCTCCTTCATCTTCTTCCCTCTTCATTCTTCCTTCTTCCTATTAGCTCATATGAGACATTTTGAGGTGAAGTGTGAAACAAGGCTCCCCATAGGAATATTGAACTAATGAAATTGGTCATTTATTTGGGCAGGGGTCGCTGATTTTAATCATCCCTTTTTTTTCAGGGTTTTTCAATAGTCCAGTGGAGGGTCATCCAAATTTTTTATTGAATTTCTATATTCTTCATGCTTTGTCAGCAGTGTGAAATCTTTCTCTCACCGCTCGGCTTTTAGTGCACTGAACCTTTCTTGGCTTAATCAAGGCCTGAAATATTTATGTGAATACATTCAGTCTATTCAAATCATACCTGACTACCCGCTGCTCAAATAGTGCAAATCTCCCTGCAGTTTTGAATCATTCAGCTTTGAATATCTCATTTTTGCACAATATTTCTTCAGTGCAGCACATTTCTGATGCAAAGCTCTATTACTTATGTCGTAATGAGACGGAGCACCTTTGGCACCATAGAAACCTGCAAAGTGAGATACTTTTTAGCAAAGTGATATATTACTCTGAGGCAATAAAAGATAGATTTGTCTAATCTCTGAATATTTTTTTAGAAAGCAAAAGTTTTGGTGTAATCAGACGATATTTCCAGGTCCAAAATTATTATTTTTTGCTTTATAAATTGTTGTGTACACATAATTTGTGTGTGTCTTTGTGTGTCCAGACATTGAGTTCAAACAGAGGGATAAGGAGCATGTGGTGGAGGTGGAGGTGCTGTTTGACGGCATCAGAGAGATGAGGGAAGCCTTTACTCTCCACCTGAAGCCTGATGAAAACATGGTGGCTGAAACTCAGGTCAGGATGTGTTCGTGCCTAACCATCACACAGCGATCACACAAAATCCAAACAGACAGTGATGGAATTTCAGCTTGATGAAAAATGAAAGAGATGAAAAAAAGAAAAAAACATTGTTTTTCCTTTTTTTGATCTGACTCCCATTTATCCAGGTCGGTCCCTCTGAAATCAGGGATCTCTTTTTACAAGGTTATTCCAGCGCAGACAACAACAGCACTTACTGTAGTTGAAGGAATCATGAAAACATTTCATCATGAATTATAGATTTCCCAAGGAAAGAAGAACAGGAAGCAGGAGAGAAGAGGCAAAGAGAGCGAGTAAAAAGAGAAACCATGAATCAACCACGACTGAAGGACTGTAAATCATGAATGTAACTCCTGATGTCTGTATCTGTCTGTAGTTAGCTCTCATTAAATCTCTTTTTCTCTTGATCAGGTTACTAAAGTGATCGTGTACATCGAGGAGACCAACAGCATGGCTGACGTCACCTTCCCCTCTTTGCCTCATGTGGTTTCTCTCCTCCATTACGACGTCGCCAGGACACCAGACAACCTCCGCCCACCAGCCGGCTACCCTGTCATCTGTGTGACAGTGAGTCAAACTGACAGAACAATGTTCAGGAACACAAGCGGCTTTGATGACTGCACTGTCTCACAGCAAGATGGTTTTGGATTTGAAACATGCTGTTGTACCCATATGTGATAACAACTTCCCACAATGACAGGAACCAGTATTATTTAACATGTAACAATTTTAGTGTGGTTCATGTCCAATCCACCAACAAGGAGGAAGCAGGATTTATGATTTATACTCATACAAATCCCCACCAGAGGCTGGTGGAGATGATTCAGCTTGACTTTTGGAGGGCTGTTGTGTTGTCCGTCTTTATACAGTTTATAAAAAGATGGAGATTTGACCTCTGGTTTGACCAGGGTCTGTCTGCGTTGGTTCTCTGAGGGCATTAAGTACAAACACATGCATATTGAGGTTAACTGGAGACTCTAGATTACCTATAGCTTTAAATGTGAGAGTCAATAGTTTGTCTCTATATGTCAGCCCCGTGATACGCTTGCAACCTGTGCAGGGTGTACCCCCTCTCTCTCCATCAATGTCAGCTGGAATTGGCTCCAACCTTCAGTTGCAGAAACTAATCAGGACCCTCATCCTCTGGGAGAGGGGGGCACATTATTAACCCTCAGTACTCACGCTTCTCTTGAGTCAGACTTTAAGTGTCCTTCCACTGTTTGCTAGTCCGGCCTTAAAAGGCACATTACACAGTTTAGTAGGCCACAGCGTCAGTGCTTTTATACACAGGAGATCACTTCCACTCTTGAATACAGGTTCAGTGAGACACTTGGATTTTCCTGATGTGTTAAGTCATTTGTGTGTGTGTATGTGTGTGTGTGTTGTGGTCAGCTGTGTCGGAGGTTCTCCATGAAGACAAAGTGAAGTGCTCTTGTCAAAATAAGAGTGTTGAGTGCTGCACAATTAGGTGCAGCGTCAACAAGAAGTCAAATACACAAACATAACTCACTTAAACATTGAGATCTCCATGGCAACAGTCACTCATTTGTATTCGCCGCCTCTCTTTCCTCCGGCATCTGCTGTATCTTCCCCATCTCCCCGCTGTCCCTACCCACCGACCAACTGCTGCTATGTTCCTTATCCACTCTGCAGGCGTGCAACTCCAAGTACTCAGACTACGACAAGACCGGCTCTATCTGTGTGAGCGAGCACATCAACAATACCTTGACCCGCTACCGCTGGCTCATCAGCGCTCCAGCCGGCCCGGACGGCGTCACCAGCCCCATGAGGGAGGTGGACTTTGACACTTTCTTCACCTCCTCCAAGATGATCACGCTGGACTCGGTCTACTTCCAGGCAGGCTCCAGGGTCCAGTGCGCTGCCAGGGCTGTTAATTCTAATGGGGATGAAGGTCTAGAGTTCAGCAGCCCCATTGTCACTGTCAGCCAGGAGGAAGGTGAGGACAGTACAATAAGCATTTGCTCTGTGTTTCCAGTTATGTTTCCATTTCTCTATAGAAGGAATTGAACAGGGATTTGGCATCAATGATAACCAGTAGCGCTTTGTTCTCGCACAGCTTCATGAATGTTCAGGGATAACACATGTGAATGGACAGTCCTGAAAACACAAAAGATATAAAAGAAAAATGGAGACGTATTCATATAAGAAAATTCATAGAAAACTTGAGTATCTATTGTCATTATATCATATTTTTAATTTCTGATGCAATAATGTGTCAATAGAATTTTACTTTTGTAGTTGATCAGGGTGAAGCTAATTTAATTTAATCATTAAAGTATCACAACTTAATTCTGTTTTCATGAAGAGAAAAAACAAAGCCAGAGCTCTGACTGTATTCCAACGCTCTGAACTGAAACACAACTAAACAGTGGCAATTACCCACAATCCACAACTTCCTGAACCAGAGGAGCTGCTGCTGTAACAAATCCACCAAACTCTGATTAGAATTCTTCATAATTAAACAGTTCCCTGATGATTATTAAAGATAAACTCTGCTTTATAATAACTTCTAAGTCTTTTTAAATGATCTACAGTTCAGCTTTACTCTTCAACTCGCTGGACCTGATTCTGACTGTTGAAAGACAGTCAGTTCCACACTTCTCTCAGTTCCACACTTCTCACAGGAGATCGTACCATCTCACCAAAGTTACATAGAGCAAGAACATATGTTCAGGGACGAAGTGTGGGAATAAAAGAGGAAACATTCTCCATATTCACAGTCACTGAAACATCAAACTAATATTAAAGCTGCTTTTTTAACAATTAGCCATATTGTTAAAGATCATCATATGCTGTGGATGTAAAATTTTAATCTGCAAAATAAAACTGTCAAATAAATGTAGTGGAGTTGAAAGTACAATATTTCACCCTGAAACAATGGAGGAGAAGTAATTTGTGGTATAAAATGGAAAATAGTATCTCTTATTTGTACTAAAGTACTTGAGTTAATGTGCTTGGACCGTTTATCAAACTATAAGGGGATGAATACATGGCAGATGAGGCAGAGACACCATTTGCTTTGCGAACAAGGGCAGCTGTGGCTGAGGGGTAGAGCCGAGTGATTGTCCTCGAACCAGAGGGTCGGCGGTTTGATCCCCAGTCTTCCCCATCTGCGTGCCGTAGTGTCCTTAGACAAGATGCTGAATAAATTGCCAATGGATGCATTGTGTGAATGGAAAACTGTACTGTAATGCACTTTGAGTGGCCTTTAAGACCAGAAAAGCTCTATATAAATACAAACCATTTACAATAAACCATAATTCAATGCTTCTACAAGCTATGAGCTTTGAAGAGAGTTCACAGCTCTCACTCTTCTCTCAAATGCTGCCGTTGCTATGCTATTACTTATGCTCCGCTCCCTCTACCCACAAATCCTGAAAGCAACACTCGCTCTCTCTCTCTGGGCGGTAACAAGGTATTCTTAGAAATATGGAAATTGCTACCTGACTCAGATCAGCCAGGTTATGAGAAATGTATTTTACTGTGTGATCTGCTGTAATGTCAAATAACTGCACATGGATTTATTAGCTCGAATCAGAGACGTTCAGTTTGACCTTGTCTCCTCGTCTCCCCTGTCAAACTTAAGGTATGTGTCAACCACGTAAGATGGGGACCGTTGGCGCCGAGCCGTTCTCCGCCAAGCTACGCTACACGGGCACAGACGACCCGATACACCCCAACCTCATCAAAGTGACTGTTACCATGCCTCACATAGATGGTAGGTCGGAGCTGGAGGCAGGACTTGTACCACAGATGAAGTGTGATGTAGTGTGTGTAATATTCACGTCTGGGGATCCTCAGGAGCGTGACAGCCAGAATATAGATGGTTTGTATCGAACCTCAGTGTAGAGAGCCTCCAGCACACCCCACTACTTAACATTCCCTTCTTGATTTTTAATCAGTTTGCTTCTGCCTTGTCTCCACCAGGTTTCCTTCCTCCTCACTCCCCTGCTCTTAGTTTCCTTTCTCCACTTCTCCCCACTCAACGGCCTCTTCCGTTCCAAGTTTCTGAAATAATCATTTTGCATCAAAGATAGTCGGGGGCGCTCGGGATGACCTGCCCTCTCTCTGTCTCGCAGGCATGCTTCCAGTAATCTCCACTCGGCCACTCATGAACTTTGACCTGACTCTCAGCCCAGACGGAACTCGAGTCGGAAACCACCGCTGCTCCAACTTGCTCGACCACAGCGAGGTCACCACCGGCTACGGCTTCATCACAGCTTCGACGCGCAGCCCCGAGAGCATGGGAGACATGGCGCCGTATCAGTTCAGCAGCGCTCTGCGGGGGAACAGCACGCTGCGCTTCTACAGGAACCTCAACCTGGAGGCCTGTCTCTGGGAGTTCACCAGCTACTACCACATGTCCGAGCTGCTCACTGACTGCGGAGGCACCATAGGGACTGATGGACAGGTGTGTGTGGGTTTCTGTGCACATATGTACACAATGCATGAATTCCAATCAGGGGTTTGTATGTACATCTGTTTGACTGTGTGTGTGTGTCCACCTGTGTATGTGACAGTCTGTATGTTCAGTTTATTTGCAGCCTTCTGAGTGAGAGGGGCGCACAGACAGAACGGCACCATGTCTATTTGCCTGTGTCTCCCTCAGTGAATGCTTTCCAGCTCTGCAGTCCATCATGTGATTGGCAACTTTTAGCGTGCATGCACACACAGGTACACAGAGATATGCACGCTCAAACAAAGCGCTGCCAGCCTGTCCAATAATCCTTACACCTCTGCTCTCAACAAGGGGCATTAAAGTTTGTAAGAAATCTGTGAAATCATGAAAGGAAAAGAAACGATTGAGTTGGAGTATTATACCTTAAGCACACCAACATCCTGTCAATTGTTACCATCAGGCAGCTTGGCTCAGTTTTTCCTTTCCTGACTCAGTGGTTTGACTGGAGAAGTCAGACATTACTGTTAAATGTCGGTGTTATTGTCAGCTGTCAGTTTGATGCTAACAAACTTCCAGTAGCTTTTTGCTTTTGTTGCACTCTGCCGTTGTTGCATCATTGCAGCAGATGGTGCAATTGTTCTTTTATTGTTGTGTTCTGTTCAGAGCTGCAGTGTTCTTCTCCTGCTTCTTGTTGTTATTGTGCATTAGGAAACAGACCCCTGCTCCCTTGCTCATGTCCTGCTGCTCTTTTGTGTTTTCTCAGTCTTTGATCTATGAGCTTCATGGTGCTGATCAGAGTGTGTGTGCGTGTGTGTGCATGTGTGTGTGAGAGACAGCAATAGGGAACAAATAAGAAATTAATTTACTTGTCCCCAGTCACAGTGAGAACAGCTTGCACACATAGTTACACATGATGCCAGTCATCCACAAGACCCCAAGTCCCCTTCGTTAAGGGAGATCACTGTCACGCTGTCACTTGGGTTAGGTTGTTTTTTTTTAACAAGTGCCAAAAGGGGAAAAAAAGAAGCAGTCACAACCTTTCAGCTCCTCCAGGGTGCACAAATCAAAGAGTGCAGGAAAAGGTGGATAATTAGTTTCCCTCTGAAGAACTAAAGACAAAACTAATGTTCAAACTGGAATGACACTCAGTGGAGAGCATACCATCTATTAGGTTGATTTAGATATGGAGAACTATTGAAGACACATAAATTGTTGATATCCTGCACTGAATCCACATTTTCTCAGTGCAGGTGGTAGTTACAGGATTCTGGTCCCATTTGTTACTACACAGTGGCTGACACAAGACTCCCCCCCCTTATGAAATCACATTTAAATCCATTAGATCCAGATTTTTATTTGTATCTGCACCAAATTACACACACTCATTGCTATCAGTCCCCCTCATCAACAACAATTTAGTATTTTTAGAGAAATCAAAGAAACATTTCTGCCTCATCCCACAATGTTAAAGAAAGTGAAAAAAAAAACCTGGATCTATTTCTGCACCAAATTTTATTGTGGTTATTATTGACCGCATCCGTCCATGAAGGTTTCCCTCCTGTAGTTTTTGCGGAAACTTGTTTTCAAATACAAATCATTTTTATTGTTATAAAAAGCTGGATCCATGATTTACTCCTTTATTTAGATGAGAGATTTAGGAGTGGGGAGTTATTTTTCATTGTCCTGGGTTGCATTTCTAAAATTGAAAAGTAAAGATGATGATATTCCAGTGCAAGATGAGCTGCTGCAAAATGTATTCCTTTTTTTCTAGTCAGTATAAAGTTATTTTTAAAAGGTTTACAAAATAGAATTATGGCTTTTTCAAACCTGACGACTGAGGTAGTTTGTCTTCTATGGTTTGTAGTCATTTAATTTATAATTTGACTCCTGAGTCAGCGATTTCACATTTTACTCCACTGAGACTAAACAGATTCTGTGGTGCATCGGGTGGATTGGGTAATAAATTACAGGTCTTTTGTGCAGATTCCCTCTGTTCTCAAAGATACCAGACTCTCAATGCAGTGAAACGTAATGCTGTGTTAGGTTAGATATGTTGCTTTAGAATTAAAATGTCTCTAAATGTCATCAAATAAAAGAATGGTTGGAGAAGGGGGAGCACATACGGGGGTTAGAAATCACGTTCACATTTTTTTTTACTGAAAACAGAAAAAAGTCCAATTTAATTTCAATCAAGTTCTAAAAAATACTTTTGGCTTTTGTCAAACTTCTGTGGATGCATAAAAATAATGTCCACAAAATAATGTTAGTGAACAGAGACACCTTGTGGCTGTCTTGTGTTCATACATCTAAGATTTTATGATGGCTCCAAGATTTGTGGGATTTTTTTGCTTTAATAAATCAATGAAGAATAAAGGACAAGATGTTGTACATAAATATGATCAAAGTGTGCGTTGTAGATCTGTTCCCCGCTCCCTCCCAGTCTTTAAATACCAAACTTTAAACTAATATAGAAAAGAATTACACAAGCCCATGTGAGTGTGGTTCCTTGTGTACAGCGCTGAACGACTTGTCTGAGTAGGAGTGAAAGAGTTCAAGCACCTTGTGGAGGAGAACAGTGTGATCACCTGTTACATCTCCTCACTGCTTTTTATAGCTACTAAATATTTCTGGTTTATTGCTTCAACTACAAAATTTGGTAAAGAAACAGTCTTGTCACTAGTGAACATTATGAGCAGTTGTAGTGGTTGATAGTTTTGAAGGCTGCATTCAGTAGACTTGTTTTTACTCATCGCTGCTGGAAACATCTGTACAGGTGCTGAACCTGGTCCAGTCCTACGTGACCCTGCGTGTGCCTCTCTACGTGTCGTATGTGTTCCACTCGCCCGTGGGAACCGGTGGCTGGCAGCACTTCGACCTGCAGTCCGAGCTGCGTCTCACGTTTGTATACGACACAGCCATTCTGTGGAAGGACGGCATCGGCAGCCCCCCACAGGCCGAACTACAGGGTAAGTTCTCCAGATTGAGAGAAGATGATAGTCCCCGTTTGTGGTCAACAGCCTCTGTAGAATCCCACGTGTTTGCATGTGTCCAGGTGCGTTGTACCCGACCAGCATGCGGATCAATGACCAGGGACGTCTGGTGGTAAACTTCCGCACCAAGGCTCGTTTCAGGGGTCTGTTTTTGGAGTCTCACTCTGGAGGCAGAATAAAAAGAGCTGGTGAGACTGAAGATACAGAAAAATGACCAGTTTCATTGATTTTAACACTTTTTTATGAAGCAGTCTTTATGAACTTGTCCTCCTCTCAATGTCTGTTAACCAGGAACCTCCATGTTGTCCATGGTGATGAGTGTGGACCACCCGGGCCTGACCTTTAACCTCACATTAGTGAGGAGTGAGCCCACCTACAACCAGCCTGTCCAGCAGTGGACGTTCACGTCAGACTTTGCTGTAAGTATGGCTGCATTATTTATTTATTTGTGTGGTGTGAAAACACCTGGACGGAGACAGTCTCACGCTTGTGTGTCTTCTCTGCTCCACACAGGTGAGAGATTACTCCGGGACTTACACAGTGAAGCTGATCCCCTGTACGACAGCACAGAATATGGAATACACTGTTCCACCTGTTTGCAGTCCCAGAGAACCAGTCACCTTCGACCTCGACATCAGGTTCCAGCAAGTAAGACGGACTCAGTTTAGACTTTAAGATCCAGAAATGTTATTCTTCGTTTCACTCTCTCTGCATCAGTAATTCTGTCTCTCTTTAGTAGCAATGCTATCCCTCGCTAACTGTGTCCGTCCCTCTCCAGGTGAGCGACCCGGTTGCAGTAGAATTCAGTTTGAACACTCAGTTGTTCTTGTTGTCGAAGAGAAGTCTGTGGCTCTCCGATGGCTCCACAGGTTTCGGTCAGGAGAGCGACGTAGCCTTTTCTGAGGGTGAGTGTCTCTGACAAGCTTAAAAACGGAATCATCTCCGCTGTGATCATTTCAGGGAAGATTAACAAAGAACTCCTCTAGTGTCTGTAGATGTTTTTGTCCCATTCTCTACATGTGGAAATTAGCTTGATATCACTTTTTGAAGCTGTTAATTTGAGTTGATGTTTACAGTGACCATTATATCAGCTGACACTACATTGTCTCGCGGTATTTAAATCTGAAATTCAAGTCTGAAGGCATTACATTTTACTGGAAGACCAAATATACATTAACATTATGTTTGAAACGATTCAATTAATTTGGTCGTTTTTGTTTCATTCATACATATTAGATAGTAAAGCACAGGAAGAAAATTTATCTAAGAATTAATATGTAAAGATGTGGGCATTGGTTAGCAGTGATGTTCTGTGTATGGATTTTTGTTTCTATCTCTTTTTATATATTGATGTGACTCATCCTTTGTTTCAGGTGATACGGTCTACGGTCGTGTGATGGTCGACCCTGTGCAGAACCTGGGAGACTCTTTCTTCTGCAGCATAGAGAAGGTTTTCCTTTGCACCGGAGCTGATGGATACGTTCCCAAGTACAATCCCACCAAGTTTGAATTTGGCTGCCTGGCTGATTCTCCGTCACTGCTTTATAGATTCAAGATTCTTGTAAGTATTTTTAAGTGGTTCAATGCACTGAGAGATGGAAAAATAGTATTTTACAGCAAAAATATAATTTCCCTACTTTCTAACACACGTCATTAGGACAAGGCTCAGCCAGAGACTCAGGCCCGTGTGTTTGGTGACGTGAGTTTTAACGCTGTGCTGGCAGTGGATGATCCGTCAGCCATGTCCCTCGTCAGACAGCCGGGGTCTGATGGCTTCAGACTGGACTCTACAGCCATGTTTCAGGTATCCTGTATTTAATTTTTCCTCATAAACAATTACTTCAAAAAGCAGTGACTGCTCTAGTTTTGTGAATTGAACATCAGTCTTCATGATTTTTTTGTGTTCCTCAGGTTGCTGCAGGTCGCGAGTGGTTCATTCACACCATCTACACAGTCCGATCCAAAGCGAGCGCTAACAGAGGAATCGGGAAGCGCAGCCTCGAGTACCACTCCTTGGTTTCCTCGAGCAACGACCTCACCTCCAGTGTCAAAGGTCACCGCTCCAGGAGATCAGCTGGCGATGAGGTCCCAGAGGTCACTGAGGATATCGGAGCTGACAACAACCGGGGTACCAACATCATGCATATTGCTTTGGACCGCACCAAGAGGCGGGCGGCAGGGCTGAACGAGATGTTCGCCAACGGGCTGGAACCGAGTGAGCTGAACGCAGAGGAGGAAGAGGAGGGTCTGGTGACAGTGGTGGGGGCGCTGGTGGGCGTGCTGCTGACTGTGCTCATCGTGGTCACTGTCGTACTCGTGCTGCGATCCAGACAGAAGGATGTGAAGGAGGGATGGAGGGAGGGGGTGCAGGAGGTGGTGAAAGGGTCTGTGAGCACGGAGCCCATGTTGGTGGTGAGGATGCAAGACTGCCACAACAGCTCAGAGGTCTGAGCAGCGGATATGTGGATGGACAGATGGACAAAGGGATGAGGGAGCTTTTATAAAAACTTTTGGATTTTCTTTTTTTTTTCTTTTTAACTGATATTAAATTACTTTCATAACACCAAAAATCTGAGAGTGATCATATGCGTTATTGGGTGTGAGTGTGCGCGTGCCTGTTAGTGGGGGGGTTTCTACAGTATTGGATCCCTTATGCACCTTGATTCCAGCACAGAAACCAGTACTACACACTGTCCGATTCACTTAACTTAACATTCCAACTTGTACTTGTAGTGGTAGCGTGGGATTTCAATTCTCTCTAACTGGCTTTATGGTTAAAGTGCCTGAAGCAGCTATGACCCTTCAGGACAGTGTGAGTCACAGAGAGCAGCTTGTGTCACACAGTCACAGATGTAGTGTGGCATTTGAATCCTGGGTAATTGTCACAAAGTGATGTCAACGTTCACACTGAGAGAACTGAAAAAGAACATTCAGATGTTATTGACAAAACTACTGTGCAACTCTTTAAAACATCACTGCAAACCAGGACAGCATTTAGACAGATTGCGAACAATAAATTGGATCTTTGCATTTTACAATTGGATGCAAACGTCTTTTATTTACACAATAATCTGTGTTTACTGTCCTCAATGTTAATTCAAATCCATCCATGCAAGGACTATATTAGCTGAAAGACAAAGATTGGACTGATTAGAAACATTGAACCTAAATATTTGGCTCCAGAATTTTTTTAAATATGCTGCATGAGTAGATTAATCTTCATCCCGGGCTGAACTGTGCCTTTAGGTCTAATATTTTGTCCTGGAATATTGGGACGTTCACACTGGATATCACAGTAAAGATAATGAATAAACACAATCTGTGAAGGAAACCTGCATGACTCTCATATCAGACGACTGGAGATAAAAACCACTGCTGTCAGAATTTAACCAGCTGAATAGTTTATTCATCCAACATGTTTACTGTTCATTTTGGTGCCCATAAAATGAGGAAATTCCTTCTGTGATGTGTCAACCATTTCTGTAGCTGCTGAGTTGGTTCTTCACACCTTTTTTTTCTCATGTTGTGTCTTTTGTAAAAAAATCTAAAATACTTCTGGGCATAAATAACACTGGACACATACATATGAGACACTCATCTCAGGAGTTATTTATTTTTCAGAGAATGGACTTTGTGTTCTTATTAAAAAGCTCTGTGGAGCCACTTCTGTTTCACTGCTCTTAAGTGTGGTGCCGTGAACAAGCAAATACTGAATTCACATGCAATGATTTGACCCGTTTCTCTCAAACTATGTTCCTGTGCTTTATTTCTGTCACTCGTGCTGTGTGGGTTTTCACTGTGCTGACTCATGTTTGTTCGAACAAAGGATGCAAACAACAACAGCTTCTTACAGATCAGTGTGTCGCCATTAGAAATGTTACATTTAGGGCATTTCATATAATCTGCTCTCTCGTTATTTTCATCAATGTCACTGGTTAGATTTCTGTGTTGTTGAAACCTGTGTCTTACTCTGCTTTGAATATACAACAAGCTGGGATCAGTGTTCCTAAATATCTGTCTTATGATGGTGTTGTGAGTCATGTACTTGTTTCCAATGTTTATCAGGGTCGTATCTGATGTGATGAACGTCATCTGTGGTATGAATCAGTGTGAGGGATGGACGGGTGCATACAGCTTAAAGAGTGTGAATTCGTATTATTTTCACCCTGATGAATTTGGAAATGACACCATATCTGACATCAAATGCACTTTTTGAGCCACATCCCTCACACATGCCAATCCAAGCTATGCAATGTAGTGTATAACCCACAGCCAGTTATCCCCATGTATATGAACATTTTAGCACAAACAGTCAAACTTGATAATCACTTTGTGTCTTTTTATGAATGGGTTTTTATGTATATGTATTTAAGAATAAATATTGTTGCTTACTGGTCGGGATTTGCTGATTTTACTGAGTAAAGACCTGGAATGTGACTCCGACTCAAAAATAAGTTTTTAAGATTGAGACCTGAGATCAGAATCAGGATTGTGTCTCTTGACAAGTAGATTTTGAACATAAAAGGATTTGGCTTTGTTGTTCCACGCATATTAAGTAGAAAAACATGGAGACATCACTGATCAAGGAGGAAGAGGAAGACAGGAACTGAAAGTACAAGAGCAATAAGTGAAAAAGCTAAACATAGAAATTAAATATAGATTTTTTGTCAAACCAATAATCAATATATGTGCGATATAAAAAATGGTGGAAAATGTGAGTTGTATTATTTGTTATTGGTTCGAACCCCACCGTGATGGTATCGCCCGCTGAGCAGGAGGGAGAGAGGGACGACTCTGATTGGCTGAGAGGGGAGATGACGTAGCACAAATGTGGCCGCTGCACTACTTCCGCCCTCACTTCCTGCAGTCTGCTGTGCTGCTGCTGGCCCGTGAACATGGCGACCGCCGGAGCTGCTGACGACTGGAAGAAGGAGCTCACATGTGCGATCTGTTTGGATTATTTCAAGGACCCCGTCATCCTGAAGTGCGGCCACAACTTCTGTCGCTTCTGCATCTGCATGCACTGGGACGAAAATGGCGGAGACTACGGTTACCAGTGCCCCCAGTGCCGAACGGTGCGTTGCTGCTCTGCTTGTCTTCACTCAGTGTGTTGCTGCCGTCCAGAGACAGACACACACAGACACACAGACACGCACACAGACACAGACACACACACAATCGACTGATTCAAAGTGCCCGAGTCTGTTGTCTGTTGATATCAGCAACCCATTTTTATTTTGCAGCCACTGCTACTAGCTGACATTAGCTAGCTAAACTGTAGCAGCAGGTAAAAACTCTATTGATTGGCAGGTTGGTCAATTGACAGCAGTTTTAGATAAATTGAGAAAGTTAAGGAAACGGAGACATTTTTTATTAGAAGGGGTCAAGACACGTGATTTGTCAAACTTGTGTGACTTGTTTGCACCCACTGCTGCTAGCTAACGTCAGCTAGCAGCAGGTTAAAAACGCCATTGAAAATAAAGGAAATGGAGACATTTTAACGTGAAGGGGAAGACGTGCATTCTCAAAAACATGTGGAACGTATCTGGATGGGATTGTTTGCAGCCACTGCTGCTAGCTGGCGTTAGCTAGCTAAAATGTAGCAGCAGGTAAAAACACGGTTATCTGGAATTTGGGCGATCAAGAGCAATGGTTCCAAAACTCTTCGATGGGAACATTTTGGCAAACACATTTTCTTGGGAAGGGGGGGAAGTCACATGTTTGGTCGTACACAGGTGTAACACATCTGGATGGGATTGTTTGTAGCCACTGCTGCTAGCTGCTGTTAGCTTGCTGGAATGTTGCAGCACATAGGGTAGCTGTGTTTGAGTTTTTTAGCTACAGAAGAGAGATGTTGTCATGGACAATAAACACACACTGAATAAAACTGCATGATCACAGACTTCCTCTTTCTCAGTTGCTTTTTTTGTTGTTCTTACAGGTGTTCAACAAGAGGACCTTCACTAAAAACTACCTGGTGCAGAACCTGGTGGCCAAACTGGACGACCTGGAGTGTCTGGGGTCCAGTTCTTCACCCCCTCAGCCCGTCAAAGTTGATGGGAAGTGTGAACAACATGGAGAAGAGCTGAAACTCTATTGCCAGACTGACAAAAGGCTTATCTGTGTTGTGTGCCGGGAATCTAGAGCACACAGGTCGGTCGTGTATTCACCTTTTTATATAGGGATGCTACAGACCTGTTAGTTTACTCTGAAAAATGTATTTCTTGCAAATTCTTGTGTGTAAACCTTGTCACTAAGAATTTCCCAAAAGCAAGAGTTTCAGGAATGGCTATGTAAACACTGAGTCTAGCTGGCAGTCCCTAATGGCAGTTGCCATAGCAATCAAGGCCGTAGCACAGACCCTAATCAGAAAAGATGATAAACCAAGCCTATGGTTGAGTAAACAGTAAACTTGTGCCCATCAGGGACACAAGGAACGAGGTCGTCTTCTTTTCTTTTGCATGAATTAAACATTGTGTGCCTGTGAACTTTGTCCACCAAAAGTTCTCCCTAAAAAATAATCATTCATCTACTTTAACATGTACCTTTTAAATTTCTGTTGTTCTTAACAATATGTTTTAACTGTGTTAGGATTTTTTAAATCAGTCTTCTGGATTTTTAACAGTGAAACAAGATGATCTCAAGCTCAAATCATGTTCCAGATTCTGGGTTTAAGAACAAGTGGCACAGAGCTTTTTTAAAAAAAACTCTGAGGCTCTGGAACACTGCCTAAGGAAATACGGCAGGTTGAGTCAGTATCTTCCTTTTTTAAATTAAAGCTAAAACATACTTTTATTATCCCACAAGCACAGTCCCCGATTTTACCTAATTCTACTTTTTATTACTGAATTAGGTCGTGCAAAAAAATTCAGCCACATATTTAGTGTTTTCATTCTGTACTTTTAGTTTGAATGTATTATAGAATTTTTTTATTTGTAAGGCACTTTGTAACTTTGTTTTGAGAAGTGCTATATAAATGGTTATGTGTTTTCATAATTTGATAAACAGAACTTTCCCTCATGTATGTTTGGGTATTGTTGTCATCCTCAAACAAACAATATCCTTATTTGGACAAGTACGTTTTCTACAGGTTTAAATACACCCAGCAAGGACCATGACCTTCAGCCTACACCAGCAAATGTAGCAATACAGCACCAGAGGCAGTGATGAAGAAGGCTGTAAACACAAGTCTGTTTTCATGAGGAGTGAAATGCTGTTTCTACTGTTTTTTTGTGTGTGACACGCTGCTCTGGAAACTAACTAGTTGTCCATTTGTCTCGTTTCAGACACCATGAGGTGGCACCAGTGCCAGAAGTTGCAAATGATATGAGGGTAAGTTGGCAAAGAGATCAGTTGTTTTCTTCAGTGCATCTAACATCTATTGGGTTTTCAATATGATTGATCATATTCTGACATAATGTGCATGTGTCTTGATGATGTTTTATAACAGATGGAGTTAAAGCAGAGGCTAATGGAGCTCAACTGGGAGAAGTCTCTGTGTATGGACGTTATAACAGCTGAAGCGCTAAACAAAGATGAAGCACTGGTAAGGATGGGCCTTTTTTTGGTTTTCGCTGCTAAAGTTCACAGACAGTATTTGTGGTGCAAACCTGTGGAGTGTTTGATTCAAGGTTAAATCATCTGGAACTTTTGAATTTAATTCAAGTAAACTTGAATGTTAACAACAAAGTGGAATCCATCTTAGATGCGCGATTAAGCTTCATGAAGTGGTCTTTGCAAATATTAGGGAAAACATTGAACAGGAAAGTTGTCTATGAACTTGCACTATGTTCAAATCTGTTTTGCTAACCCTTTGAACCTCTATTTCAAAGGTCAACAAACGGAGAATCAAGGAGAAGATTGAGGCAGATATCGGTGCCATGGTCCAGTTCCTGCTAGATGAGCGAGACTCCCTGCTCGAGGGCCTGGATGGTCAGGCGGAGGCCGCCGTGTCACTGTTGGATGAAAACTTGAATACACTGAAGGAAGAAGGGACAGCTTTGGACAAAATCATAGCGGATATCCACAGCCACATCGGTGGGAAAACGAGCTTTGAGGTCAGTGCGACTTCACACTGAATCTGAAATTGTTTTGTGTAATTACTTAAGTTTCTGAAGATTCTCAGTCATCTAGTTCATGGTCTCTTCAGAAGTTGTGAAAGTGGATGTACGCAACTGGACTGGCTTGTGTTTCTTGGAAACATTTTCAAATCAAAATATGTTTTTCTTCCAACAGAGCCTTGCTGAGACATGGAATGAGTAAGTGGCTAAAAATTATTAATTTGAACCTATGAAATCCTTTATTTTTATTTACAAATTAACATTTGTTTTGTCACATTGCTGCCTCCCTTCCCAGAGTCGCCCACCGAGACCCTCCGCTTACCCCCGCAGTTCTTGGTGTGAATACTGGATATCCAAAATACTCAGGGCCCATCCAGCTTATCTTGTGGAAGAAGATGATGCATGTTCTGCACACCAGTGAGTTTCACACACTGGGCACAGTGAAGATGTTCCTGTAGACTGATGTTAAGTGTAGTTAAATATTTAATTCTTGTCTAGGTTTGCTCCAGGTGCTGCACTTTTCCACACACTCAAAAGAAATGCAGGTTACTGGGTGACTCTGTAGTGTTTGGGCTTCAGATTTACTTCAGGCCTAAGCCCAGCGTACTAGTAAGATGAATTAACCTCTCGCTGTTTCTCTTTAGTGCCTCAGAACCTCACTTTGGACCCCGACACCGCTCACCCATACCTGATCATCTCAGACTTTGACACCAAAGTGGAGGAGGGCCATGTTCGTAACCAGGACCCAGAGACGCCCGGCCGCTTCAGCCGCTTCTGTGGCGTGCTGGCCATAGCCCAGTACTCCAGTGGCCAGCACTACTGGGAGGTGGATGTGAGGGACAAAGGCGTGTGGTACCTGGGAGTCACCACTCAGAGCAGCAACAGGAAGGGCTTTGTCAACCTCACACCCTCCGCAGGATACTGGAGTCTGTGTCTGCAGGACCGGCTGTACGCCAACGATGAAGACGGACGCATCCCGGTGGCAGACTACTGGGACTCTCCCCGGGTCGGTGTCTTTCTAGACTACGACAAAGGGCGCCTTAGCTTCTACGACGGCGTCACAATGAAGAGACTTTACATGTTTGACACCTGCTTTGAGGAAGCAGTCAGCCCTTTCTTCAGCCCAGGGAAAAACGATCCAGGCAGCAGGCTGCAGATATGCCACTATTACTGAGAGAGCTGCAGCGAGGCTTTTAAATGAATTGTTTAAGCGTCAATTCGTGTACGCCTGTGTTTCCAGATTTGCTGTTGGCAAGTTGCAAAGGTTTAGACACACACTGTAGGCTCATAACCCTGACTACTGTGGCTGGGTGTTAGGAGAGGTGCTTTGTTGTCTATATCACTGTGTCTTTTGGGATACAGATGCTCCTGTTGATTGGAGCACGGCTCCGATCCTGTTAGCAACCGCTATGCTACATTATTGTACATAAACGTTTTTGTTGGACAGGGTCCGAGCTCCGGCCTTGTTGGTTAGACCTGTAAGGAAACATGGCCTCGTTATCACATTGATACTTGTTGACTCCCTCATTAGTTCTAGACTGAAGAACAGTCGGAGCTGATGACCACCAGATTTCAGTGACTCGATTTGGTCACAATCTCAGCTCTCGGACACTGATTTGACTTCCAGAAACTAATGGCTCAGGTTGTTTCGTGGATTTTAACTCCAGTACAGATAATTTTATCTTTTAAAACTTTACCTGTCCTTATTTTTTTTTTATAATTCTGTACATTCTCTTATGACTGTTGCAAATTTCTCTTTATAATTGCTCTGAGGGTTTGTGAGCAGATATACGAACAATACAATTGGCTTTGTTGGAGTTTTTCCACTGGATCTGCTCGAAAGTGAGCAAGTGCAAAGCCAATATTTTCAAATATTCTTGTGACCAATTATTAGCCATCATTAATGTAGTTAATCAGCTACATATGCCCGTACATATTTAAGTGGTCGAACCCGTAGATATGTCTTACTGTATAAAAACATTCCATCACATCCATGAGCCGCAACAGCGTTTATTTTATATTCCGTTAAATAATCCTGCTTCAGTTGTTTTGACGAGTTGGCCATTTTATTCAAATTGAATGTAAAATACTTGTATTTGGACAGTTGTATAAATATTTGTCCTTTCTCTCTTAAATGTACGTTTTACATATTTTCTTGCTTGTGCAGTTTGCCAAAGCTTTTATTGCAGGGCAGAGTAGAAACATTTAACAGGATCAGTGATAAAATTTGAGACGGCGTGCCATCGATCTCAAGATGCTTGTTTTTTGTTTGTTTTGTCTAAGATGGTGAACATCATTTCATACCTGTACATTACATTTGGTTGCTTTTCTCATCCATGTGTACAGCGAAGCAGTTTTTGAGACGTCTTGACAAATGACATAAAAAATGATCTTGTTATTCCTGTTTTTGGCTGTTTCCTGCTTTTACTGTGCTTTGTTTCTCAGTTTGCAGTTGGTTTTAAAAGAAGACAAAGGTGTTCATTTGTATCCCAGTTTTAAAGCTTTTAATCTGTTCAAGCCTTCCCCTCAAATTTCACTCCTAAGCTTTATATGTGACGCTCCTAAAGAAGGCTCATTTGTTTCCATCCTAAACTACATCAGAAATGCTCAAACTGCCTGCAGTGGCCAGGCTATCTATAGTGTAAGAGGGTTGTGGTTTCCTGTTTTCTCATCTCTTGCTTTTCATGTTCAGCACACCCTCAACAGAGGAAACAAATAGTTGAACAATAGCCGCACCTTAAATTGTATGTCATCCTCTCTGCCCCCATGTAACAGAAACTGAATATCCGTCTCTTTCTACCCATTGGGTTTAGCTTCAGATAGCTGTCCCCAAAGAAGGAGACATTTGTCTTTTGAAGTGATATATGTGAAATAAAGATTATTGGCAATTCTGCAAAATCAGAGAAAAATTATAGGGAGGAGGAATTTTTAAGTTTCAAATTCAAACTTTTAAGTAAATCAAAATTCCTTTGAACAATCTGACGATGCAGAAATGCATAACCATGCCACTGGAAAGCCTCCATTACCTGGACATTTCCTACAGCGTGTAACCCAGAGCGTTCAGCAAATTTAACAGTTATTTCAAATAACCAAGAAACAAAAAATTCTGAATATGCAGATTCCTGTATTACAAAGGAGAAACACAGCCGTGCTGATATATCGTCCTGCAGAAAAAGAAAAATTCACCTGATTTCCCAAAGAATTTTTAACACTTCCACAAAAGAATTAATGAACTTAAGTGTAGTTATATAAAACAGACCATTTACACAACAGTTGGTTCTTTAATATTCTTTAATATTTACAATTATACCTTTGCCATGATTACATAGTGATTAGTTCTTTGTAAGACTGGCCTCTTGTAGTTTACAGCAGGACAACACAACATGGTTAATGCAGTGTTGAAATTACATCGGAAAAAAGAAAAATTGTTGGACTGACTAAAAAGAAAAGTGAATTTGATGATATTGATCACACACACAAATGAACTAAGTTTGTTCAAATTATAGTTGAGTTATATTTATACAGTGGATAAATTAGATTTGAAAAAACCAGTTTGCCGGTATCAGAAAATCCGTTTCTTTTTAAGTTGGTATTATACAATCTTATTTTTTAAAGAGAACATGTGCGTCTGTAACTTTACACAGAGCCAGTAAAAAATAAAACCCAATTTTCCAGTAAGTAGGAAAAACAGATGGAACGACAGGATGGATCACAGATCAATGATCAGGCACAGTTTAATTATAAAACAAGTTTTGTTAAAAACTACGTCACTGTGTGTTAGCTGGTGTTGTGTTTCTCTTGGAGTCACAGAAAAAACCTTGAACTACAAAGCAACTACTGGAAAAGTTCATGAAAAATGTGCCTGTCAGCTACAACAAGAATATGCTTGTAATACACAGTACACTTTCAGATTATGTTCAATGATAACTACACAGAGGCATATATTACTCTTGCAAACTATATATAACTCTTATAATATTTGTGTTTGTGCAATGTTCAACAACAACGTACAACAAACGTGTTTTCGGCTGAAGGAAATGTTCTAGTTAGATTTATATAGACTGTATATAAAGATGGACGATATTTAAGCTCCCCCAAAAGTGAAGCCAAAGCATTTTGCCCGCCCCCCGGTGGCTGGCTGCAGTATAGGTTATAAATTTAATTAAAATCTAATAAAGGTCCAAAAAAAAAATTCTCAAAAATGGTTTCTGCCATTTTGAGTTTGAGCTCACTTTAAGAAGAGGCAGAATCAGAGAAGGGCTTTCAGTGCTTCAAGTTACGAGGCCTATGTACAACGACGTTTTGGCAAAGAGGAGACAGCTCAAAATGCACCGATTAGAAAAATAATTTGTTGAACAAATTATGTAGAAAAGAAAATTAGAAATAAATTAAGTCCTTTGGAAAAAAAAAAGATAAAACACAGCAAAATAACGTGTATACAACATTGTTCCGTTGATGTTTGCAGGTCATTTAGTTGGCTACTACTTGGCGTGACGTTCTAGCGTATTAGTAAATACTCCAGTGTTGAAATCCTTGATGCATTTAGTGCTGGAATAAGTTGGCTATATAGTGAAATAACATGGACATCAAATCCAGATATACATCTAAATATGCATATGTACAACGACGTCAGGTTGTAGATATGAATATGCAAAAAGTGCAAGAAGTGGTGGGGTCAGATATGAGAAGTTTGTTTTGGTTGATATAAAGATAAATGAGTTGTGAAGGAACCAGATCAGTTTTTGTTCTATTACCTGTTGTGCTTCTTGATGCTTCTCTTTGGATACCCAAACAACAACAACAACAAAAACTTGCATATACATGTTGGTAACAAACAGAAATATTGATAAGGTGCAGAATGAGAACAAGAAACGATGTCTTTAAATCAACACATTCCTGTCTGTGTGTACCCCGGAGTATTACGACCACTCAAAGGGAAAGAAATATCGGAGAGTCGGAAAATCAAGTCATAGTTCACAAGAAAAAATAGGTTCATTTATGAAGAATAAAGTTGCAATAGTTTTTTTCGTCAAATTTTGATTTAATTCTTGACTTAAATTACAAATTTCCACTTCATAATATTTATCATTTCCACGTAACATTTGATCTTTATTCTGGATATCTCCGATTTTCTTTTCTTTAAGTGGCCCTAATACTCCGTCGTACTGCGCGAGTTCTGTTGTGAGGATTGGAAACTGTAAGGCAGTGACCACGGGTAATTTTTTGGAGCGAACTGACGTGCAACAGTGTTCCAGAAGAGGCCCGAGCAGCGACTCTTCACCGGGACACAGAGGTGACCTTCGCCTCACTTCTCTTGCTGGTCGCTGGGAGAGTTGCGCGTCTGCTTTGCCCCAAAAAATTGCAGTGTATCACCAACTTTAAAAACTGTCAGGCTGTCGACTGGTGAGGTCACACTCATGAGACATAGATCTGAAACATCTGGTTCCAGAGGTCAATTTCCACTTCGGTTGTCAAATAATAAGTGCCTGAGTTGAACATGAACTTTTATTTCCTTTAAACGTTGTTTTACCAGAAGTCTTTCTCAGAAATAGGGAACTAATTTAACTTTTTACAATATTTTTGGGGAATTACTGGTCTTTAAAAAGACCCTTATTTTACAAAGTTTTGGGATTTGTAGTGTTTTCAATGTTTTTCTCAGATTTCTTTGTTTTCATCTCTGAATATTAAATCTTTGAATGTTTGCAAAAGGAATTCAATTGGAGGAACCGAGGATCGCAGCTCGATGTCCACGAGCAGTGTGTGTAACATGAACCTGTCTGAAGAGCAGTTGAACAGTGTGTGTCCTCCCTCAGCTCACTGCAGATATCTGTAAACCTTAAAGCAGTGGTTGCCGGAGTCAGCGACAGCCACGTGTCCGTCTGAGGTGAGAGCGAGGCCCTGGGGCCCATACAGTGGGTCTGCTGATGTGTTGATGTAGGATAAGAAGGAGCCTGTGCTGTCAAACACCTGAACACAAACACAAAACACATAGAACTATAGAATACTCAGATCTTTCAAGGAGTTTCAAGGTTGCTGTGAATTAAATAGCTCGACTGTTGCTGGACTGATGATCAAGCTCCTAAATGTGCCCTCACCTGTATTCTGCTGTTTCCCCAGTCAGCAACAATGATGTTCCCGTTGGCGTCCACAGCCACACCGGTGGGAGCGTTGAACTGACCGTTTCCTTCACCGTGAGAACCGAATTTAAACAAGAACTCTCCATCTGCACTGTAAACCTGCGACAGGAAGTCAGGGAGGAACGAGTTATGTCAACGCTCACTGTAAAATATACAGATAATACACAAGCATCTAAACGAGTTAAAACAAATCTTTTATGCTTTCAAAAAGTTCCGAGACATAGTTTTCTCTTGAAAGTCTCACCTTCACAGAGTGATTGTGGAAATCAGTCACGATAATTTCATTTTTGTTGTTCACTGCGACAAAGTGAGGACCTGAGTGAAGAGAGAGAAACGGATCAGTGTTGAAGTTGCTGTGGTTTGAGCTGATCCATGTGGTTTTCTTCATTAACTGTTAGTGGGCTGTTACATTTCAACTGATTGAGCCTAAAGCTGAAATCACGACGTTTGTAGCTCCTCTGATTTTGTCTGTTGGAATGTTTTTAACACATTAAATGATTTAAGTTTAGCTACAAAAGTCCTGAAGGTTATAGATTCGGAAAAGTTTTTTGTTAAAAGTTGTCTACAACGATATTAGGGAGTAAACAATTTCAAGTGTCTGATAAATTGGCGGAAGTATATAAAACAAATACTGATTTCTAAGATGTCACTATTAAACCTTTTTGACAAAGAATGTAACTGAGGCTTAAAAACATATAACCATGAACTTTATTAAAAAAAAATTCTATATCAATACTATGAACTTGATAATATCTCATTATAATATCTAACTATAAAACCAAGAAAATGCAAATTCAACCAAATATGTAGAATTTGAAAATAATAGGTTTAAAAAGTTAAAAAATAGAATCGTCTACAAACATTTCTTTATTCTTATTTATCTAAAGTGAAAACCTTTGTCTGAGACCAACAGTGTAAGGGCCCGGTCACACAAATGCAAAATGAATACTGCAGGTCAAAGCAGGAAGCAGATGTTTTATTCACCTCCTCGCTCGCCGCGATTGGACGTGAACAGGAAGCGAAGGTTCACCACTGACACATTTGCGTACGTGTGACTGGGCCCTCACTCATAACACTGATTGTCTTATAGCAAACACTGGTTAAGTCAGAGCAGTGAAAAATCACACACTGATCGTTTTACATCCATTTACACAACAAACACAATGCATGTGACAAAATGTCCGTTATTGTAATAGAAGTGATTATTACAATGTCCTCGGTATGTTTGATCAGTTTTGCACAGGCACAGCTGGATCCGACAGTTTGTCAACAGTTTTCAGGAGGTGAGACACAGAATCAGGGAGTCGGGTTAGGCACAGGGCACCGCACTGTGGGATTAAGGTTGCAGCAAGGCCACACTTAGTACTTACTGAACACTGAGCCAGATTTATTAAAGTTTGGGCCAAGTTTTTCTGAATCGGAAAACAGAAGGAAGAACAGAAAGAAAGAAAGAAAGAAAGAAAGAAAAAAATAGGTCGTCAGAGATAAACAAAAAATAAATAAAAGGAAGCAAAGAAGTCAAATAGAGAAGGGTGGTGAGCACAGGCACAGTTTGTGTTGGGGGAGCAGGGGCTCGCTGCGTCACCTGGGGCATAAATACAGGCTTCCAAAACAAATCATACATAATGTAATGTAACACATCAGTCTAGAAACCAAAGAATCAAGTGGAGAATTTAATATTTAGATGAGTCTTCTCAGCTGGACAGATTGTGCATCGCTGCTTGTTTTCTTTCTTAGACACAGCTAATATTTTTATATAAGCGAGGTGGAAGCAAACTACTGTAAATGTTCTTAATACTTTCTGCTGCATCCTCGTTAGTCAGAGATCACAGTCAGGGCTTATACTTTAATCTCCACAATGTATAGCATCCATCATATAAATACATTCAACATGAAGCAACTCTATGCAACTTTTACCATAAAATCTTTTCTGGTTCAGGAAGCCGGGAATCATGGGTAATATCCACTGTTTCAGTTCGGTGACAACGCAGAGTTTTATCTTTAAATGAAAACCTCATCTTTGCTCGGACATGGAGCCCAACCGAATGAATCACCCCATGTGGCTGCAGAGGGCGCTGTTGCTCAGTAAAAGTTGCACAGTTTTACTTTCAAAAAGAAGACCTAGCTCCTGAGCTCCCTGTCTGTATTAAAAGACGTCTGCTGTTACGTGTTAACGCCTCCTCACCTGCGAACTGTCTGTCCGCCGTCCCTCTGCCCCCGAACTTAGTCACAAGTTTCCCATTGGACTGAAAGATGAAGACGCAGCAGGCCTTGTTGTCCACTGTGATGATGTGTCCGTTCTTATCCACAGCGACACCTTTAGGACCCATGAGCCGGCCCGCACCGATCTTATTCTGCAAAGGAACATTTTAGCAGGTAAAGAAAGACATGAAACACGTTGAGAGGATTTTTAAACCATCTTTATCTCTAAACATTATTATTATTATCATATGTTTCACTAAAGAAATGCGAACTGTCTTTAAATAAGTACTGTGATCTCACCTTGAACTTGCCGTCAGAGGAGAAGATGCTGACCCATCGATTGTCATAGTCGGCCACCACAATGTCCCCGTTCATGTCCACAGTGACACCCGTCGGCCTCTGCAGTTGACCTGGAGACCGACCTCTGACCCCGAAGCGCATCTTGAATTGACCGTCGTTGGAGAAAATCTGTAAAATCAATTCCGTTGGGAAGCAAATGAGCGACAGGATTTTCTTTTCCAACATGAGCACAGACACACACCTTCTCCTCTGTGTGTGTGTGTGTGTGTGTGTGTGTGTGTCTCACCTGGATGCACTGGTTGTTGCTGTCAGCCACCACCACTCTGCCGTTGCTGGAGGCTGAGATTCCCTGCAGGTTGGTGAACTCTCCTTTCTCTCTGCCCCGCGAGCCTGGCAATTTAATTACTCAAATAATTACACACTCTCTACCTTAATCTGTGTGTGTGTGTGTGTGTGTGTGTGTGTGTGTGTGTGTGTGAGAGAGAGAGAGTTTTCCTATCAGTACAGTTTATAGATAAGTATGTAAAGATGGACAACATGTCGGCCTCCAAAAGTTAAAGGTAAAGCCAAACCATCTCCACTGCAGTATAGGTCATAACCCCTGCCTCCTCCATGTTAGTGGACGGGACAAGGATCAAACTAAAAAGTAAAACTACACATCAAAAAAAGTTTCTGTCATAAGTAGTTTGTTTGTTCAAGAGCTCATGTTTCAGGTAATATTGGTTTTAATTAATTATTTGATTCCATAAAAACAGAGTGAAACTATATGATTGACAGCTGAGACTGACTCTGTCCCTGAGAGAAAATTACACCTTCATTGTTTGTGTCAAACTATCTTTGAGTGAGTGAGTGAATGAGTTTGCAGTAATCTTCTATATTTCTTTTCTGTTATGAATAAGATAAACCCATCAAAGTTACAAATAGACTTTCTTTAAAAGAGTAATTTTTGTGTTTTTCAGATTTCACAGTCCTATGTTTGAAATGAACTTCCTCTCCTCTCTTACCCACTCTGTAGATGAGCTCGTCTTCAATGGGGTTCTCCTTCTTCTTGGTGGTGCTGTACATGCTGGAGGGCCGTCGCACTGCTTTCTGCCGTATGTGGCCCCCCGTCCCGCTGGGAGACTTCACCCTCCTCTTCACGTCATCCGGAGACTGTGGCACATCTGAGGCCTTCACGGCCCGTAAGCGGAACGGGCTGCCACGTACCGGCTGGCCATACAGCAGCAGGGCAAAGGAGTACTCTCCCTCGGAGCGTATCGTGTAGCCCACCTCGTACGTTCCGTTCTTATTGTCCATTATCTCAGTCTCTGCAGCTCGGTTCCCATCAGCAGACGTTATCTCTGCTTTTAAAACAGCATTTCCGGTCCGCACCAGCTCGCCATCCTGCAAAAAGAGGTCACTGATTCAATTTCAGAACAGAGATGATATCTTGTTCAAGCAACAGGAATAATTCTCATGTGATGCCACCATAACATTACGGACTTCTTTCAAAAAACAAATAACATTGCATGAAATGTGAGTTCAAAGCCGCTACCTATCAATCTTTCCATGGTTCCCTCTGCACATGTGGGAAATGACTTTAAGCCTCAACAACTTGAAGACTGTACCTTGTCTTTCGTTGTCACGGTGACGGTGTGATGCTGCCCGGTTGCTGCGTGGCGGAGCCCCTCTCCCGTGGCAACAGAGGTGTGGGCGACAGCAGCTGTGGTGAGGAGAACACCCAGGTTCTGGATGGAGCGTCGCAGACCTTCAGTCTCCACCTGGAGCGACACATTACATACAAGATACATGTACGTGATATTTTACAAATGCAAAACATAAAAACCCTTTGTGCTCTCTACAGACAGAAAATCAGAGATGAACAGAGAGTGAAAAGATACGACTGCGGTTAGATGCTAATTTTGCTCTGTGTCTGCTGGATGTCAAATCCTGCTTAGAATAGCTTTAATGTCTATAGTATATTCTACAGTGATCCACAAGTTGAGATCATACACCGTGTATAAAGATGGACGACGTGTATCCATGATATTTTGGCTTCATGGAAGTCCATCCTTATTTAATTAAGATCATTAGAGACAACAAACTAAAACATCACATCCTCAATAGGAGCATGAAAAGGTAACAAAACCTCCAGCAATACATTTTCTATCCAGACCTCTTAGACAGAGGCAGCGCTTAAAATGATATAAAACGATCAGATAATAAAATCAGTCAGGAGACAACGAGGAAAGAGCAGAGAAACGATTTGAATCTGAATAAGCAGCTGTTGATACCTGACAGTCCAGATGTGCGTTCTGATGTGGTCTCTCTGGAAAGTCGTGTCGGGCCAGCGCTGTCACCCGCTCGCTCATCTGCTTCTGAACCAGCAGCACCTTCACATGCAGGAAACAAAAACTGTTTCTAAGTCAGATATCACATTGTTTGTCCTCACATCCTGTTTCAGAGCTGCATCAAATCTGATAGTGGATTCCCAGATGAGCTGTAAAGTGTTTGCTAGCTCTGTCATACTAATTACACTCTGCCAGCCCACCTCAGTGGCGCTCCCGTGGCTGAGGGCCTGCTCTGTGAAGCTGCAGCTGCTCTGGATGTGCTCCTTCCCCTGGAGGAGAGATGAAAGCTGCGCCTGCAGGACCTGCACTCAGGTAAGTGAGAAAAGAGGATGAGAACAGGTTAGAGTAAAAGATGAGATGAGGCAGGTGAAATGGTGTTTATACAAAGATACAAACAGGGGAGAGGAGAGATGATAGAGTCTTTCATTAAGTCCTGAGGCTGACAGGAATGTGAGAGATCTCACATGTGTGTTTGACCCTGACTGTGCAACCATGCAAGTGCACAAATATGTGCTTGTGCATGTATGTGAGAGCACCACCTTCTGCTTGGTGGTGCAGATGTTCTCCAGGTCTGTGATGAGGGCCGTCTTGCGCTGATGCAGCGCTCGCTCCAGCTCTTCGAATGTACTGGTGATCTCTGCCACCGCCTCAGTCTTCCTCTCGTTCAACTGGCGAGAAATCTCACTCACCAGCTCGATGGCTGCTGTAAGCTGAGGGAGCCTGGAGGAGAACACAAAAACAACAGATTGAATTACCGTGGAACTTGGTGGGAAGATGTAATGCAGACCAGGAAAAAACAAATTACATTTTGGTGCAGATCCGGATCAGCGGAAGGATCCAGGCATTTTTTTAAAGTAGTTTTGAAAAGCCAGGCACAGCACACCACAGCATAAGTGATGTTTGATTGCAAATTCTAAATCAGAGCCAAACACCTCAGCTCCAAAACACCTGATGTGAGGGATAAAGTCTAAAAGCTTTAAGGAGGCATCGAGCCCCGACCTGCTGTGTATTGCGTCCAGCTGCGTCTTCAGTGCGGCCTTGTGCTGCTCCACCACGTCCCGCAGAGGAACAGTCACGTGCTCCCTGTGCTCAGCCTCCGTGCAGTCCAGACACATGGCTGTCTCACATGATTCACAGTAGAACTCCATCACCTGCAGAGGGAGGGACATTTAGTTTAAAAATAGAGCTCACTCTCTTTGGCTGGGGATTGCAGGAGGGGAAAGAAAAAGGTTATTTTAGATGAATTATTGGTCAAAAGATAAAAGAGGCAGGGTGACATTGGTGAAGTGATGAGTTTCCCACCTTTCCCTCGTGGTTCGGGCAGCAGAGCGGCTTCCCTGCAGCTGCAGCACTCACTGACTCCAGGACACTGCAGGCCTCCGGCCGCGAGCACTCCGGGTCTCGTTGAAGAACCTGGACAACAACATTTTTAATGACTAAGTAAGATACTGATCTATGTTCTTATGTACAGTGTGCTATGGTCTCCATTCTTTTCCTTTATTTGGTAGTGGACAGCTGACTGATGAGATGCAATAAAAGTCCCCAGCCAGAACTGAAGTGGGCAGAAGCAAACAAATCCTAAAAAGAGCCTCATGAAGAAGTCAGGACTGTCCAGAGTGAGCTCACTCTGAAAATATGTGCTCTCTCTGTTCAACACTAGGAGTGGCTCTCACTACAACAGCACCAGGATCACATAAAACACCCTGACCCACTTCTTTCAGTACTTTTTGATATTCTTTACTTTGACATCCATCTCATGATTGGTTAAATCTACGGTTCTTCCTCTGTAACATACTGGAAAATCCTGTCGGGCGAACAGATTTGTGTCGATTTGAGTTGAAAGAGAAAAAAAAGGATTAAGATTCAAACCTCCATGAGATTAGTGATGAAGAAGTTGTTCTGTAAAGCACAAACTCCTTTCTCTGGCAAGATGGACGTCTGCCGACACACTGGACACGAGAGCGTCAGAGACTCTGGGGGAATGTAGTTCTGGAGACAACTGGGGAGAGAGATAAAGAAATGCACGAGTTAAAGAATATATAAAATATACACGAGCAAGTCCTTAGCATTGTTTTGTGAATAGTTATTAGTAGAGCCTGACTGATGTGGATTTTTTTGGGGCCAATATTAATAACTAAATATATTTCAGACATCGATATATCCGTCGATCAAACCGTTATGACAAGGAAATGTTTACTATTTTACAGTTAAATCACAAACTTTACTATAACTAAAAAAAACACAAATACAACTGCATCTATAGAACTTTACTAATCCCGAAGGCCTGAGCCAGCAGCATCTTGCTGGACCTGAAGCTTCAACTATCAATCAGTTCCACACAGGAGATGGTATCCACACACCAAAGTTACATAGAACAAGACCAGACTTTCAGGGTGACGAGTGGGAATGAAAGAGGAAACTTTCTCCTTTTTCACAGTTACTAAACCATCAAAACCTTTCTGAAGCTAACACTCATGTGCTCAATGACAAAGAGGAAAAGAGGAGCAAGATTAAACGTGACACCAACCACCCCAAACAGAGGGGGCCCTGCAGGGGGTTACCAGCTCAGCCCTAACACCCCTAAAACTACATCAGCCCATCCAGCATTAAAACATCTGTCTGGCTACATCATGCACGGCTCCAGACAAAAATCTGTTCACCTCAGCAGGGCTTCAGATCACATGTCATCCAGTTAAACCCCCGGATTAAACCTGCCCTCTGGTGGGTAAATGCCCCTCTCATTGCATGGAGAGAAAAGACTTGTCCTTCATGCTTTGTGTCGCTATTCAAGACTATTCCATAAATATTTGTTTGATCGTAGGGTTTAGACATAAATCAGTCTGACACATAATCCTGGTTATACTCTCCACTCTACCTCTACCTGCTTGGCACGAAATGCCCCAGTAAGTATCGCCTGAGGGGGGTGTTATCTTTCTAAGGAACTGCAAATTTAAGTATTTTAAATGTATCTCCGTACAATGGGGCTTTCTGACAGACCACAATCAGTTGGCGGCCCGTGATGCTGAGGAATGCAATTATTCCTGTGGAGTTAGTGAGTAAAGGACTCTGAGCCGGTTAATTGTAGGTGGGGATTTGCAATAGATGAGTTTTTTCTATTAGGGGACATGTAAATATTACAAGAATTCTTCAGAACTATGGGAGGATACTGACAGGGAAAAAGCTGCAGTTAAAAAAAAGAAACTACAATTACTGCCCTGTGGTTGTACACCTGCATTAAAATCTAATCAATTCATTTTTTAATTCAAAATGTGAAGAAATTTCCAAAAGGTACAATTGAGATATCATGTTCAAAAGGTAAAAAACATGTTTTGTGAGGACACTGTGTCCATGATCTTTGGCCAATCAGATCAGTTCATCTATGAACCTGAGTACACCTACGTGCGAGATTTGGCATTCTTAAGATAAACCGTTCACAAGACAGAGGCCTTGAACTTTGAGCTCTGACTTCCAAATTCCAATCAGTTCATTTGTGAGTCCAACTGAACGTGTGCACCAAATCTGAAGAAGTTCTCTCAAGGTGTTCCTGAGATATCACGTTCACAAGGCCAAAATATGTTTTGAGAGGTCACAGAGACCTTGACCTTTGACCTTTGACCACCAAAACCTAATTATTTCATCCTTGAGGCAAACTGAGCATTTGTACAGAATCTAGAGAAATCTCCTCGGACTTTTCTTAAGATATTGCCTTCACAAGAACTGACGGAAGGATGGACGGACAAGCAAAAAACACGATGCCTCGTAAATCAGGCGTGAGCAGGGACTTGTGTTTGTGTCGGGTTCAGCTTGAGGGAACTGAAGGTGTAGTTAGGCCTTTTGCCAACAAACGTTGGTTACCTTTCACAGAAGGTGTGCAGACAGGGCAGGACCTTGGGGTTGCAGTAGTGATCCAGGCAGATGCTGCAGACCAGGAACTGCTTGTCTATCTGACGCACCACTGGGCTGGTGCTCCCAGCCTCGCGCTTCGCCATGGCAGAGGACATTTAGAGCCACAGACAATGACAGCAGCAGTTACCCTGGGGGGGAGATACAAAGATAAATGTATGAGCATTGGGCTAAATTTAAACTTTTTCTTTTGTTGAGTATCACTTTCGGGGGCTGCTAATTCTCAGCAAACTTCCCACAGGAGGTACCAGGAACCAAAGCTAATAAAGCTGTTTAATTCCTTGTGTCTATTGTTACTGTGTTATATCTGGGTTAATACCAGACAAAATCCAGCTGAAAGAGAACAGTGTGAAACAGAGACGTGCAACAGTCCTGAGGTTAAAGACAGGAGCAGATAAAAACCACCATGGCTGTGTTTGATCAACATTCCTGTTAAAACCACAGCAGGAAATTAACAAAACATTGAATCTGTAGTTAAATGAAACCCTTTTATATCGCAAATACACAATAATGTGTTATGACAAGATTTTTAAACAAGAATACAAAAGCAGACACCTACACAACACACACCCCTGATGTACTCTGAACAATTAAGTCCACCCATGAAGTGGACACACACACACACACACACACACACACACACACACACACACACACACACACACACACACACACACACAAAAGAACATGCTGAGTCGTGTCGATGTTTGCTTCTGTTGCTGTTTGTTAGTCTTTACTGTTAATAGTTCAGTTGTTAAACTGTAAGCTAAAACTTTAAACATGGACTGACATGATAAACAAAATGTAATTAATCATGTACACATAGATTTGCACAGTTCCCAACAGTTTCCTTATAAAATAATTATTATTAAAATAATAATAATTGGTTTAATGTGAGTCACACACATTAGCCTCTTTACAAATGACTGATCCAGTTGTGTTTAGAATAACATTTTCTCTTTAATTTGAATCAACAGATCATGTTTCCTTCAAATTAGGTCAATTTATCTATATTAAAAGCCATCATCTATTTTCATGAGGTACATGTCGCTAAAATCTGAAAACTGGAAGGCAGCTGGAGGAGTAAGGGCATTCTGCCTAGTAACACACACCAGTGCCGTCTCCACCGTGGCCCACTTTCACATTCATTAGCACAAGTCCTAACACATATGGCGGAACAATTACAGCGGCATTTTAAAGATGCTAAAGCAGCGTGTTCAATCTCATGGAGAGTGAAAATGAAATAGAGAGATCGTGTTTTAACTACACAAAAAACATCTGGTCTACTGAAGAAGATCTACTATTTCCATTTGCGGCGATTTTTATTCTTCTATGAGGAAAGTGACAAAAGGCAGAGACAACATCTATTTTTCAGAAAATATTTTGCCCTCAGCCTTAAATTGGCGTCTTTCATGATTACTGCCACTTTTATCTGCTGCTGACTGACTCCAGCCACATTTTCTCAGTAGGTCAACACATGAATTATTCATGTTACAGACATGCACTCATATGTTCTCACACACACAGGGATGGGTGAGTAGCAGCGTGTGTGTGTGTGTGTCTCAACACACTAGCCTGGCCTCAAGATGGAGTTATGAACATTTATCGTGTGCAAACACAACGACGAGGACACAAACAAACTCACACAAAATGCACAAACACACTGATAATCATCATCCCCCACCAGACTCCCCCCTGTGTTTGTGCATCTGTCGCTGCTGGATCTAATATGACACTCAATCCCCTCACCCATCTTGCCCTATTGTCGGTTGTTGCCCCCTGTGCCCCCTCCTCCCCACAACACACACACACACACACACACACACACACACACACACACACACACACACACACACAGTGGGTAAGAACCAGGCAGTATCTTTCCAGAGGATCCAATGACACACAGTCTCTGGACCGGGTGGGTAAAGGTCACGTCTTAAGCCGCCAAACCACAAGAACAACATGTCACATTCACTCTCTGGTGGGGACCTTGCAGCGAGTCTGATGGAAACGATCAGTAGTTAAGTAGCTTATGTTTTGTCTGAATCCAAATATGCATTGTTCTGGTTAAATCCCGCGATTGGCATAAAACTGGCATTTCAAGAGTATCCGGTTGTCTCTGTTGGACTCTGGTGAAAAGAAGCTTGATAGAACTAACGAGGATGTACTCTCTGTAAAGTTGTCAAACTACTTCTTCTTCTCCACCACAACACACTGATACCACAACACCATCATTCTGTCATGACATCTGTCTAATTTTAGACTTGTGTATTAGCGGGGAGGCAGAGAAGCTATGACAGAGAAACTAAAATAACACCGTGGTCCTGGGACGGCTGTAGAGGGATGTGGCTGTATATGTTTACTTAAAAAGTCATTTATTTTGGGGGGAGGGGGGGCACAGCAGAATAAGATCCTGAAATGGAATAAATCCTAAATAGGAATTTGTTCTCTTGAAAAATTCTAAAGCCCTCTGCTCAGCGTCAGTCAGGGAAAATGGAAAAATAAAACCTTTAATGTGACTGATTTCTTTTTAACCTACAGTGTAACTCATGCATGAAAAGCATGTGACTTTTACAAAGCTTTGTTGCAGCAAACTAACACGTGAGAATAACGCACGCACATGAGTGGATTCTTCTGGGCAGTATCATATGTTTATGTACATGCATGAAGCAGACGGTGTTCCCAGCTTCACTCGTGTGCATAAGTAGGCCGCTGTGCTTGGTTTTGAAGCTTTACAGCAGCCATGACCAGTTAACTGACAGGCTCTGCAACCTCGAGGAGTGAGTGACGACGTGCAGATTCAGATTTTGCTCTCTGCAGTTAAAGCAACAGAGTGTGATGAAGCCAAGCCCAGGCAGGACGGCAGGAAGCCTCCAAAACATGATGTACGAGAGGGCACGTCCTGCAGGGAGCTGTCAGCTAAACACCATCAAAATGAAATGTGTCATAATTCCCTCGGCAATTATACTCGCAGTAATATCAGACCTCGGCTCCAGTAATTCTCACTCCCCCCCCCCCTGAACTCTCAGGATTACAGTATTTGCATGTGAAGCCACGTACGTGTTTGCGTGTAAGCGCATGGTTGCAGCCTGGTTTGTGTGTGACAACAAGCGAACTCTCGTGGAGTCAAAACACAATGCGTCTATTCACCGCCGGCTTAACAGGATACAAAGTAATAGTTTTCTTTGCTTCTTTCTCTCACTTTGTCTTTGTCTCATCCAGAACTAAAGGAACTGGATCCTCACGGCTCATACGTGTGAATATAATATATAACACACACACACACACACACACACGCACATATATGAAGATGAATTAAATGTGGTAATAATCATGATGATCTTGATTTAGGTTTTGGCCTCATGGTCCATCTGCTCTCTGCTCACTCTCCTGTACCTGAACAGCACCAATGAATCTGTGCTGACAGCTTCAGACAAACACACTTCACTGGTGACAGCTGATGTGAAGTCACGCGTGCACACAGCTGAGCAGATGTTGCCTCAGGAGGAAGAGAAGGTCGATAGTTCGATCCCCGGCTCCTCAAGTCAATATGAGCAGGTGTGTAATAGAACGGTGTTTTGTTTTTACTGCAAAGTGAATATGAATCACCGATAAGATCAGAAAAATCACTTTATAAAAAATATACAGTCCACACGTACTGTATGAACAAAAAAACACACACACACACACACCCACACACACACACACACACACACACACAGTTGACATGTATAAGAACAAACACACACACCCACACATACACAGTTGACATGTATAAGAACAAACACACACACACACAGTTGACATGTATAAGAACAAACACACACACCCACACATACACAGTTGACATGTATAAGAACAAACACACACACCCACACATACACAGTTGACATGTATAAGAATAAACACACACACACACACACAGAGACTACCTGCTGTCAGTGGGCTGCAGTAGATCAGTGTAGAAGGCTCCATGGCAGCTATGTGTTGGGTCAGTGTAACTCTGAAGAACCAACACACACCCTGACTCCCCTCTCGCCTGCTCCCTCGCACTGACCACTCTTCCTTTTCCCTTTTCCTCCTCTTCCTTTTCCCTTTTCTCACAACACAAACACACACACACACACACACACACACACACACACACACACACACACACACACACACACTGAAAAAGGGCTGAACAGGGACGACAACAGAGGGTGGGACTGTAAATTGAAAGTCCCTCCTACTGTCAGAGCTGTTTACAAGCATGAGCTGACTGGATATACCCTCCTACTGCCGCTCTCTGATTGGCTCGGGAACATCAACTATGGAGTGAGGTTGCATCATGGGAGAACAATTCATGCCGGGCCAGAGGGGAATGGACGCATGAGACTGAAACAGACAAGAGGAAGAGGAGGAAGAGGAAGAGTCCGACTGTCAAAAGCTGGAAAGACATAAATGCTATGTAATTATTTCACTTGTGTAACGTTGTTGAACTCTGAAATACAAGTCTTGAACGCAGCTTCACTCAGACACAACATCTGACAATTATCTTATCTAAGCATTCAGATCATCTGGCTTTCGGTTACTGTTACGAAAAAATTTCTCATTACCAAACCAGCCAAGTACCCCCCCCCACCCACACACACACACACAAGCAGGTCAGCCAAACACAACACTGCGTTACATAATTCATGATGTCACCTTTAAAAAAAACTCAGAATGTGGAACATATGCCGCTCTCTCTCTCTCTCTCTCTCTGTCGAGCATTATCGCATCAAATTACACATCTGCAGTGATTAAGAAAAACCCTCACTGCTAAAAAGGGATTATGCTTTTTAATTTTTTGGCGATTTCAAGTGAAATATCTCATTGCAGGATCTTTGTGATCCCGATCTCCCGAAAACACCGTGTCCTTCTGAAGTGGTCAGAGTTTAATCTGGAGCGGGAGGTGATGATTTTTCTCACAGAACCCATCAATCTACCGTTAATCTGCGTAGGATTGAGTCCAGTTATCTCCCCACCCTCGCTTCCGGCCCTTCGCTTCCCTCCACACACACACACCTTTCCCAAAAATCCCATCATCCTCAGCTCGCAGGCCAGGAAGTGGAGGATAAGAGGATGAGACCACCACTTGGCGGATGACATCAGTAAATTTAACGAGTCACTCATGCAGCTTATTGTGCCACTTCATTGACTTTGTTAAAAGATCTAAATGTTTGTTCCTTCCAAATTAAATCATCTCACACAAACACGCTGCGGAGAACTCATTTATCGGGCGTCTTGTTTTCACGCTCTGCGGTGCGTAATAAGGGAGAGGGTATCTGACATGACCAATATACCAAATGCAGCGTGGGCAGGCCGCCTCTTGCCATCGCTGCAGTGAGCACTCGACAGCATTATTGGTTTATTGCTGTGGTTTCTGCTGAATCGACAGTTTTATGTGAATATACAGCTCCTGAAGTTATTAAACGGGAAACATGAAGCGCCACAGTGAGTCTCCTGAAACAGTGCACTTTATTAATTGATATGAGACCATAGATAATCATAGGACACAAGATAAACGATTTCATTGCACAATTTCAGATATATGAGAGGTATTTTCTGAAATTGCCCTTTTCGGTCAAATTTAAATCTGGTTATCGCAGCATGAAGTCCTGTATGACGCTGCGAGAGGAACTTTATTGTGATAAAGAGAGAAATCAAACCGACCTCAGCAGTTAAGTCTGAGCCGTGAGCGAGGACAACAACAAAGAAACCGTTCTGCCTCAGGCTCAGAAAGAGGCGGAACGATAACAGTGATGATTCTGACGTTCACCATGAAAACCAACCAGAAAATCCACTCTGACTTCAAGCAGCGAGAATATGAATAATACTTTTACACAGCTCAGAGCTCCCGGGATGAATTTGGATTCTTTGAGAGTGACAATAAATGATCATAACAAAATAACCTGAGGTCTGGACAGAGGTTAAATATATGATAATATGGAAACTAATAGAACGGTGACACGTGCACTTTAATAGCACTTGATTTATCACATTTATATCATTTATAAGGATCTCGCAGACAGACTCAATATTATATTGAATATGTAACCCTTACCCTAAACCCAACCCGTTTGCTTCGCATATGAACTCCATTCTAATTCTACATCCAACCCCCGTCCTGTTCACAGACCCTACGTCCTCACTCTGTAATGTCAAATATAACTCAAACACACACTCAGACACACAAATATATACACACATCCCCAGTCAGCTGTTTCAATCTGAGTCAGGCTATAACCCACCTCCCCCTCTGCTCCTCAGCTGCTCAAATGACGCCCCACACACACACACACACACACTTCCCTCTCAGAGTTTAAACCTAAATTTGCTCCTTATAAAGCTTTATGACTATAAAAAAAAAATACACACCCACACCTAATTGATGGCGTGCATGGGCCGGCCTGTATGTACCCTCGTTAGTATGCTCTGCAAACCTCCTGCACAGTCCAGCCCTAAGCCTCCACATACATATACTTCTATATATAGAGCTATCACTTCTCATCCCCTTCACACCACAGGCACGTGCTCCGAGTTGCACACACACATGCATTGTGGAGAAAAAGGAGGGATCCTTGGATGACCAGCATAGTAATGACTCTGGAGAAGTACCCACATGCCAAACATTTACATGAGCCTGTCTTTGGCTGCATAACTCTGAAATTCATTATCCAAGTTTTACTTGTGCACACTCGCACTCATTCATCTATGCTTATCTAGCACTGACACATCCTCTAAGTTAAGAATGAAAAAATGTGTGGTGTCACTATGATTAAGGTTTGTGTGTTTTATGAGGAAATTATCAGCATTAATGTGATGTTGCCACACAACAGAGCATTAGAGAATATGCACTAACTGTTGTCGACAGGAGACGTGTTTTTGGCAGCTCACAGTAAACACACAGGTTTCCAAATTACCCACTGATTGATGGGTTGAAAAGAAAATACTGACGCTTCTCTTTCAAACGCTGCAGCAGCTGTCGTCACACCGTCATCCGCCTCAGGGGAAGCAGGTGTGTGAGCGTAAATTATATCATTTGTTTTACATTTTTACAAAACAGAGCAGTGGAGGCAGAAAGCACTCAGGTGTCAAAAGCTTTCAGACACGTTTGGTTCCTAAAGTCCTGAAAACTGAAAAAACAGATGGGGGCCCATGAGAGTCTTTGAAATGTTTCCAGATTCCTCCCTTAAAATAATCATGATACACGAGAATTCAGAGAGAAATACATGATGAGAATACTTTGAATTCATGTCCAGTATCTTTCTAAGACAACGTCCTCTTGTGTTCTTTTCTTGTTCTTTCACAAAACTAAGTAGAAGAGTAAAAACAAATAGGGAATGTCAAATCATTCCTATGGGGACATAAATGAAGAAAAATTCAGAACCTCAACAAGTCATTGGACTGTCAGAGGGCAAAACCTCCGCAGGCAAACAGAAAACATGCACACTACACACAGAAAGGCCCTGGTCAGCCTGCAGGTTCGAACCCAAAACATTCTTGATGTGATGTGACAAACCGCTGCATCACTGTGCCGCCCGGCATATACAAACATATACATTATAATATAATTCAATTCTTGATCCTTGTTTTTGATCCAAACTAAACCCGTCGACCCTGCGAGCGCCACAGTCATGAAAGCACTCCACCGTCTCTCCTCTCACATTTACTCTGCTGCAGACTGAACTTCATCAAGAGATTCCTGACGTGGAAAACATCAAGCAAACATCAGAACAGCAGCTCAACTCCACTGAGCCTTGAGATACACGAGCAGCTCAGATACACAGAGAGAGAGAGAGGCAGCTCTTAAAGTGCAGAGTCAGTGTGCACATCACATCACAAAATCTTCTTATATCACATAATTTTAAATGTTATATAAATATAATGCATATTCACTGATATGATTACCTTGATATTTCCTGATTTGTGATTTACTACTAAAATTGATGAATGTCAGTATTAGATAAAAACAGCTTGTATGGCTAGTTTACACATTTTTAATGTTCAAATGTTTGAAAATGAATATTCAAATAAATAGATTCATTCTACATGATCTCTTCATCCTCAACGCTCTCGCTGTGCCATTATAGTCTCAGTGAAAGCGGGGCATGTGTCACAGGGTAGAGGAGCTGATCCTGAAATAATTTGTTTCTTTAAATAACTGAGGGAATAGAAGCCTCTGAGCTAAACATACATTCACATAAACAGCCAGTTCATGACACAACAGAACCACAGTGATGTTTCATGTAAGTTCAACAGATCACAAGTGTCTCCGTGAGAGAATTTATTTGGGAAGTTTAAGTTTTTGTTTTATAAAAAGGTCAAAATGTGGTTTATATAAGAGCTGAATATCCAGAAAACTCACCAATCACAGCAGAAAAAAGCTCTTTGCTGTGGGCAGTTCGCTCGCACGTCTTTCACATCACAGAAGTACACACACACAAAGAGGGGGGAGGATTTCTGCAGGATGAGATAAAATGCATTTTCCCTGGGACCTGGAGTTGTTTTTTCTCACTCTCTGGTTGTACGGAGCAGAGAAACTCTGCTCGTCTCGTTGTGTTTTTGTTTTTCTGCTTTATCCGCCCTTGCTGCACATTTTAAACATCATGAGAAAAAAAAGAACTCAGTGGCTCCAATGGGGCAGAAATTCATTTACTTAAGGGGATTAGAAATTCCATCATTTGTTCGTCATGCCAATAGGTCGACGGATTTATGATCTGTACGTCTGTCCACCTCTGCACATGAAGGACTGGGAGTGTGGCCTAAACCACACGCCTGGTGGTCAAATTCAAATTCAATCCAAGGCCTAAAAATAACTCAACTCTCAAAAATAAATACTAAAAGTATCACAAATGCAGGATTTTCTTGCACTAGTTTTATCTGAAGGAATCCTACAGTAAACAGATCAGACTTTTGCTATGCTGGTGTGACGACAGGGTGGAAAAGAGCTGAGATGCCTGCGAGTACGTGTGATGTGGCGGATGACGAATCTCGATGGGTGGTAAACCTTCCCCTCTACTCACTGTCCTCCACACAGCGAGGCCTAAATTTATCAGCTTGCCTGATCTGAGCTGAGCTGGACAGGAATGTGACATAGGAACCGTCTGTATCAACATATTAATGGTCGGCTCACACCTCAGCACACATGAACACACACAGACACACACAGGTGCACACAACTTTAACACATCATCACCAAAGAAGCAAGAAGAATCTCCTTCTTCTGACACTTAGATCATATAGTTTATGATGAACTGAAGCAGTGTTAGATGTATTGTATTGGCTTCTTTTTATATATATATCTTATTATAATGCATATATTTCTTCCAAACTTTCTCATTTTAAACACTTCCCTATATTTTGTATTTCTATTTATCGTTATTGTCCTGGTATCTGTATATTTCTAGTCTCAGCCGGAGCAACTTTAAAAAACCCAATTTAAACGTGAAGTTATGTAGTATTGCAGTTTTTGCTGCACTGCACAGAGATATTTTGTCTTTGTAAATTAAAAAAACATTTCTTTCAAACTGAAATTAAACAACAGTGTTTTGTTGTGGTTGTATAATCTGATGTATATGAAATGCTGAAGAAAATGGTATAATATGGTCAGTGCTATTACTGAGCCCCCTGAGCGACGTGTCTAAAAATATCCAACATGACATGAGTGCATCTCTCAGCTCAGCTGCGGAGCTTTCACCACATGGCTCCTTCCACACAATACAACGTGCACACGACTGTGAATGTGCTTTGGAAATGTCCACAACCAGAGCACAAACACACACTCGCTCTATTTCCACACACGGATCCTCTGCATGTGTTCACATGTTAGTGCGAACACTCACAGACTGGTTTTCTAACCAAATCACATGTGACCTTTCTGTCAGACAGCAGAGCCTGTAGCATCTAATATGATGCAGCCAACGATGTTTTCAGCTTCAACATCGTATCTTTTGCACCAGAGGAGAAATAAAAGTTGTTTGTACTTCAAAGCGAAATATAAAATGCACATAAAAGTGAAAATGAAACTCTTCACATTGTCTCTAGGCTTAAACCCTGTGCATAATATAATGCACATAGCAACGGAAAGCACAACATAGAACCAAATACATTGATAAAGACAAATTATTAATAATTATGGATTAACAAGCCATCATAGCTTTTTACAGCAGAGGGTAAAAGGTTAATTATAAGGAGAGTTTCCATCATCTTTCAGAGAAGCCCCCACAATTTTAACATTATGTTCTCATCAAAGATAAAGTTAATAAATGTTCTATCAAAGTCAGAGTTAATGAATTTGAGCCGCACATTTTCTATCCTGCACATTTCCCATGAACACCTTCCCTCCTCGCTCTCTCTGATGGTTCGTATGAAGCCTGCATCAAAAACATTTACACAAACATTTGCTTGACCCTGCGGAGAGGAAGAGACATTTCTGTTACCCATGGCAACACGATCACCTGAAAACCTTTGACAAACACAACTGTCAGTGCCTACAGTGTTTATCAGAGTCTTTTGTCACGGTGCTAGATGCCACTGTGAGTCATTTACAGAGGTGGAATATATACGCTTGTTAGAGCCTGTATAAGGATTTTTGTGGCCAATGCTCAAACCGATAGTAAAGAATAAAACATTTCCAATACAGACACAGTGGCTGATATATATATTTATATATATTAAAACATAAAGTTTATTATAAATAACTATAAAAAACACAACATTTAAGTATAAATACGCCAAGTTTTCATATCTGCAAACACAGATATCGATATGTCTGTGAAAGTTTCCAATACATCAGTCAGGCTCTAGTGTTTATATTAAACCTCATAACAAGAAAATCCAATTAGATGCACCAGCAAACACTTTAACGACCATAATGTATAAATAGAATAGAAAATTGGCTCCACATCAACTGAGCTGATAATCTAAGACGGTCTATGAGAGTGTGGACACAAGTGGGACAGAACATCCAGTAGTTTCAGTACTTGGCAGCCGCTCAGAATATTTTCACCGTTAAGTTTACATCCCTCCTCGTCTGACTCTCTCCCCTCCCAACGCCGCTCTGATGACATTCCTCCCATGCCAGCTGGACATTCCAGTCCCCACCTCCCCCACCGTGGCCAGAGGTTCCCCCCCACACCACTATTTTAACCCTTTAAAAATGTCCTTGTTCGATGTCCCGGCCTTTACACGCTCACAAAGAGCGGACATCGCTTTGAGGAAGACGTGAGATTCTTCTCACAGCATCATCATCTGTGTCTCGGTAGAAATTTAGAATGAGACCAAACTGAAGAACTGACACAGAGCGACAGAGGAGAGTCAGTGCATGTAATGCATGTAATCAGAAATCGTACAAAGGTTGACCAGGTTGTCACTTGGGGTAACTCACGATATGATATGATACGATAATATCACGACAAAATTAGACTAATGTACAAAAAAAGTGCATAAAGTTTGATCGTAATCGCTGTTTAGTCTTTAACGAACACACAGTAACTTTTCAATGTCTATCATATAAATGTAAAATAGACATAAACTGGCAAAAGTCCAAACTATATAAATATCGTATATTGATAAACTCTTGTAGATATTTATGCACGCTGACAAAATAAAATTTGTTAAATCTCCTATGTAAACAATATTTTGGGCAAAAAAAAGCTTTTTAAAGACATAATGCATCAAGCCACAAATTTAAATTTCAAGTGGTTTCTATCAGAATATCATCAAACCACTTCTCCGGCACATAAAGCTGCAGCTCATCACTCCACTCACCTCGAATCACACTGAGCTCTGCCTCAGAGAAGCTGTCAAACACACAAGCAGGGAATATATACAGGTTATGCTGCACGGCACAGGCCAGCTAATGGCCTGCAGCGTTATTTTGGATACAGGCAACATAGGGTGTATGCAGCAGTTAGAGGAAGGTGAGTGGAGAGAGGAGGCATGACAGAGAGGAGAGGTTTGCATCCTTCATACCAAGGGGAGAAAGGTGTGGGATGGACAAGGATGAAGGAATGAGTGCCGTAGTGGGGATGACGTTACAGAGCGAGGAGGAGTGTAGCCAAAGATTTACTTACAGCAGGTTCCTGACAGAAGACAGGGGAAGTTTTCAGAAAGCTCTCCCCCAGTGGGAGACACATCCGTCCACAGAACCCAACATCGCCACAGCAAAAAGCACCTCATGCAGCAGGGAGTCCAGGGAGGCAGGCAGGGACAGGGCGTGTGTGTGTGTGTTGGGGATCTGGCTTCAATACATGTATGTGCGTGCAAGCAGGAGGAAGAGTGAGTGAGTGAGATATAGAGAGAAAGAGAGAGAGAGAGAGACTCTTAGGAGGCAAGAGATACTGAGATTGTACGAGCTGACTGGCTGCTGTGAATATGGGAGGGGGCTCCATGGTCCAATAGTGTGAGAGATGAGCAGAGCGGAGGGGATATGGCAACAAAGAGACAGAGCATTTATTTCTACACCCTCACTCTCCCTTACTTATCTTGTCTCCCTCTTTTTTAGCGCTTGTGTGTGTGTGTGTGTGTGTGTAAGGAGAATGAGAAAACCTCAAACTGTCAAACAGAAAACTGATGATGCTTCATCTGAGAGAGAGAGAAGTGGTAAACCGAGAAACTGTCTCCTCACAAACACAGTGCAGGTGCAGGGAACTGATGGATGGAGAGAATGACAAATTTGATGGAGAGGTGAAGAAGGAAGAGTGAAAATGAAAAGTGAGGGACAGAGGATGGGTTTGAGAAAGTAAACGGGTGTTCAAGGACTCTGGGTTCAAGTTCCTCCCAAGGATAAATGTTGTCTGGTTGTGCAGCCGTGGAGTTTAAAGGACGTGTGTGTGTGTGTGTGTGTGTGTGTGTGTGTGTGTGTGTGTGTGTGTGTGTGTGCGTGTGTGCGTGTGCGTGTGTGTGTGTGTGTGTGTGTGTGTGTGTGCGCATGGACATCCGAGGAGCGAGCGCCGTCCTCCTCTCAAGCATTTGCGTAGCACTTGTGTGCATGTGCATGGGGGTGGGGACCAAACCATCTTCCCAGGATTTTGCTGCGGGAGCACCATGTTGCCATGGAGACTGCATCCAGTGCAGCAGAACACGCAGATGGCTGCTCGCTCTCTCTCTTTCCCTCTCTCTCTCTCTCTCTCTCTCGCGCTCTTGGCTTCTCTTCCCTGACCTGCAAATCATAAAGCCCCGTCTATACCTGCAGGTTTGGAGAACCCTGCAGGTATAGACATGGTTTTTGACTCAGCATGAGGACAAACTATTTTATTCGGCATTTATTCACCTATTCATTCCCTGCTGATGTAAACACACAGCTGTATACTGGACCACATTTTCAGTTTATGTCAGAATAGTGTAAATATCAACATTCACACATACGAGAATTTACAGTTTTCCATTAACCTAGTCCACATGTCTTTGGACTGTGGGAGGAAGCGGACAAGAGGAGAACATGCAAACCCCCGACCAAACCGGGATTCGACCCCAGTAAGGCGATCCTTTACCACCGTGTGGTATTCTTTGATAAAACATCCAAAGAGTTGAGAGTCTGCAGTACATCTTCGCTCACATTAACCTCTGAGGAAGGAGATTCTGTCGACGGTGGCCTCCTGCATGAGAAAAGGTCTAAAGCACTTTGATATAAATATAAAATGTCATATTTAGTTTGTTACAAAGAAATCTGTATAGGTGTGTGTGTGAGTCTTTCTTATGTTGTCCACTAACAAAACAATTACACACAGACAGACACACAAGCCTTTATAATCTCAAACTACTTAAGTGAATCAATCACAAAGAAACAACTACAATAAAAAGTCTGACCCCAGAAATCTGTGACTTTCTATCTAAGAGAGACACAAATCCTTCAGTGTTCCTCACTGCCACTTCAGGATATCAAGAATATCTGCAGATTCTCTTTGAGAGAAACAAAATTTGTCTTTTATGTGATATATAAAAAGAACTGTATGTATATATACATCATTCCCATCATGTTCACCTATCCGGCCAATCAATGTGCAGCCTCCATCTCATCAGTGCAGACAGAGAACAGCATGCATCCTAATCAGATCAGCAGCAGCCAGAGCAGGAGGAACAACAACATCATCAACGCCGAGCGAACAACTTCATTTCAAGGTGACTGATGAATTTAATGACTGTTTTTGTTTTACGTTGATGACACCAGAGCCTGTGATTGTGAGAGAAATAAATAATAAGCTGCATTTGCACCTCAGGAATTTTCCCCCGGAACCAGGAACCTTTGGAGGAACTTGGTGCCTTCATCGCTTAATATAAGGTCAAACAACAGACAATGCAAAATGAGATGAAAGAAACAACGGATGTGTAGTTTGCACTTACTCATCCATGTTGCTTCGAACAGGTTGGTCACTCATGAAGATGAGAAGTGATTAACCAGATGTGCTGCTTCTTTCCTAAACAGAAACAACTGGAAATAACAAGACACATCCGTCACAGCTAAATCAACTGAATTACAAACTGATTCAACACATTCATTCATAGCATGTGCAGGAAATAGGCTGCAGGGTTTTTTTTCATATCACCACAGATTCATTTACAGTCAGAGGGACCATGGACACGATCAACTGCAACATACATTCATCCTAAAGTTACGTTGTTTTATTGCAAAGTGAATGAGTCATTACTTAAAACTTAAAACAACTATTATACTGTTGAGGATCCTCTCGGTTCATCTACTGTGTGAAAAAGCAGCAATTTGGCAACGAGTCTCTATCAAATTGCACCATCTAGTGAGTGTTAGGCACAGAAACACCCGCAGCACTTGGCTGGAAGGAACCACCGGGGAAGGCAGACTTTAGAAAAACCTGTCAGATAAATTCCAAAGCTGTGGCGTCACCTTCTACTCTTCTTTATGTGGAAATTCAGAGACGCGTCTTACGTTCTTGTTTTACGCGCGTTGAACTCCGCGTAAAAAACAAAACCAGGTAACAGCCGTAAGAAACAAACTGCGTTAGTGTCGTGCGTAAAAGCTGACGATGGACACGCATGTGACGATGGACACGACAAACACACGTGAGAAAAACCACAGAAGAACCAAAAAGAACTATATTTTCTATTATCGAATCTTTGTTGTTCCATTTTACTTATCAACACAGGACCTCGTGGCGCAACGGTAGCGCGTCTGACTCCAGATCAGAAGGTTGCGTGTTCAAATCACGTCGGGGTCATCTCTTTGGTTATTTGGACAAAATATCACAAGTTAGCAAACATGAAGTGACGTGTTGATATTTCAGCATTAAACCTGTTTATATGAACAGTATTAATGAAAATACATGCGGTTACACTCATGCATCCAATTATTTGATCTGATTTTTTAGGGAGCATCAATTTCCTTCAACACAGATGTAAGGGAAACCCTTCTCTACAAAAGTGATGGAATGAGTCATATTGAGATTTAAATGTATGAACAGTTATACATTATTTTGAGGAAGTTACATCATTCTATAGTTTCTTATTATTTTCAGAAAGTATCTTATTATTATTATTAACGACTTTAATGATATTAGTGACAGACAGGGGCGTCCATAGCGAGCAGTGTACACGACTCAAGTTTAAACGTTGGCCGAAAACCTAAAATGTGATTTAAGATGCGGTTCTGGAATCAACTCAGTGAATTATTACGTCTCCACGGTTTTCCTCTCCAAGCTCCGATCTGATTACAACACTTGTAAACAGTCTCCTACCCGTCGCTGCTACAGTGGATTAAGTTTACAGCACAAACCGGCACAGCTGCCAGAAAGTTTGACCTCACTAAAGAGCAGAGAATTTTCATTTCAGTAGCATTTCAGTTTTTTTTCAAGTTTGCTGCAGTTCATGGTTTGACCTTCGAAATTAAAAGCACATGGGAAAACACAGATTTAAGTGTGTAAATACTGTATATTAGTTCAGAGCAATGCTTTAATTTGTGGCTAATCTGTATCCATGCATGCAGTCTTCACTCATGTTCAATATAAATCTACCTTTTTGGTCCAGTTTCCAGTTCCCCACATTAAAACATGTCCATGGTTGTCACTGTGCAGGCTTTAACTACGTCCCCTTATTTCCTCTGTATTTTGGAGTCACTGGTTTCCTCCTCTCTGCTTCTTCACAATACAACTCCCTTCCTCTCTCTCACTCAGTCCAAGTTTCCCCCCCACCTCACCCCACCTCCTTTCTCTTCTCTATTCATGCCTGTTTCTCATCTTTCACTGGGACACACACACACAGTTGATAGCCCTGGTGAGAGTGCAGCTTGGCAAGGACAATGGGTCACCTCCAACTCCTCAGGAGCTGACTCACATGGGATGATCCTCAGCAGCACGGAACAGAACATAACAATGGCCCGATTGTGCTCCGCAGCTCATTTTACATGAAACAGGTCGCTCGCCGTTGATGCAGCGCTCCGAGTACCACTGTTATCTCTGGCTGTGTACAAGGCGTCGCTTTGAGCGGCCACGGAGGAGAGCCTGCATGTTTAGAGCCAAGAAAAGAGGTTTCATTTTCTTTGTCAAACAGACAAACAAGTTCTTAAAACACTGCCCATATATTTTCTGGATTCTCTCTTTTCATTATGCCTCCTGATCTGAAATGTCAGGCGACTGCAAATGTCCCCATTGAGCAGACAGCAGTGGGAGGGACGTGGGAGCACAAGAGAAGAGTCAGACAGGAGCCTCCATTGAGCGGTTTGCAGCAGAGTATTATTTCACTGTGAGGGCTCAAATGAAACAAACAGCCGAAAACAAGAGTCTGTTGCCCAAGTAACACAAGTGAATCCTTCTTTCTGTCCAAAATCTTTAGGGACCGCTGAGCCGAGACACCAGGGTGGCACTGCGGGGGGGGGCAGATCAGATTGAAGACGAAAAGCTGAGCTGGGTTCATCAACAACAATGCGTCTCATTTGAATTAAATGTTCCTGTCAATTCTGATCACAAAATTAGCTACGAGTCAGAGGTTTGAATTATGCCTGCATTTATATTATGCATCCATTTGTCTTTGTCCATACTACAAGTGTTACATGTTTAAGCTGTCTGCCACCTGAACAAGCAACAGACAGAATAAATAAGAGATGAAGTGAAAGGCAAGTAGTGGAAACTGAGCAGGCGTCACTAAGCACGACATGAGCACCGGTCAGACGTCCAAGGATTTCACGGCACAAGTGGATTTTCCACCTGAAAAGCAGCAGATAACGTTTAAAAGTCACGTTATGGTAAATGCATGTACCATAAACAAGTGAATTAAAAAGGTTTAAAGTACCTTTATTGCACACGGAAAAAAAGACAAAAATAGATTACAATTTTTGAACGTGGCCCAACTTCCAAAAATCACAGCCTTCACAGTCCAAAGCAAGTGCTCGCTTGCCTTCCACTGAAGGTTAAAATCATCACATTGACAAAAATAAACAGACATTTAAAAATTAGTTTCTGTCACTAAGTAAAATTTTTGGATGCTGTGAAGTTTTGATCTTCGATGTCACCAGGCCTGCTCCGGCCTCCGATGCGTCTGAAGAAGGATATAAACCCAGAGCTGCTGCTCACTTGCCCCTCGATGTTATTCCTCCCCTTACCGCGATGCAGTGGAAACACTCCTGAAATTTCGTCCTCCATATTTTCTGTCCTTGACCCAGAGGAATATGACCTCTGGAACAAGTCCCCCAGCCGGAAGCGAGCCAGTGGAGACTGCCTGGTTTCATCCATGGAAGCAGACCTGAGGATCCGTCCCTGCGACACGGCTCTCTGATGGGGGCACCCGGGCACAGACGCAGAGCCCCCAGATGGAGATGTCCGCCTGTCACCACTGGGAGGACAATTGTCTACATGACTCTCCCAGACTCCATCATCGTCCTCACCAGGCGTCAGTGACAGTCTCTTTGGGTGTGCTTGTTTGTTCTGCTTTGGGACATTTCTTTCGGAACAGGTCAAAGGGCTCAGGATAGTCCACGGCGAGCCTATGTCCCCATTGTTGGCGAAGAAGAAGTCTCTGGTTCTGGGTCGAGGGGTGCTCGGAGTAGCTGGAGGGTCTAAGCGAGGAGGAGTGCCTGAAACTCTGTCCCCGTCGAGGCTACTCCTGCTGTTTTGGTAGCGAAGCACCTTTCGAGTTATCTCACGCATCTTCTCAGCTTCCTCTCGGTTTTCCAACGCTGTTACTTGCTCGCTGTCCTTCTGCAGTTTGACTTGTTTCTTCTCAGGCCTCTCCCGTCTGGTACACGGTGAAGCATCAGTTTTTCCAGTCTGAGGATCGTGGTCAGAGGGGGATCCTACGATCGGTGACAGCATGTTCCGCCTACATCTGGCTAAACCCTCCGGGACGGTGGACAGGAAGCTGTGCAAGGCCGACTCCAGGCTGGAGTCCGGATTAGGCTCAGGTGCTGGACCAGACACTGTGGAGCGTCGCTTGGCTGCGATTCGCATGCTCTCTTTCCGCTTGCGCTTCTGCTCTGCCTCCTCTCGCTCTCGGTTCTCCTGCAGGTAAAGAGAGAACGTATATGTAACCCAGTGCAGAGCAATGACACCGAGCCACAGTAGAGTCAGGTGCAACCAACCAGTTTGTGGTTTACCAGCTGATTAATTATCCCACTGTAGAACTTAGAGGAAGCCACCAATTGCTGCCATTAAATTTCCTGCCAGTAGGTGGCTGCAGGGTCCTTTTAGTGTGATTTTACATCTTATGTTACATTAACTATAAAATGTTTTCATTTGAAGTCATTTATTTGCCATGAAACATTTTTAGCTTCATTTCTTTTGTAAAAGTTAAATCTCCAAATTATTATCATTATTATTATTTTCGTGCCACAGCAAATTCGATAGATGTTTTATTCTCTGAATGTCAGACACAGAATTACAAACACCAACTCTCTCCTGAGAAAAAGTCACAAGATGCGTGATGCCGTCATGTGACGCAAGATTATGATCAAGTATTTTTAACTGGTTATTTAAAGACGAAATAATTTGTTTACAAAATGTTATGTCACCATTTTCATAGCAACTACTCAGAGAGTGGAACAGGACAAATACTCCTGAAGCATTTATTAGATGTATGTGCACATTGTGCAGCAGATTTTTTAAATATCTAGTGAAACGGACAATGTTGCTATTTTCTAAAACTGGGATCCTGAGGTGAGGGAAATTCAAAGAAGAATTCAAATATTTACACTTTTAAAGCTTTCAAGTGCCACTTAGAAAAAGATCAGTATTACATTTCCTCCCTGTGATGTGGTTTATTCCATTTAAAAGTATCACTGCTACTTCGTCCTGCACTCACCTGTACGGCTGTATCGAAGCGTTTGCAGAATGAGTGAAAGATGGAGCAGCACTCCTCCATTTTGAAGGTCGCTGGGTCTTCACAGAAATACTCGGCGACAGCGTTGCTCAGAGAATTTAGCTCCTGGAGGGAGGACTCCACAGCGTCCAGCTTCAAATTAGCCCTCTGAGAATATAAAACATAAAAAAAAGGTCAGATCCAAAGAATTATTCACTCAGTCTGTGCATTTTAAAGTCAAACTTTACCAGGAAGAACGTCTCCATCTGCTGTACGAGGCCGGGGTGTCTGCTGCTGTACAGCTTCACTTCCTTGATCTTCTTCACCTCTCTCTCAAAGTCTGTGATCACCTCGTCTTTACAAATTCTGTGGATTCAACAGATATTCACACATTCACATGGCGTCGTCCCAAGAACACAGAAATCAGCACATTACACCCGACTTGTTCACCTCGATGCCAACCCGATGTGTTCAAGCTGGCTGGGAAATGTCAGCAACTCGTCATCAATGTCCTCTGCTTGCTGCGGGCGAAAGATACGTTTTACTGCTGTACAGAGACACAGGTTGTTGTTTTGTTTTGAATACTTTCTCCAGTGAGAATCTGTCCATCCCCGTCCTCACCTTGGCAACATAATGCATGAGGTTCATGCCCGGCTTGTTGGCCTTGGTGTCTGCCAGCTTGAGCAGTGACGTCATCCTGAAGCCGATGGCATTGGCACTGTAACCACCCTGAACAAAAACATTGAATTGAATCATCCATTATCAGCAGAAGAAATGCTGAGTAAAAGCAGAGTTAGAGGACAGTTTAAATGCATGAAGACTATAAAGTGAAAGAAAAATACCAACAGCGTTCATGTAATTCCCAGCTTTTAACACCAGCCGAATGACGGAGTGGAGCTCATCACAGTCCAGCAGCTCTAGAAGGAGAGAGGGGAAAAGAGAGATGAAGACAAAGAACCTGAATAGAAAGATAAAATGTTGTTGTAGCTTTGGTGGACGCTTGTTAAATGTTACCATTCGCTGCTTTGGTCATGACAGCGACAGAGTTCTTCACCTCCTCCATGAGAGGAAAGAATTCCTCCCTCAGGACCATCATTTTCAGGAGCTCCTCGTAGCTGCAGGAGAGACACATCAACAAAACTGCACATTACTGCCTCAGCTGAGGTCATTTCATCAGTTTTATTCCTCACTGTGAAGCGTGGATGCAAACAAACTCTTCTGCAGTTAATGTTATTTTCTCTTGCAGGGAACCAATAATGGTGACAGATGAAGAAAAGAATATATTATACAACTTTGCACATTTTATTTGTCTTCAACTAACGTGCTATCAAATATGTAATAAAAGTCTGAGTTATGAACGAACCCCGGCACTTTGACCAGCTGCACCATGAACTGATCGGCCTCAGGTAACACAGAGAGGTTCCCACTGAATGACAGCAGCTGCTTCACCTGAGCATCGACAGGACATAAAAGCAAACACTGATTTTCATCTAATGTGATCAGACCAGATAAGAGACCATGTGAAATAAAAGTTAAACATATTCTTCCAAAATAATCACAAACAGCTTCTGTAGTTGTTGTTCAATATGAACCTCGTGCCAATAGTTTTTATTTCTATTAAATTAAGATAAATGTAATATCTTAATAAAACACAGTTGGCAGTAGTTGTGCATATATAACCACAGTGGAAAGATGAGAAGAGTGGATCAGTCGTTACCTCACTTTCCTCTGGCAGCAGTTTACACAGCTCTTTTAGTTTCCCTGTTCCGAACCTGAGCCAGTTACCTTGACGAATGTCCTGCACCATTTCCGTCACTGGCCTGCAGACGGGGGACAAAAAGCAGTGTCAAACGTGAGACGCCATAATCCCACCATGATCACCAGAACTCACCAAACAGCATCAGTCCTGCTGAGTCGTGATAGTTCCCAGGATTTTTAATTGGGTTCCATTTGTTTAAAACTGTGAAAATCGAATTTGAAAGACTCAAAAGCTGCTGGAGGCAAATTATCCACCACAGAGAGAATCCTGCTTGGTCTTAGTTGTTAATTTATAAATTAAATTAATCTGATGCTGCTGTTACAATGCAGACCACAAATTCATCAAGGTGGTGCATTCAAGTGCTGCTGGGATAATAGTCTAGTCTTATTCTTTCACAACAAGAGTGCTTTATAAATCAAGGGTATGTATTTATTATCATTCCTGTACCAATGATGAATTATGCCAAGTTACATATTTCAGTTTTGACATGTTCAACAACCTGTGGTCATCTACTTGGAACGTCTGTTGGGATTTTCATTAACATGTCACACTTGACATCAAACTATTAACTCTTGTGTTTTACAGTGTCCCGCATATGATTTTAAACAGCTCATCAAGTGCACGCTCCACAGAGAAGCTGACACAATTTCAGTTGAAGTAAAATGCCAGAGCCGCACTGAGCAGCTGATAGTCAAAGTGACAGCCGAATGAACTGACAGTGACAACATCTTGATAAGTTTCACACAGAAACTGGCTCGTGACGTCAAAGAGGCAGTTTTCCAGTATGAAACCATGTATATGACAACAACCTGAAACAGGTGTTACAATCTGCACACCCAAAAGAACAGTTAAAGTTCTTTTATTGCCTCTCTTATACTTTTAAAGTTTGTTTAGTCACTAAACTCTCCAGAGCCCTGTCCCACCGGGAAGACAAGGGATTCATCAAATGAAAAGTTTGTGAAGTTTGTTTGTGAAAAGGTTAAAAGTTTTGAACCTGGTATTTTGTGGAAGCTCTGGCTTCTTGCAGCTCAGAGTCATGGACGAGTACAGCACTAAGTTTTCTTATCAGTCAAGTATTATTAAAATGAGTCATTAAAGTTCATATAAATGTGCTCTTCCAAACACAGCTACCTAATCAACATTTACATGCATTTGAATATGGTCCACTGAGATAAAGTGTGTGTCGGCTGGGTACTGTGTATTTTTGTCTCACTGATCACACTAAGCAGTGGTCAGAGACACTTTTTCTGCAGATGCTCCTCAGTATTTTAAAGATATTCATTTTCAGTATCATTCTCACTTTTAGATGTTACCTCTTGAAATGTCTGAGAAAGATTCCGATGTTCATGCTCTTTTTGGAGTCCAGGATTGTGACCTGAGGAGAAAAGGGAGAACAATTATCAACACTAATAATAAATAAAAAAAGAAAATGTCCTCTGTAAAAACGACACTCATCATGCATTGCTTTGCTTTGCACTCTCCGGGTGGAAGGATATTGTTTTATGGCCTTCCTTCTGTAAAGCACCTTGTGTGACATTGTTTGTATGAAAACTGCACAACTACACAAATAAAGTCTGATTGATTGATACGATTCACATGTTGTTAAAGGAAGTAAATAAACCCCGAACACTGTTTTACTCCAGCAGTTCCTCACTGGTGATACCATTGGACTGGAACTTATGAAAAATGACTTCTTGTTTTTCTGTCATTACTTCCCTAGCATGAACATTTTGTTTGAGTTTCAGGTCCATGAAAATGTAGCTTGTTGGAAATCAAATGCAACCACAGTGTAACCCTCTTTACCTGAGGTTCCTGTGGAAAGAGCTGCGTGCCATCAGACGTCTTCTGTCCCATGACCTTTGAATTACGCAGCGATGCCCGTTTGTCAACGTGACTGAACAACTCCTCCATGCTCCGAATGTCCAGCCTCAGGTCCCTCTGAGGCCGCTGTGACGTCCAGACGTTCAGTTTGCCCAGGACGCGCTGGCTGGGGATGGTGTCCCAGTTCAGCTTTTTCATGGATCTTCTCTGGCCATTACGGGAGCCAAACGAAGGGGCGGTAAGAGGAGGAGGAGGGGGTGGAGGAGGAGGGAGAGGTGGTGGAGGTGGAGGTGGAGGTGGTGGAGGTGGAGGTGGTGGTGCAGCAGTGACACACATGGTGGGATGCAGGGGGCAAGATTCTTGGAGATCTGGATCTTCCTGAGCATCTGGTGATGAAGGAGGAGACGCGTCCTGAGAGGAAGAGTTGGGAAGAGATGGAGATTTTAGAATCAGCATTACCTCCATTTGTATCTCCGATCCAAAGATGATGGAGGGAAGCGTCCCACTGTCGGCCGCTCAGATCTAAGGAGACAAACACGTGTAAATGAAACATGAAGCTGTGTTTGCACTGATAACAAATAAAGTCCACAGGAAATTCAAATGTAATGATTTCTCATTATTTAGTTTTGTACAGTTTTGTTTTCTGGATAAAGAGACACCACCGGCTTTACCTCAGTTTCTAGATATCAACATTACACATAATAAAAATATCATCACAGTCATATTTCTACAACTTCTGCTTTACTGAGCCTACACAACCTATTGAATTCAAGAAAATGTCTTATGTCTTTGTCAAAGGTCCAACAACCTAAATGTTTTAAAAAAAGGACAAATCACATTTATCAGGTTCATAATAAGTTTTTTAAGTGACCTGTCAAATATCAAACCTCAAATCAGACACTGTTTCTTTTCTCACCACACGTGCAGGAACATATTGCATGTTTTTCTTCTACTTGTCCTCTATAAACTAGAAAACAGCTAAATATTTGCTTCACATATAAAATCCCCTCATTCAAGGTATTTTTTTTATGCATCACACGAAACGTCTTTGAGAAAATCATAGGTTTTAAATACGTCCTCCCTCTCAGGAAAAGGAGAATGCCTCACATAAGTTGCATATATACTTCCTATTACTTATTAGGGTCTAATGATGAATTCGGCGTACTTGTCATCCAACTAACAACAAGTAAACATCACATATACACACACATCAAACACACATCACAGCCAAATGATGTCCTACACCGTGTGTTGCTGTTTATTGTGAAGCTGTAGAATTGACAAACAAACCAACTTAAAAAAGGGGAATATTTCTGTGTTAAATATCAAATCTTAAAGAGAATTTTCAGAATATGTCAAAGACCTTTAAGACAAACAAGGAACAAGTTTTTTAAACAACAGATTCAGTTCTGATCACATCGTTTTTAAAACATGTCCCTGACTCAAACAACTCATCACACACAGCAAACCGCTGCTGAGGCTTTTTCAATAATCCCTGAAGTGTCACCGGGCTTATTTCACTCACCGTGTTTGTGAATTGTTGTTCAAGAGTCATCAAGTTAATCCTCTCTCCGGCTTCACCTCGTGTTTCTGCAGCAGAGTCACTCTCACAAACAGCCGTCAGTCACAGGTGCAGGGGGCGTCGCCACCAATCAAATCACGTCAGGCTCAAAGTGTGGGAACGCCCCTTTTTGGAGAGATAAATATTCAGCACAAAACAAAAACTGGGTAAAATGTATATGAATACACGTGAATACAAATGAAATGTGTATTTTTACTGCGTCAGATGAGGGAAGACAAGAGAGCTGCCATTTGATAAAAGATGTACACATTTAGAGGCAGAGTTAAAAAAAGAAAGGAGGAAGCTGTACGTGTCATATTGAGAATAAAGTCAAAGTAATTCAGAGGATTTTGAATTTGCTTATCAAGAGAAAAGGTAAAAAATTTCATTAATTCTATTACTAGTAACGTTAGAGCATTTAGACAAATACATTAATTTTATTTGTGGTGATCAGTTTAAGGACTTTGAGATTTTGCCTTAAACTGCATCTGATGCTCTGACAACTCCTCTAACTGGAGTTGATCAACCAGAGGATTTGATTTTATTCTCATCATTTAGACTTTATTTTCAAAAATGGAAAATAATAATTAAATTAAATTCTCCTCTTTTTTTTGATATGATAGATAAATGACTTTAATCAAGAATGATTCTTAAATACCTGTGGATGACTGGTTTTGACTGTATCCAGGTGCTGCTCTAGATAAAACAGAAAGTTGACCACTGTGCAACACAAGTGAGCTGGAGGACAAAACAGAAAATACAGCCAGATCATTTGAAAACGTGTATTTTTATTTTTTGTTCCCTTGGGGTGAGTTGGGACTGTTCAGGTCTGAGTGAGGAATGAAGGCAGAGTACTACATCAATCCATGACACAACTTCATTTATCACCTTAAATACCATTATGTGCAATCAAGTACAATATACCAGCTCAACCTAGAAAATATTGATTGTACACAAATAAAATATCTCATTTCATAAATCTTCATTTCGGTGTTAGGGAGAGGAATTTTCAAAGGGTCAAATATTGCTGTGTGGTGGTCGATCAGACCAGGAGCTGGGAAACTGCAATTTTAGCCAAAAAGTGTCTTACAGAGATTTTTTTTTTTTTTTTTTAAACGCCACAATAAAATACACCCAGTGGACAAACTGTCACGAAAGAATTCAGAAAACACAAGCAAAGGAATACATCTTACACTCCATCTGTGATATTTGTTTGTCATTAAAAGAAATTCAATCCAATTCCCTGCAGAACTTTCCCCTAAAGCGTGGCGTAGGCCAGTCCATGCGAGCTGGCGCACAGACGGCGAAGAGCAGAGCATCAGTGCACTCACACACATATCTGCACCGACGCTATGAATCTGTCTGCCATGCAAATACAGAGGAGACAAGGAGCTGGAGGACTGGTGCTAAATACAGAGTGGTACAACATTCATTGCACTGAATAATCATCATTTGACTTCACCGAGGTCTGACACCACGAAACTCAATTCCATCAACTCAGAATTTATTTTCTCGTCTCGAGTAGATTAATTACAGTTTGGATATTCTTTGTATCGCTTTGAACTTCATTAAATCATAAACGTAAAAGTAATTTGCACAAACAAGAAGTTCCAGTGTGTTAGATTTTAAAAGATTAAAATATATGATGAACATAATAAATACAGTGACGCATAAACATTCTCTATTACGCTGCAATACCTTCTCTAAACTCTCAACAATTCATGATTGTTTACTATTATTATACTTCAGCATTGTTTTAGTCACAGGAGATAAAAGAAATGAAGAATCATTAGTTTGACAATCACCATCTAGTCAGAGTTTCTGTTGAAATGTTAGCGTCAGTGGATTGTGGAGCTACAGTAATCTGAAGAAGTGTGAAGAAAAGGAAAACAAACATATATTCTTAAAGATATGATTCTAGATTAGAGCTCAAGGGGATGGTCTATAAAAATCAGCTAATGTGAGCATTTCTTTGTTGCCGATGTGAAAACTTATTTTTCAGAATTAGCAATGGTGAAAAGACGTACATGTCTGATTATATTTTACGCAAAGTTTCAAGTTTAAGTTCAATATATTTGGTTGTAATTGTAATTAACCCGGGAGTAAAAAACAAAATCCACATGTTAGTGAGTGTAACAGTGGAAAAGGGGCTTTAATATCAATATCTTAGAAATCGTTGCTAAGTATTGTTAACATATATATATATATATTTATATATAGGGCCAATCAATATATCAGTATTCGAAATGTTTGACCCCCTAACATTTACATTTGCCCCTAAAAATCCACATCAGTCGGACTCCAGCCTAAATATTAACATAAGATCTCGTTAACAGAAAAGACAGACTTAAAAAAACAAAACACATAAAGGAAATTATGTGTCAATGTAAAACCAAAGAAAATGTACCGCCGTCCTTTTAAACAATTCAATAATGAAGTGACTCCATTAAACGTCATTGGACCTAGACAGAAACGTAAGACCCATCGTGTCTCCTCAGTCATGACCACACGTCTCTCATGTCAAATTAAATACAATTATTGAAGACCTGCATCATTGCACATACAGAATGAGTTGAATTATTTTCAGGTTAAAATGTGTAATATTTCTCATAATTAGAGACTAAACACTGCAGCACTCGCAGTCTAAACACCAGCACACACTGCTCTAACATTATACTGTCCTGCACTCTGACCAATAAAACACACGGCTCTCAATAACGGAAATGATTCGAAAATAAAGAGATGAAATTTAACAAATACTAAACTTAACAGTTTTTCTTTTTAGGCTACAAATAATCAGATACTATTTCAAAAGTGAAAAAGTATTTGGTTAGAATATTTGCACATTTCTTTTCCAGTGTACCACAGAAATCCCCTTCATGTGTACGTCGATTTGTTTCTGAACTTAAGCTCATATTCAAGGAGGCACACGAGGAGAGTGATGACGGTTTGGAAGAGTGTTGATGCGTTTGCGTTGGATGATTTGAGCTGTTTTTCCTCGACTCGTCTGTCTCTGATTCTGCGGTGCGTGGGGTGGGGTTGAATTTTAACTCAGCACTTGAGGAGGTCAATAATAGCCATAAAAATGACTAACACAAGCGTACACAGCAAAGTAGTGTAGATAGGAGGGGGTTACGGTAAGTGGGTAAGAGAGGGAGGAAGAGATGAACAGTGTCTCTGGGAACAAAGCACAAGGAGAAGGTTAAAGTGAGACAAGGAAGTTGGGAAGAGAGGCACTAAAAGCCCCCTGACTGTTTATGAAACTGGCCGAGCTATTTCCTGCTGTTTTAGGACCATTCACCAATAATACCCTGTAATTCATCAGTCCAGTCATCCAGGCACACACCCCTCTTCACTCTCCATCCACCCGGTTATCTGCATGTCTCTCTCTGTAGTGGTCCTCTGTAAGTTGGGGGTTTCAACAGGTTAACAGGTGGAGGTGGTCAAGTTGGAGGCTGTAGGAGGTCCAGCAGGGGGCGCTCTCATTGCTCCTCTAACCAGGAGGGCTTGTCGGCCCCTGGGGGCCTCAACTTAATGTTGAACTGCTTCAGCGTTTGCTCCAGCTGCTGCTGGTTGCCAGCGAAGTACGCGGAGATGGCGTTATGAAAGAGCAGCAGCTGCTTATGCATCACCTTCACCTGAGAGACGGACACAAGAGAGTTTGGGAAATTATGTGTGTGTGGGTTGTACCCACAAGAAAAGTTTCAGTTAACCTGGATGTGTTTTTTTTTTTAACTTTGTGGGCTGATAATCACGATGGAGGCCTAACCCCCTAACTGACCTTATTCTCCTCCAGGAACTTGAGTTTAATGGTGACGTCTGAGCGGAGGCGTTCGTACTTTTCCTTGTGCACGTGGTACTGCTGCTGAGCAGCGTCTATACGAGCCATAGCTACAGCGTCCCTCGGACCCAGACTCAGCTCCTCCAGGTCTGACCGGTAGGCATCAAACTCCAGTCTGTTAAGAAAAGCAGAGAACATGTTAAAACACAGTTTAAAGAAAAAGAGGGAACAAAGCTTCAGGCTGAATAATGATTAATTTGAAGATTAAGAAACAGAAACTTTCTGTTTGGTCCTTTTATAAAAATATAATGATATATATAGAGTTTCTATGCTTTATTCGCACTTTGCCTAACCCTACTTGAAGAGAGGCAGAAACATTTTCATCCTTTAAGCTGATATAATCTCCACGTGTCTGTCTGATGTTGGGTGCTGAGCAGATAATGTGCAGTAGTTTTTTTGGAGCTTTTGTGCTAAAAGCAGGTGAAAATGAAGTGAAGCTGTGAAGCTGTGGATCAGAGAGCTAGCCTCGTGACTTTGAGCAACTCTGTCCCATTGTTTTCACATTTTATAGGGTAATATCAATATGCGTTTCTTGTTTTGTCTAAATCTCTTTGCTAACCGTCCTGGCTCGCAGGTGAAAGAAGACATGAACCTGCTGCCTGACCTTACCTGGCATTTTCATACATCTTGATCGTCATCAGGGTGTCCTCCATGGTCTTGTTGACTAGTGTGTTGATGCTTGACACGAAGAAATTAACGGCACCAAGTAGAGTCTCCCCATTCTTACACAGCAACTTCTGAGTCTCTGCATTGTAGCCAAACTCATCCTGTAAAGAAAAACACAGATTTAACACAGATGATGCTAAAAGCTTTTAAAAGTGTTTAAATATTTTCAGCTTCTAAATATTAGGACAACTGACATAAAAAATACGTCAATAAATTTTAGGCCTCACTCGTAGCTCTGGAGATTTCTGGCTGAGGTCAGCGAACGTGTCGCCCAGCGCGTGCTGCGTCTGCACCATGTTGTAGAAGTGGTTGGTCAGGGCTCTGGCCAATCGCAGCATATTCTCATATTTCCTTTTAGTGTCTCTCAGCACCTCGATCTGGGCCTCAAGCTCCAGGTCCACAGTCCGGGAACCCCGACCAAAACGCTCCGAGATCATCTGCTTTGTGCACTGAACACAAGACACATCAGAAACACAAACCGATTCATCCCGACGCTCCTCACAGACACACTGAAATAAAAATCAATCAGTCAATCAAGTAGCTCTTACCTTGTATGTGTTGTAACCCCACTTCTTCACAGTTTCTAGTTTTTCCACAGCCACGCCACGGGTCATTTCTTCCGCCGTCATCGACGAGCTGCTGCTGCTGTGGTGCATGTTGGAGCCTGAGAAGAAGAGACCGAAATGTAAAAACACAAAGAACATGATGAACATAATGAGGCATAAAGATTGACCCCAGGAAAAAGGAAATAAAAACTTTGCTGCTTTCAGTGAAGACAAAAACTGAGTCTACGTCTGCTTTCTCACAACCACAATCCATCACCATGATCCCGTAAACCACCATGAAACATTCAGAGAGTTAGTAGCAAAGAAATATTGAAAATACTGAGAGAAACGACTTTAGTATAATGAAACCAACTTCTTTTTTATTGAACTATTCAACAAACTGAAGGGATTTTTTTTTAGGTACCTGCTAAATTACCTGGTTTATCAATACAGAGGCTTTTGAATGTTTCAACAAGTAACATCACACTTTTCTTTTCTTCTGCAGTACCTTGGTATTCATGTGGCGGGCCGGCTAAATGGCAGATGACATTACTGTTTGGGGGAACATTACTTCGCCTGGCCTTCATACGCAGGTCTGTGAGAGTAGATGGGTGGTTGAAGGAATAGTTCGGGGTATGAATGAGGGGAGTGAGTAGGAGTGGGATTTACATTTTTATTTTTCAAATAATGGGAAGGATTGAGATTTAAACATGAAGTAATTATTCAGGTTGAACGAGCGTGACAGAAATGGAAAGATAACGTAGGAGGAAGTTTGTGGGGAAGAGCGGGGAGATGCAGAAAAGAAGTAAGACAACAAAAGGGAGAAGAGGACGATGAGGAACATGTGGGAGGGAATTGTGAAAAAGAGGTGGAGGACAAAGATAGACAAGATGAAAAGACAACGTTTAGTGCATGACAATCAGTGAACAATGCAGACGAATGAGTAATGGTGAAGATGGGGGCAGGTTGAAATGCAGTGTTGAATGGTGTGATGCTAAATAAAGAGGATTAGGTTTTTATTAAATAATAAATAAAAATGATAAACACGAGAGACATGGGGGGGGGGGTTTAAAATCTAAAAGTTTACTGAAGTTTTTGCAATATCATCTTACTTTTACTAGTGGTGATAAAACAAACACATTAATGAAGACGGTTTCCTCTTTGCTACAGAGACGTTAGGATATTCTGTGAAAAACTAAAAAGTAAAGACCCACTGAAAGACAAAGAAAAGAAGCCAACCAGAGAATTAGAGGAATTAAAGTGTGAGGGAAAAGTTGTGTTAGAAAAACAGCACCAGGCTGGAATAAGTACCCCGACTTCTCTCCACCGAAAAAGACACAATTTGATAAAAAGGGACAGGGCAGCAGTTTCCCAGTTAGCTAAAAAAAAAGACACTCCATGTAAAGAACTTCTCTCCAAAATGAGATATCCATCATGTGACATGTGAAGTTTACAGTAAAAAAGTTCTTGCTTATAAAACCTTAGCAACAGTTACTGAATAGTCTAGATCTGAGGTTCCCAAACTTTTCAGCCCGTGCACGTCAGAAACACATTCACCCATGTGCACATGTGGCAGTGTTTCCTGTGGTGCTGTAAATTAAACTGCTGTAACCGATGCTGTAACTAATCTGTCTTAATAACCTCAGGGGTCACATGGAGGCAGTGAATCAGAAAGCTGATGACTATTTACATAGTTTTATCTTAAATTTAACCAGGATTTTTCAGCTTTTGGAACAATTATGACCAAAATATGATGATTGATTTCAGGAAATCCTCTTGAGACTTTTCCTTCTGTGTCGTTTGGGAACCGCTGGTCTAGAGTCTATAAAGCTCCTGCATCACCATAAAGGTTTTTTTTTTTTTTTTTTATCACATTTTGGATGTGAGCTCTCAATTATTAGAACTATGGATCTACCGAATCCTGTAACTGGGATCCTTTTGTTAAACTCTGCATTGTAGTGCACAGCTGGCCCTGAGAGAGAGAGAGAGGGAGAGAGAGAGTGGGACAAAGATTCAGAGATACTAGAATCAAATAAGAGGAAGGATGGTGTTATTATTTCCCTGTGAAACTGAGATGCACTGCTGGAGTTAAGCTCCTGATCTACTTTGACTTCTAGTGTAAGTCTCTTTAGCTGATCGAAAGTGCGATCAAGTTTTATGCTCCAAGTCGCTGGAAGATGCTATCTGAGGACGAACAGATATACTGTATGTGTTCTACACATTCCCTTGATTTCTCAAATAATAATTAATGGATGTTGATGGAAAATGGAAAATCAGGCATATTTAGGGGCCTGATATTTACGAGTGTGTGTAATTTGGTGCAGATCCAAATATGGTTTCATAGGATGACAGTTGGCAGAGGTACGCACTCTACTGGCTTTCATCCTGCTGTATCCTACACCTGCATAGAAAAATGTGATTTGAGTAATGGACCATTTTCAGATACATCAGCACAATCTGACCACCAATTACCACAAATGAATTAAAGCGAGATATCAGGGGAAGGCTGATTGTAGGCCGGAGGAATCAAAAAATCTCACAAATGGAGCACAAAGTCAACAGTATACGTCAAAAACAGCAGAGCGACAGTTTGGCTGAGAAGAAAGATTTTAAAAATGAGGGACGGAGAGTGAAGCGGGACTCTACCTTTGATGGAGCTGGTGGGGATGATACCCTCTGCTGTTCCTCCATACCCTCCTGACACGATGCTCGTCTCGTTCAGGTTGGGACCCGACACCATCACCTGCTGCAGGTCCTGCAAAGTTTTAATGGCCACATAGAAATAATAAAAGAAGAACAAAGGGAAGGGTTCGGGGTGGGGGGGGATATACAAACAGGTGATTACGGCTCGAGTGTCACATTCAGTCAGTGTAGACAATGTAAGTTAGAGGCTTAGTCACTAGAGGGGGACAGACACTACTGAGTTAATGAAGGTTAGTGAGAACACTGTCTCCAGGCGTTGCCTAACTTCTTCTACTTATCTCGATAACAACAGGACAAAACACTCGTAGGAAAGACGTAAAAAAACACCAATGATTAACCAAGCAGAGAATCTCCAGACGTGACGCTGTTGAGAGCAAACAAGAAGACTTCCACAGCGCGGAGTCTAACCCGAGCAGTGACTTAAATGATCTAAACAGTAGGAAATGCTGGAGCAAACTAGTTTCCCCTTCCAAAACAATCACCATCACAGGCTTCAGTGTGGCTCTGGATCAAGAGGGGGACTGTGTTACCAGCCACAGGATCCATCGGGTCTGTTTTCTTTAATTAAACTCACTGTTTTCTTTTGTCTGCTTTCCTGCTCGTGTATCATCTGGTAAAGAAAAGAACATTCAAGGGGGGATTGGTGGAAAAAAGGAATATCTGGTCCAAACAGATTTCTCACTCTGGCACAGCCTTAAGTTTCCTATAACAGTTTTGTACTCCTGCCTGTGCCACGAGCAAAGAGCGCTCAATATTCCACATTGAGCAAAAACCCATAATTTCCAATCTGAAAATGAAATGGGAGCATTCCTGAAATCTTGGGGCGGGTCTGTGCAGTAAGATTGTGACAAGAAAACTATAGAAGAAAAGCTCTAGAGGGGAAGCAGCCATTTCCCTGTTGTAAACAAACACAAAGACTTTTTTTTTTTCGTAATGTACAGTTGCTGTGATTTGTGCTGTGTGAGGTCAAGCTGCACTTTAACAGAGGGAAATGAGACCGAAGAGTTTCTACAAACGTATCAAAGCTTTGCTTCAGGGCCTTTTCTGCTTGTTGAGACTTAACTAACACTTAGAGTGAACCTTCACAACACAAACACAGTTTTTATAACTGACACATAAAAGAACAGAACACGTGAAGCCCAGTCGCACAACATTAGGACATGTTATTAGTTTGCCACCATGTTTCAACACTTGCTCAATGAAAGGGATCACACTCAGGCTACATCCAAACTACTACGTTTTAGTTTTAAAACATATTTGAACGCCTGAACATGCATATAACATACCCTGGACATGCGTGTGCTAAACAGGAAGCAGATTGTCTACACTGGAGTTGGTTGCTTTTATTACAGACACTAGGAAAGATGAATAGCTGTGGTGAAAAGTAAGAGCAGGGATTTATTTCATTAGACCAAAGCTGAGGTGGAACTGTTGCTTAGAGTAAGTGTTTTTCAACGCCTTGCATTCATTAGTGTAGACAAGGCTTGAACGTGTCTGTCTTCCTCTGTCTGGACTCAAACACAACTCCAGCAGTGTTTCCAAACAGTTATTTTTTTAAAGCTTGGAAACTCTGGAGTTTGATGCATTTAGAAACTAAGGCGTAGAGGTGTGGATGTAGCCTCACACGTCACCCAGGTGAACACACACACACACACACACACACACACACAGATTCTAGGCTATGTTAGCTCACTCGAGACAACACAAACTAGATGGTTCTGAATCTAATGTACAAATGCAAACAGATTGTTATGTTGTGTTCTAAGTGTTAGCCTGCAGCTATTTTGTTAACACCACTTACTTTGAGGGAGTCTCTCAAAACTTGTTTGAGAGACTCCCTGCAGCTGAAGTTAGTTGGAGCACAATTCAAACCGCACAGTGGTTTGTAATAAAAAGAAAGTATCTGACATTTCGTGAAACAAACCAATGTCGCGATGTGAGGCAATTAAATGCTGCATTAAGTCAAACCACTGAGTGTTGCTACACAACGTCAAAACACACACACACAAACGCACAAATGGCCTGCTCACCCTGGTGTCTCTGGAGCTCCCTACTTTCTCATCTAAGCTCCACTGCAGATTTGCAGCCTGCACAGAGATGGAGGAGGGAGGGAGGGAGGGAGGGGAGGGGAGGGGAGGAGGGGGGGAGAAGGTCGACAAACAAAACACGAACAAAACAAAAAAAGACAAAAAGAAAAAAAATCCATGTCTGAAGTCATGAAACAAGATAGAACGATGTCAAAAGAAATCCCAGAAAGAAATTATTGTGATGTCCACACAGCAGGGATGTAAGACGGAGAGCAGTGATGGCGACTGATACCACAGCAGGTCGGAGCACGGTTCATTATTTAGCGTGTTTGGCTTGGCGTGTTGTAGCTCACCACTTTCCATTTAAAATGTGTTACTCACAGCTTTGCCATGATATTCTTCCATCACTGTCTGGACAAAGACACCACTGATTCTAATTCGACTGTAAATAAATAATCTATTCATGTACAGACATTAACAGTGACATCAACATTCAATGGGAAAACAAAATTAAGAAAAGAAAAAAACTGTGAACACATTCAAATTTCAACACAAACCTCGTATCTGAGTCCCCAAACTCCTGGTGGCACACTTTGATTGTCAGGACAGCAAATACCAATTATAGTTGGTTGTGTTAGTAGCGGCCAATGAAAGTAACTGTGCGAATTTGTGCTGCCAACAATGACAGTTTTTTTAAATCTAACCTCATGCACAGATGGAGACTTTAACCACACGGACACTGAACCAAATAACATGTTAAAAACAAAGAAAACCCCTAACCCTTCTACTCTTTTCTCTTTCATTCAGTGTACATCCCTTTATTTTAGAAACCTCTCCTTGTGTTGTGACATCTGTTCAGTGAGGGAGAAAACTGACGCAAACACTGATCCCTCCCTGGACGCTTTGTTGACACAGTGCCTGGTCCCTAAGATGATGGAAAGTACTACGTCATGATAAAATAATCCTGCTGTCAACTAAGAGCAAGGTTTGGTGGGTTCAAGAAAAAGTTTAGCCTGTTTTTGTGCAGATTTTGTACCATAAACAGGATCCTACAGCAGCTACTTTATGGTATTTCATAGAAAAATGTGATTCTAACAACACAAAGGGGGAATGACAGCATGAGTGTCACCTCTGAGAAACTGTGTATAACCATACAAACGTCTCAAAAGGCTGTTACACTGCTAAAAGGCACCACTGATCCACCCTGATGCATCAGATGCCTTTGCCAGGATGCTGTTGGCAGCCGATTCTCTCTGACACTGTCAAGCTGCCACTCAGCGTCCATGTTCTGATACAAGCGTTTGAAACCTGAAAAGCTTCTGCTCGTCCTCCACCCGTCGATCTGCACGTCTACGTGCAAGAGCAACAGAAACTGCTGCAGCTGTAAACCAGGTTCCACACAGCGGATATCTATCTGATTTCAGAGGGCTTTCACCCAAGGACAAAGCACAGCCAGTTTCAGATTAATTGCAGAGTTGCTATGACAACTGGTTGATATCCAGCACTAAACAGTGAAGCCAGACGAGACGCTGCCAGTAAACAGAGAGTTTTTAACTGTACAAGCCGCGACAAATGGCTGAATGTTTGCATCACAATGCAAACTGGGTAAGAAGACAGGCTATTCTTATACTACACCAGGAGCCACACATAGTTTGGTGAGCAAATAACAATTAACTGCTTGAGCTTCCACCAGGATCTTGAGTCTGTTTGTATAACAAGGTGTGCCTGAGGATGTAGAGAAAAGAACAGCCTTGCTTACTCTGCATCTTATTTTATTCTAACCGACGATGACAAAGACACTCCTGAGGAGGGTGGAGACAAACTGTTTCGGAGCATAGCGTCTTTTATTATTCTTTATATTAATAGTTCCAACCTGGAGAGCAACATCCACCTTCTTAGTTTGACACCTAGTGTTCAGGGGAACCAAATACACTAGAGGTGTATCTGCATTTCTGCAACCACCAAACATGAGGCCACTTGAGCTGTTAATGGGAACAACTGGTTCCCAAGGAGACATCTGAACTCCGACACCTGATTTCCCAGTGGGATTCCTCTTGTCGTTAACCAAGCTAAGGAACACAAGGGCTTCAAGTAGTGTGTGAAGGGCAGTACATGACATAACAGAGGAATCTAGTATTTAGAATCTTATATTTTAATTAACAGGGACTGAAATATGGTTTCAGATTATTCTGCTCGGTTGAATAAAGGTAAATTAAGGCAAGGTGAGATAAAAAAAACAGTAAGTGACACAACCAGAAGATCGTGAACTCCATTTATGACAAAGCACTAGTCCTAATTTGTTCTGTACATTTGACCACAGAGTGGTCCTGTGGCGTGAAAGGAGTCAGCTGACTCGGCTTATCTTGTGATAGCCGAGAACAATACCCAGAACCATTATGTCAACTTCAAACAATGAAGGAACCATTTATCCTTCACACCATGATAACTCATGACACTACCGCTGGCTCATATAGGTCGGATTGATTTTCTTCATGTGCTCTCCCATGAATCACACAGCGTGAGCCCCAGGGAAAATATCTTTGAATAAATCATCAAGTGGAGAAGCTCATTCAGAGAAAGAAAACTAAATTACACTACAACTGACCATAAAAAAAATCCTTAAAATGTATAAATAAACAAACTTTTACTTCATTTTTAAAAACATGTTTATACAAGTGACCTAACAGCTGTAAAAGACAGTGGTCTAGTGCGGTGGTTCTTTAACCAAGTTAAAAAAATGAGCTTGAGATTACTCTTATGTTTGCACAAGTTCTTTTTTTAAGTGTTTTGTTGGCCTGGGATCGAATGTGTGTAAACACAAACAGTTTGCACACTGATTCCTTGAGTTATAGCTTTCAATAGGTAAACCAAGCTGTGCAGGGTCAACTCAAAATGGTGCACCCAGTGACCCACCTGTTCAAGGCTGTCGTCTTCTGTTAGTGTCCCTGTGTCCCCGTTACTGTTGATAGGAATCTCCATTGTGGCAGCTTTACTCATAATGCTTTCTGTCATAATGCACTGTTCCTGGGAGAAAAGAGAGAGAGAGAAAGAGTGTGTGGATACAACAAACTGCTGCATGTGAATAACATGAAAAGGGTAGCGATGGAAAAACAGTGAGGCTTTAATGCTGCTTTGAAGAGGACAGACCAAAGAGTGTAGTCAAAACAGCCAAATCATTAGGCGGATGGGGATATAATTGCCATAAACAAGCGGGGAGGTGGTTTTCAAAGAGCCAGGCTACCGCTCGGCATAAAAACAACACACCTATGAAAAACCCGCCACAATGAGCCATCTTCAAGTGGCCACTCTATGCTGCTGAAATGAAGGGCCGCACGTTAGCAGCAGCCACTCGCTGAACAAGACCAGACACAACGTTTGCATCAATATTATCTGGTCATTTCTAATAGGTCAAAACACATAATCACACATTCAGGTTTTACAACCACACGTGTATAATAACGTGCTGGTTGTGGTTTGGACTGGAGGAACAAATGCACAGCTTAATGAATTCACTACCACAAAAACTAAAGAGGGGTCGATGTGGGCTGTATGTGAAACAGGAGGAAGTCTCATCATAGATTTCACATTGCAGAGCAGGTAACTCTAACAAATACAGTATTAATATATACAGAGAGATTTACAAACCCTGGAAATAAAAGACACTGCCTGGAGACTGTAGACGTAGGTAAAGCATGTTGGGTTTTTTATCATTAAGAACAATCAGCTGCTATTCTGAAAATGTAATTTGCTGGTTTATTAGATGAATCCAAGACATTTGATGACAACAGTTTGTTCCCTGATCTGTTTCTGACACTGCTTTAGAATCACTGCACTCATTAAGACAGGATTTGGGCTGAATCTCGGCTGAAAGCACGTCTCTGCAGCAGTTTACTCAACTGCATGTGGGAAACTAAACAGAGGGGTCTGGTCTGGAGGGGAAAAGAAAGCAGTGCTTTTCCTCCAGCCTCTGATTATCATACACATAAATTAATACATGAAATAATTCAATCAGCAGATGTGGCACCATGTCATTGTGATTATTCTGTTCTTATTTGAAGATTCAATACTAAAAACAAATTTTTAAGAAATATAGATTATATAAATCATTTATTTGAAGAAAAAGCCATTGTGCAAAACAGGATGTACAGAAGACGACTATGCACCATACCAGTATTAATTAGTTTTGGTAAAAGGAGTGTGAGGAAAGCAAAGGAAGAAAAGGAAATTAACTCATTAACTTTTAAAAAGCTTGGTGTCCTTAAAAAACCTGCCACCACATGACTCAGAGAAATGCAAACATATAAGACAGGTTTACGACAGTTAGGGTAGTTGCTGGCATCACTAATGTTGCTTGAAGGAATAAGGCTTGTTTACATTTCCTCTGACCTCAGCAAAGTCTGTGTGCCTGTTAGAAATGCACACGTTGCCATGCCCTGTCCATTTCCCGAAAAATGACACGTCTCTGTTGACTTTAGACATCTTAGGACTGATGTGCTTCCCTTGGTCAACTATACTCAGATACAAAAACCCTCCTGACACAGCTCACCCTGGAGCTTTTTGATATCAAAAATTGCTAAACGTCCACATTCGTTAATATAAACTGAAATGCAGCTCATCGGTCACTGAGTAAATCTGTTTCACCAGAGACTTTGAGAGACCGTGCAGAGACCAAGCAAACAAATTCTGCTGCTTTGCATAACACTGCATCTGAAACCGGCCCTTCCACCTGGCTTCAGTTTCCAGTCCTCAGTGAGAGGCTCAACCCAGCACACAAGTCTCAGCTCTTAATGAAGTCACCGAGTCAATGTGAGACGAGACGAGGGTGAGCTCGGCCACTCATCTGAATAAAGGTCTACTATAAGTTATGTGCAGCCTCCATAAATAACTTGAAAGAGTCAGAAAATGTCAGAGGAAATCAATTATTTGATATCACAAGTAAAAATAATGTGTCATACAGTTAACTTTTTTCAGACAAGAGACATTTAACTTAATAGCACAATCCTTGGGATGGAGGATGTGGCCAAACACAATATCACGATAAAAATAACCATATCAATCGATATCTATGATCATCACGATGAATGTCACATTATAATTTCCTTTTGGATGTTTGCTCCTGACTGAAGGTTGTGGTTTTAAACTCTTCTGTATGAACAGAGAATGACAACAACAGCTAAATATGTTATAAATCTGAAGTAGCTCAATAATGTACTTTGATTAATTAAATAAAATATTCAGTGTGTTTGAACAAACAATGACTAATATTTGTGATATTGCTACTGATGAAAACTACACAGTGATGATCCTTGATATCGTGTTTCCTCATAATAAATAAATCTAAATATACTGCACATCTCAAAGCAGCAGGATAAAGGAATGATACTGAATGTAAAGTGAAGCAGCAGGATAAAGGAATAATACTGAATGTAAAGTGAAATAACAGGGTTGAAGGCTGATGGTTGTCACAGCTCCTGGTTCCATGGGAGCCGACAGGTGCACCAGCGCAGGTGAACAGATGTGTTCCCCACAGAAGGAGACGCTGGCTCCGGGATCAGCTCATCCAACCGACGAGGGCTCCTCATGGCAGCGACACATAACTCAATGCAATCTTTATATATATATATATTTTTTTTTTTTTAAAACGTGGAAACACACGTGTGCACGCAGATCGTTTGCTTTCCAAGAGGAAACCCCCCCGGGGCCTGTCTCCAGCTCCCACATGCAGCTGTTCAGAGAGAAGCTGGTCACAAACGGAGAATCTGAGGCTCCACGGTGTCACACCGGATGCTCTGCGGTGACAAACACTCACAGTCTGGGCCCGAAGCTAAAAGCAGCGTCGTCGGTGACGCACGGTTCGACTTACGGTGAGCTGGGACCCGTCTCTGGAGCGGAGCCGTCCGGGGGAAGCTAGCGAGGAAGCTAACAGCTAGCTAACGGTGCATCCCAGTCCGTGCGCGGCTCAGAGGGGACCGATGTGTCTCGTTTCTCAAATCCGCGGTGGAAAACAATCAAATAAAAATAAATGGTTTATTCAATAATTGTACTTCAATAACATGGCGACGCGAGGTTTCAGGTCTCGCTGTGTTTGTCCCGGACGCCTCGTAAATAATCCTCTATCTTCTGTCTGTGGGAGCGGAGGGGGAACGTTTGACGGAACTGACGACACGGTGGGACTCATTTAACCGACGCACTCCGCGCAGAGGAACGTCTCCGTAGGACAGGAGGGATCACTCCTCCCAAGAAAACTGTGTCAATCTTCACCACTGTCAGATTCTTTTTTAGTGTTTCTATGATTTTAAAGTTGTTTTTTCTTTTGTATATTTTACTTAATTTCACTTAGATTTATGAGATGAAAAGTGGATAATTGATTAGAGCAATAATGTAAGAGTGTGAATGTTAAAAATGAGAAAAGAGTGAAATACTAAAACAATCAATACTACTAACATTATTTAAACAGTTTGATAATGATAAGTTAGTTTTTTTTTGCAATATAAGGTTAAATGTTATAAAAAGTTAGAGGTGATTTCAGATTTAAAAGTAACAGTAAATAATCTGGCACAACTCTTTGAAGTTTTTTTTCAGTGATTGAATCAACTTTTTGCAAAACTTAAATTGATGAGGAGACACCAACAAGGCAGGTAGTAACGTGGCTCTAATTTCTAGAAGGGACCTCACATAAAATATATATATATATATATATATATATTTTAAATGGGCCAATATAAAGTTGAATCAACAAGTCTTAAAAAAAAAGTCAAATTATTTTATGTACTATTGAAATCAAATAAAAATACCAACAATATATTTTAAATGCTGTATAAACGATGTGAATATAGACAGACAGACAGACAGACAGATAGATAGATAGATAGATAGATAGATAGATAGATAGATAGATAGATAGACAGATAGAATGATAGATAGATGGACACATGCACTCAAAAATATCAATAATATACTACAGGTTTGCGATATTCAAAAGGATTGTTTGTAACACTTGTGATTGAAACATGTGTATTTTACCTCCAGTGATCTCAAACTAATGATCACTTGATATTTTTATTAGAATGTACACACATTAGACTCACAGCACATTTTCCAAACACACTTCAGAACTGTACCTGGAAATAGAAGCAGAGTGAGAGTTCCTAATTTTCCCAGTACATGCCACCCAGCTCTGGGGGTCTGCAGGTGAGCTGCAGGTTTCTGCGGATGATGGTTGAACATTAACTCAAGTAACTCAAGTGTGACTTAGACTTTCAAACTGAAAACCCAGTCCCTGTAAACCCTGAGAATCCAGGGGAGGTTAGAGCTACAAACCTGATGACTTCAAGAACTGCTGCCCCCTGTGGATGCAACAGTAATTACACTCTGATCATATCAGAATCAGAGGGAGACAGGATTTTACTGCCATTAAACCTAATTATGGTTTTAACAGGATACGCCTTCGAACTAATGTGCTGAAAGTCTCTGACAAGTTCAAACCAATAATCACAGATCAATATCTGAGGCTGTGTTCCCCTGAGAACACTTTGTAAATGAAACAGCTCAAAGTGACTGAAGTCCATCATGCACCTCCAGACATCATCACAGGAGGATTAGATAAGATAAGGATTAGATAAGATAATCCTTTATTAGCCCCACCACAGCAAGATTTCTCCTCTAAACACTGACAGGCTGAGGAACTTCAACCCACTTCTGCAGAGTCTGAGGTGGGAGGTGGGAAGTGAAAGCGAGGGAAAGAGTGAACATTTTATTAATGAATAGGTGGGAAACAGTAAAATAAAACTGTGCAGCCAAAAGAAACTTTTTCGACTGTGGTGTAAAATTCCATATGGAAACATTTTACTGATGGAAATGTGTTGGAGGAGCTCAGAACGAGTTTTCCAGCTGTTGGTGCGTGTGTGTGTTTTTTTTATGCCAGTCTGAGTCACTACCTGTTGAACATGTCGTGGTGGTTTGTGCAGTTTCTTCTTTCTTTTCTATCCTATGTGAGTTAAATACAGAAATGTTTTACAGCTTGCGGACATGCGAACAGTATAATCACATAACACAACTCACCACAGCTGCTGCTACTGCAGATGTGTGTGTACACTGCTGTCCACCCAAATTATAGCCTGCAGCCACCACACTCCCGTTAGCCAATGTCTTCTAATTATGATAACGAGGCACTTTAATTGTGTATTTAATTCTGAGTTATGAGATTGGTAGTATTTATTGACTGTTCTCTTATTTATGCCACGGTTACATCCATGTGTGTGACACATGAGAAGGGAAATAACAAAATAGTTCTGCACTTAAGAAGTGAGAATTAAAAGTAAGGAAAAAAACATGAAACTGACGTCAGGGAAGAAACCATTACATTTTGTTGCAGATCTGGAGCATGGGAGCAGATCCAGGTATTTTTATTTATATGTTAAACATTCAGTGTATAGAATTTTGTGGTGAATTTGTATGTTGCAGCTGAATACCCCTCCCCTTACCCTCCCCTTCCACACACAAAAAAATCTGTGGTAGCCTTAAATTTTCATGAAAACTCAAAAGGTGTTTAGTTTTTCCAGACTGGACAACTGTTAAAAACAAAAAAAGAGAATTATGGATATAAATTCAATATTTTATTTCCCCAGAAAAGTGAGAGGAAAAAGGAGACATGTTGTAAAAACAGTTGCATGTGCAGTAGAAACTTTGAATAAAGATCCACAGTCACATGCACAGTTGTGTGTGACCCCTTGTTGCCGCTGTGGAAAAAGCAGAGTTTGCAGAGTGAAGCCTGAAGCTCAGAGGTGGTCAGCACATAGTTTCTTCTGCTGACTGTCACCATTGTAGAAAGTGATGGAGAAAGTGTCTGATCTCTGAATTAGTCAGTGACCACATGAAGCGTGAGTTTGGCTGTGGAGTGAAGCAGTTACTGGAATCAGAGGATGTTATTCCTCTTTTCAGTCATTAGTGTGCAGACTCACCTGTTGACTCAGAGAGACTCACAACGATTAACAATGCAGTCTCATGCAAATTCATCCATCACTCACGCAGACACTTTCCCCACTAAAGGTGAACATAAAATTTAAAATCACATTTTTGCAGAATGCACAAATACCTCCTCTTCTTCCTCACTCCTAAATCTCTGCACCAAACACTGAAAAACAAAACATATTCGGGTTCAATACCCCAAATTCACCTCATGATGGCGTCAAATCCCAAACTTAAAATCTACAATCACGTCCACAGACATGTCAAACTCCTGCAGACTCATCATTCAGGAGACAACGCAGATCAGAAGCTGATGAAGCTTTTCACATCTGCTTGAATATCATCTGCGTGAGGAGAAACAAAAAGATGTGGCCGTGTTGTGATGACTGCAGCATCTTTCATGATCTACTTTATGAATAACGGCTTCTCGAACTCATCGGCTGACTTCACATGTGGTTCCTTCATCTTCTTCTGAACACGACACTTACCGAGCAGCAGACACTGACGTATCCTCTCCAAGAGACCCCACCAGCGTTTATTGCTTTAATCAGAAACTCTGCAAACAGACTGATTGACTGTCTTTTTGAAGTGTTTATGTTGTAGAGAGACACTCCACCCTCTGTTGAAACAGAGCGTCTGACCTCACAGTGGCTGTTTAACGCCGAAGATACTTGATGAATGCAGATGAATTCCTGTGAAACTCCTTCACGTGCACACAAACGCACTTTTCTAGTCATATGAAGCCACTGAATTCAGGACGTTCAAATCCTCAACAGAGACCAGAAATTCCCCCAAAAAAGTATAATTCTCATCTGTTCTGCATCAGGAGCAAGAAAAACATCGGCCCCTGCCCCGAGGTGTGCGGGGCCCTCTGTGGCTGTGAGCGAGCCATCGAGGAGTCACCGAGGGTAAATATTACAGGTCATTGCCATTCAAGGTTTTTCTTTTTCCTCGCAGGGTGTCGTGCTGCTGTTTTTGCAAAGCGTGTTGCGCAGCTATAATATTAGCACAGGAGCTTTTCAGAGTCGACTGGTGTAAATCCTTTCCCTCCGTTTCCTTCAGTAAGCGACAGCAGTTTTTATTCCAACACTAACAGTGAAGAGGTCAACAGTTCCATCAGAATCCCCCTTCAGGTTTTGATAATGTTCGAGTTTAATTCTTGGACAAATGTGGTTTTGATCATGATCGACGAATATTTGCCAAAATGAGTCGGAACTGCAGGTCCACGTTTCCAGCTTCCTCGTGGCCTCGTCCTCATCAGACGGAGTTTCCTCAGTTGTCACGGAGATACAGTAGCTCATCTGTCACCACATGACCTAAGAATGACAAATGAGCCATCGCCATGACGACCAGCGTAATTTCCTTCCGCTGGAGAAGGCCAAGAGACGCTTAAAGGCCTGGCAGGGACAGTAAGTGAACCTTGAGTTTATCTTCTTTATGTCAAAACACTGTTTCCAGGGTGACAGATGAATTTTCATTCACTAACTCTATAAAACCACTGAATAGTCCAGTTCTAATACTCAGTGCAGTACTGAGTGATCACAGTTAGCAGCCATGTATTCATGCATCATGCAGCAACCATTACCACAGCAACACTCGCCGGAACCATGAACTGTATAAGATAGACAGTGAGATCCACTTCCTTCCTCTGTCTAGAAATGAGGCCAAAACATCTCCGATACCAACTCTGTCATATGTGCTGGTGACGTTGTTTGGAGCCAGAGTCCATGCAGTGGTGATCGGGTGATGGAGCCGGGGTTCCGCTGATAAACGTGCCCGCCCAGTCTCAGCAGTCAATCATCAGATTTCACCAGTTTAAAAAATGAAAACCAAATGTTCTGGAAACACAAACTTTTGCACAAACATCAGTGAGATAAGATCTATCACCTTCCTAAAAAGACGGAAACCATCTTTTTAATTGTCCTATCTACTAACATGGAGGTGCAGTATATGATCAATACTGCAGCAAACCACCAGGGGGTGATTGGGATGCTTTTGGCCTCACTTTTGAGGAGCTGTCTCTGAATATGTATAAATGATCCTGAACGTTCAGGCCCAAACCCAAAGTTACTTCAAAGTTCAAACCTCAACTGGCTGTTTAACAAAAATGTTTCTTATCGAGGTCGTTACGTTAAACACACAAGTCTGAACATTGATGCATGTTGAGTGTGATGTTGCTGCAGGTTGTCTCTCTCTCACTGAAGAATTAGTCATCATCATATCAAGGCTTTTGGAAGCATTCAATGTCCCCATGTGTGCCAGAGATGTTATTAATGCTTCCTGCGTTTAAGTTGCTTTTGAAATCAGCTACTTGTAGCAAAACACAATGAAGCGTGTTAAAAACCACACAACCTACACTGAAGTTATGGGTTGCACACACACACACACACACACACACACACACCTGCACACCTGCACACACAGATGTGGCCAAATGATCAAGCGGTGATCACAAGTGTTTGCCTTTGTTGCCAGGATTGGTGTTTTACAGCTGTATTTGTTCCTGGATCTGCAGGTTTATGATGCACTGTGGGTCATGCATTCGGTCTAAACACTGCCAGATTAAAAAAGAAGACTTGCATGGACCCCCTCACCTCTACGCCACACACACTCAAGGCGTTAGAGGCCTGCCCACACACACTAAGCGGGGCACTCGCCACATCAAAGCAAACACAATAATCCAGTCAGGAAATGGGGGGGGGGGGGGGGGGGTCCATAGGCCTGATTGTAAAAACAGACAGAAATGCATAAGGAATAAAATAAACAAGAGCTATCTCCTAAACATTTACACCATCTGCAGTTAATCAGAGGTTAATGAGAGTAGAGATTCTTTCTTTTTCCTGAGGTGACATCTTAAGAGACCGTTAACGTGATTTGTCTCCAGGAGTCGTACCTGTGGGATTAGTGAGCTCATGCTGGAAGCATCTCCGACCAGACTAAAAAGATGAAGTGGTTATCTCTGTCCACATGAATTAATAGTGTATATGATTCAAATCACAAATGGCTCTCATGATAATTGAATGAATGATCATCCAAATGTATGAACATGTGAAAACACATGATTCCTCTTCTACATGAGCGAAGAACAATCACAAAATGTAGTTTCTGAAAGGAACGCACATAATCTTCATTTCTACAAGACTACAAGCACTGAATTTACACACGTGCACAACAAAGACCTAAATCTGGGGGATCCATTCAAACCGATATTTCAATACAGTGTTTAGGAAACTAGAGGACCTCAGATATATTGTGTATTCTGCGTAATCCCTTTTCCAAATGAGCAGCTTAAAGGTTCCACTTTGATCTTAGTTTTTTATGTCTCGGTGTGAAACAGTTCTGACGAAACCATAATTTTTGCAATGAGCCCGAACGGCCCTGAAAACCCGACCTCGGCTTTCTTCAGGAGATTTGAGCGGTGCGGGAACACGGTGGTGGGTTTGATGAACAGAGGGGAGCTGGGCAGCCACCTGGTGGGGCTGTGGGAGAGGGGAAATGAGCTGTAATCAAACAGGCCGCCACAGAAAAAAAGCAACTCACCGAGGTTTATGAGGCAGTCACGTCCAGTCGGCTGCTAACAATGAAAGAGGAAACACCTTTTCTCACAGACATTCCTCGCTGTGCTTTGTCTCAAACATGTGTTTTAATGGTGGTACCTTAGGATTTAGTTTAATTTGCTTTTCTGTACAAACTTTAACACACTCATCAATGCCAACCCCCTAAATATGGTTCTTTCCTGACCCACACTTATTTCTCACAAAGTTTCGTGGTTATCCATCCAGAAGGTTTTGTGCAATGATGCAGACACACAAACAAACATAGACGAAATCAGAAGGATACCTCCACCACATTTAAATAAACTAGGTCAGATTTTTACTTGAAGCTAATAAATATAACCCCCCTTTTTATAATCAGGAATCACAAAAAAACTCCCACAGGAATCAAGGAAAATGTAAAAAAAAATGCCCTAACTGGCAGTGTTATGATGATGTGATACAAAAAGTCCTGGATTCTCTCCCTGATCCAGATCCACATGGAAATGTAATGGCTTTTTTGACCCATTTACTGAATCCTTCCTCCACGTTTGGTAGTAATTCTTAAAAACAAAGAAACAAATACAGACACACACACACACACAGACAGTCAGTGTCCCTCGTGGTTTCGTCTGTGGTCTCTGTCTGAGCTCCTTGGTGACATTTCTATTATTCAGCCTTATGAGACCCATTAGGCTGACGACGCTGCACCGAGCCCAGTCTGGTTTGGTGTGGAGCTTTCCATTACGCCGGTCAGCTGGAACTGTTGGGAGATGCTTGTGGGGAAAAAGAGAGAGAGAGAGAGAGAGAGAAAAGTCAGGAGACAGAAATAGGACAGATGAATAATGGCAAAGATGTGAATCTACAAAAGGTGCTTGAAATATTGGGGTTCAGAGTTCATTGTGAAATTTTCACGTTGTTTTCAGTTTTGGAGGCGTCCACACATAAAGACTTACACAACTACAGCGATGATGAATAATTACATACATGCACGATTATTTTTCAAGGACAAGGAGTGGCAACCAAAGTTAAAAACAACATTTACCCCAGTGGAATCAGTCAGACGATATACTTCATCATACACTGCAGTCATTTCATGTCAAATCCTAAGCTGCATTAAGTAATGTCCCCAAGATGCCAAGAATCTGTCTGTTTATCAGGCAACAGCTCAATATGAGCCTCGCTGGAGAATTTGTCTCAAAGAATAAAATCCAAATTTCTGTCAAACTGACCAGTGACAGGCACAGTGTTATTATGGGCATCACAGGCAAGGTTACAACTGCATACATACATATACACATTAATAATCAAGAGGATTTTCTTCTTTTTCTTTAGACTGACAGAACGAACCACACAAGATGTGCTATTAAATCTTTATGGAATGTATTAAGAGCCAGACTAAGAGCCAGAGTGTGGCGCTAGAGATCAGACGTCTGCAGATAAAGTGGCTTGAGGATGTGCTCGGAATGGATCAGATCTGCAAACCGAGGACCGCCACCTGGAAAACAGAAAACAAGGTCAGGGCCAAAACAACATGGTGGTGAAGAAGATGGAACAAAGGACAAAGGGACAAAGAGAAGAAGAAGAAGAGAGAACAGCTATTAGCAAGCAAACAAATTACATATACACATAAATAATGTGGAGGAATCCAACTTTTTGCTCAGACTGACAGAATGAACCACACAAGATGTGCTATTAAATCTTCCCAAATTTATTAAGTCTTTAGAAAAACTGCACAGAGACAAAAAAAAGAAAAACAAGAAACCAAGGAACAGCTGCACAGCTCTGTAATGTGTCATCTCGTGCCCCCCAAGAATACACCCTTCTTCTTTTTTACCCTCCCCTCACCCCTCTCACCCCTCCGTACCTCCTCCAGCCAAAACAGCAGTGCAGTAGGCCAGATGTGCGGGGACATGGAGGTGCAGAAAGATCCTATCCAGCCCTCCAGAGACTCCCGGGTCCATTTGGTCCTCATGTTTCAGATTGGGCTGTCAACCCCAGTGCCACGCTCCACATGACCGAGGCCTGGCAGACAGACCGCTGTCACTAGTCATCCTCAGTGGCGGCTAACGTGAAGGATTTAGATGGTGATTTATTGTGTGCATGTGAGTCTGACGCCTATTTTTTCTCATCTTCTTCCATCTAGAGAGTGTTATACTCATCCATTTTTTCTTTTGCTTCAGAATTTCTTTCACACACCCTCGTGCACATTGACATTCCTCCGGCACATGTGTAACTCTAGAGACATGTTGTTCTCAGCCGCGATGAAATGACTACATGTACACATTTACATAAACTCACAAGAGACGGATGTAAAATAACAAACTCGTGAGTTTACTTACATCTCACAATGTTTATCCACAAATATTTTTGAAGTCCATATGCTGAAATATGTTTTGCCAAGTTCTATAAAATTATAAAATCCTAAAGGCTATTACCGCTGATGAGTGCATAAAAATGTAAACTGGTTTCTTGGGATTGTATTAATATGGACTATATCCCCACTTCATGTCTGCGTAATGGAAATTCCTTTGTGCTATTTACTTTAATAATGGTATTTTTCCATGTGTGCTGCTGGGGCATATCTGTTGGAGCCCTTGCAATCATTCAAAGGCCTGAATTGGTCCATTCCTCTTGGGCTTTCTCCCCCGAAACGCGTGGAGAGAAAGATAGATGCCTCCAGTCCTTTTAAGCCATTAAGAGGGTGAGCAAACATCCCCTCGAAAGCCTTTAAAATGACAAGAGCGTCTCCCCTCCTGCAGAAAAGCAAATAATCTCCTCTGCTCCTTCCTCATCTCTTGTCCTCTGCTCCCCCCTTCCCTAATTTTCAGCTACGACATCTCAGAGATGATAGTGCGTAAAGTAAAAGCCAGTTGTTGACCTCTGCCTCGTAGCTGCTGCTGCTGGAGCGATCGCAAAGAGAGAAACTGACAGCGCCGGCATTCGTCTGCAGACACAGGATGCCATGTGTTTTCAAATCGTCCCCGTCCAGAGAATCATTAATGAACTTAAAAGAAGGAAATTGTTTTACAGGCCAAAAAATACACATCTATACCAGACTTAAGAGGCACTGACAGAGTTCATTCAGATACCTGTGAACGGGGAATAAGACCTCACATACGATTTAAAGAAAGTAGAAGACAAGCACATCTCAGTAAGTGAACTCCTCGAGGGGTTTCATTTATAGAGAGCTTACAGGATTTCAGTTTGCAGGGGGCTGCAGCCACCCAAACAGCCACTTCCTGAGCTTGTCTCATGTGAGTAAGACTCCTCATCAAAATGAACATACCTGTCAAATCTATTAAAACAGGAGTTCAACGAGGACAGACTGAAAGGTCACGAGAGTCCTGGAGACCCTCCAGCTCCAAACTGCTGGCTTCTGAATCTACAGTGTGTCACTGTGCCTGTGACAGTCCGTCCCTCCTGGGTGATTTCCAGGTTGAGCACATTCTTTGACCTTGTGCTCCCTCGGCATGAAGTGAATGTGAGTCAGGCTTGGCACAGCAATGGCTGCTTGCAGATTTCTACACTTTCTCAGTTTTCCTCATTGTCGCGTTCCCTCCAAACTCATTCCCACCTTTCATCCTCTTCAGAAACACACTGAGAGATTCCAGAAAAGCTCTGAGTGGATGAGAAATCGCTGCATTTTTGGAGCATTACAGCACGATTCTGACATGATGTTTGGATTGAGAGCACCACATGGAGAAGTTAAAGTTACAGCGCACTGTAGGTTTTCATTGATTTTACTTTGGGCACCGAGGCCGACGCAGAGGATTCACCCCGATGTTCTATTTGGGGAAAGCAACAGGAAACATGAAGTCGATATCATACATGATGACATATATTACTTCGATAGAGCAAATATGAGAAATGCATGACAACCAGTTCTTTTTATTATATACTATTACTATTATATACTATTATATGGACATGCATTACAAATCGAGAAATCCATATGTTCTCTTTCTCGCTTTATCAATTTCTGATATACAGGATTCACTCTAACCTGGATCTTCTCATGAACTAGAACTAACTCACACGTATTATTTTATCTGACAAACAAACCTGTGGACAAGGGTTTGTTCCTGCTTGGCGCAGGTGATCGCAAATCCAGAGGCTGACCCCTGAAACTGACCTGAATAAAAAAACAAATTCTATTTCTAACCTTTACCCTCAAGAATTGTCTTAAACCCAAAACTGCCCCTTAAAGAAATAAAACTGTCAAGCAAAAGATGTCTTCACTCTCAAGGTCTGAAAGTACAAAAACACACACACACACACACACACACACACACACACACACATGGCTTCATTTGAGATTGTAGATCAGGAGAAATAATGTCCATATTTGGTCTTGGTGTAATTTCCCTCTCAGTGCTGCTGGCTGGAGTAAATCTGTGTGTGTCTAGAGAGTTTATGAAAACCTGTGAACCAAGCAGAAGATTTGGATGAATTTCTTTTTGCAGCCACTCTGAACTGTGTACAGGCTACAGGATTACAGTAATGCACAGTTGATCAAACCTGAGTTGGGTTTTCTTTGCTCTCTTGGTGAGTTTTTTTCTCTTAAAAGTTGATCACAAACCCCTGATTTGCAAAACCTCACATGCAAGTTTGTGACTGTGGAATCTCTTTCTTCCTCTGAGGCCTCACAACGATGGTATGTTCACTGGATCAACTGCGGAGATTAGACCAATCAAAACTAACCAGAGCAGCGGAGTGACCCCAACATTCTCTCTGAAAATTCTGATCCCGCTGAAGAAAAAAGAAAGTTTAAGAAAACTCCACTTTACTCTGAGCAAGTGCAGCTTATGACGCGGCTCATCGGCCTCTCTGAGCCTTTCATTGGGGCTTATTGAGAGAGCTGCTCATCTGAGCTCTGCAGTTGTTGCTGAGGCGTCTGTACTTCACTGTTAAGAAACGTATTGGGCTCAGCGTTTATTGTGCTCCCAGTCATACACACGCTCTCTGAGAGTATGTACAGTATATAGGGTAAACCAGAAAAAAGGGTCTTACCATTGTATATCCATCTGTGGAGGATTAAGTATCAGTTTAATACCTTGGGCTGCTTGAAGCTCTGCTGGGTTTAGACTCCCAGTGTTGAGCCACTGCAAAGCAAGTTTCTTATCCTGAATTAAAACCAGGATATACAACATAAACTTTGATGTCCTCTTTTCAAACCCACTCCCTGAACTCTCTCTCTCTCTCTCTCTCTCTCTCTCTCTCTCTCTCTCTCTCTCTCTCTCTGTCTTACACCTCGTCCACACTTATGCGGGTATTTTGCAAAACAAGGTTTTTCTCCTCCTGCATTTCAAACTCTCATCCACATGCAAATAGCTTTTTAAGTCACTAAAAGCGAGACTCGTACAAATGTCTTCCGACGTGCAGATTTCTAAAGACTGGTTCATGCGTTCATGTAAAATGAAGCGTTTAGGAAACGATGACATCAAACGTTGCTTTACAAACCTGTCGTCACTCGTTTCCTGTTGCGTTTGTATGATTCTTTCATCCATCAATTGATGTTATTGAAACTTTAGGATTGTCTTCCTTTTCCATTATTCTAAGTACTACATTAGCATTTGATAGTAATTGAGACAGTATTTGCGATGCACGAGTAACAGCCAATGTAGGTTTTCCTCTTCCCAGCTGACCAAATGTCATAAATCTGAAACTAGGTTGTGTTTTTGAGTCTTGTGAGTCACACTTGGCAAAGAGTTTCGAGCCAAAATAGATGCACATGTTGCCTCAGAGGTTTTTTTATTTTTGCAATCCATGTATTTTTGGGATGGGCAGATTTGCGACCAGCTTATTTTTGCATTCACACATGTGCATCTACACACCCATACCACACACAAGAAGCATGCTCCACATGTTTTGTAGTAACCTAGATTTACAACCTCCCGTCTGCGTGATTGGATATTCCATTCTCATCCCTTCCTGCCAAGCTCAAACATATTTTCTTGCTTGTTCTACTGAGTTTACTGAAACTGTGTTTTGATGCTCGTGTTAGGTAACGACTCCGCTTCTCCCTTCATTACCTTGTGCTCCTGCTGTTTTGTGTGTTTGTGTGCTGGGGGTGGTAGATCCCTGCTTTGATCACATCACCTGCACACTGGCTCCTGATCATCTCATCAACTGGCACCATGCAGTATTTATACCTCCGCTGTCCACTCCACTTTTCAACAGATTGTCCGTTCACTCATGTTGCACTGTTACATCTGTGTCCTGCCTCAGCCAGCTCCTCGTCAGAGATCCAGTCACCAGCCAGCCTTTAGTCTAACCTTTCCATTCCCCCCATACCTGCACTGCGTTGTCCACACAGCTGGAACCAGGAACGCCAACCTCGTCCTGGCCGAAGTCCCTGCTCCACTGCCCGCCCTGTCCAGGAACCGCAGCCTCAGCCTGAAGCCTCTCTTTAAACACCACATCAGATTTCATTACGTTGCTCATCTGTCGCTGACTCAGAGTAAACCTTTGAGTTCAAAAACAAGATTTTTGCAATGTAAGACCTTGTAATTATATGCAGAATTCAATCTGATGATTCATGGAGGCCAGGAACTGTTCAGAGACAAATAAAAGCAGATAGCAAAAAATAAGTTTTTCATTGAGCATGGATCTGGTTTGGACACTGATGTGTCTTATACAATTATTTTTCTGTTCACTTGTTTATTCAAAGTTCGATGAAGCTCGAACTGGAGAATCAGTTGTTGTTGTGTTGATGAGTCCCAGCCGGCGCTGCTACAGAGCACCGGTCCACTGTTTATTCACGGTTAATTAATTTTAAACATATTGCGTGTCGTATTTACACAAAAATCCACACTGCACGAGCCAATAAGATGAACATTTGTGTTCCACATACAAACGGACAAACATTTGTGGAATTAGTGGACGTTATTGTAGACGGTTACAAAGTCAGTTGTAAATTTCAGTTTTCCTGCAAATGGAAATGTTGCATTGTTCAGGATATTGATTCAGATCCACATCTGTTCTAGATTTGATAAAATGTTCTAATAGCTCCAATCACAAATCTCTGAAAGCACCAATCCATCAAACTCTCCACAGTCACTCATTGTGTCCTAACTGTCTGTTTTGCTCAGAGGAGAAGTTTATTCTGCAAATTGGAGACAGCACATGTGATAGGAGAAGTCAGGTGTGCGACGCCTGCTCTGGTGTTTGGTTTAAAAAACAGGAAGATATGTGCGGCAGTATTTCTTCTTCTCAGTCATGCTGCTTTCTGAACTTCAAGGCGATTGATGCTCTTTTTTTTTACTCTGCACATTTTTACATGAATTAGTTCCAAGGGGGCATCGGGTTACTGCTTTAGTTTGTTTTCTTTTCTCTCATGGTCAATCACTCTTGAAACCTTTCTCACCACCGTTAAGCACTTTGGATTTTGACCTTCGACCTCTATATCCACATCACCCAGATCCTGTTCTCCGGGGATTTAGCCAAGAGCCAGACAGAGATGGCAGAAACACAGTTCAATGGAACAAGTGGAACAAAAAGTAGGCACACAAATCTTTCATGTTCTTCTTTGCTGTTAATCATTGATTTTTTTTTTTTTCACCACTGCCCACGCAGAGGAGATTATGTTGTCAGCCGCGTCCATTTGTTAGTGAGTTAGTTTGTTTGTCAGCAAGATTACACAAGAAGAACATATTTCTGTGAAACATGGTGGAAGGATGATGAATGGGCCAAGAAAAGGGCGGATGTGAACAATTTCTTTCACTTTCTCTGACAATGCAAAACAGGGCATTTTTTCTGAGTTCATTACTGAGTGTCTTTCTAGTTTGTCACTTCATTCCAACGTGTTTCTGTGTTTCGGCTTATCTTTTTGATCCGACTCATTTTGGCCACATCTGGGCTCACTGAAGCCAACTGAGAACCCCGCAGAGAAATAATCCTCCCTCACGCTGGGCAAACACACAAACAAGCCAATCAATAGAGGAATAAATTGCCCTCTTCACCACAAGAGACAAGAGGACCCCAAGGACAAATAGGGGGAATAGAGGAGAAAGGGAAAGTGTGCATCTCTGACGAGAGAGCTTGTCCTGAAGCAAAGAGGCACAGGCTATATTTTTTTTTTGCTTTAATGAAGAAAAGATCTTGTGCTGAATTTAAAAAGGTAACAGGCAAAGAGAGAAAAGGGGAATGGTAACGAGGAAGAGGATCACTTCAGACAAAAGATGTCATGACTTATTCATACAAGCCTGTGTGTGCTTGTTAGAGTCCCATGGGAGGATTTAGAGAGATGGGAGGCGGTGAATCCAGTCTGTCAATTGCTTCACCAGGACTATGAGGTCATCTGTGACCCAGCCAGTGGGTAGAGGCTCTCTGCATTCAGTCTGCCCTCCAGTGACCTGAGATACCAACCGAGAGACAGCCTGTGCGACTCCACATCAGTAAACACAATTACATCCCCATAAATATACAGTCAACGTCTCTTCTGGGATATGTGGTCGGCCACAAATTCATCGTCATCCCTTTGTTCAGCAGATGCCGCTCCAGATCTGTGTGGGGACTTAAAGAGTTCTTTCATTCATTTTATGGATTATTTGTGTGGATGAGGGAGTCTTTGTTCGGTGCCCAAAGATTCCAGAGCCCTCCCTGTGGTGTACGTTACTTGAAACTCAAACAAACCTAACATCAAAAAATGAACAGTGTTTGTTTAGACAAACACAAACATGGCCTCCGTCGGCTCCGGGCTGCAGCGCATGTCGGCCCGCAGTGATTGCATTGGCTGCAGAGTGTGACAATCCAAACCATATACCATAGAGGGAGCGGCACACTTGAATGACATTAGCAGATGAATATAATTCAGCGTGCAGGAGCTGCCCTGGTCCGCGTTGAACACACAGACACTCGAACATGGATTCAAACAGCTCTTGGTCGATCTCCAGAAGCAAATATAGAGCTGCAGTGTGTTTTTTCATCCCAGCGAGAATTTAATGGGACCCAAAAGTTGTGGTGTTGACTCAAGTCGGACAGCCATTCATTAAGGCAGGACCCTGTGAGCATGCGGGCTGTTCACTCAACTATTCTGTTTGATGGATTGATTGAAATATGAAATGCTGCTGTGTAACACCATGGTTGTTTGCGCTGCTTGGAAGAATAGACAATTATCTCTATGACAACCGCAGAAACAGTGAAGAGGATGAAATCAAACAATGCTCTTAAAAACACTTAAATGAGGGAGTTGAAAAGTATTGGTCATGGAAAATGAATTTGCTTTGTTCCCTTTGATTCAGATATCATAAACAAAAAAGACAATACAGTTGTTCTTTTGGCATCTGTCTGTTAGTGTATCTCTTTATTGCTCCCTTTCTTCCTCCTTATCCCATTAATCAGTAGATCTCATACCTCTTCCAAGGCCCAACATTAAATTCATTCAAGCTGCACCAAATTTGCACATGACTCACAGATATCCTAAACGTGCCCAATCAAGATGAAGAAGAATGGAAATATAGAACAAATGGCCTATCTCACAATATCAAATGAACGGATCTGTTCCAAAATTAAATGGGTTCTTTCTTGGCCCATGTGCCATCCTTTCACCAAGTTTGTAATCCATCCTGTATCCGTCCCGTCCTTAATTGGCAAACTTCACACACACATAAATATCAGTTTCTTTTTCCCCTGGACATTTTTTCAACAAGCTCCATGAATTCTCTTTTTGACGAAATCCATGAAAATGTTGAAAAAGCCCATCTCGCAAAATGAAATCCTGGATCTGCCCCCTGATCCATATCTGCACCAACATTTGATGGCTTCTTTCCTCACTGGTTCCACATCCTTCCAGCACGTTTCATGGTAATCTGTCCAGGAGCTTTTGTGTAATCTTACCAACAAACAAACAAACAAACAAACAAAGGGACAGTGGTGAAAACATAACCTTCCTGTTCTGATAATTTCATTTATCAATAATAATCAGTGGGAAGAGACAAGTTGCCAAGACAACAGATGTAAACTGAACACTTGAATACTTCTGATAAATGATTTTGATGAATATTGTCTGCCACTAATATAAATAAATGACTTGTCATCTCTTCAAAATGGAAAATTTTTCTATTTCTGTTCTATTTAATTCAAAAAAGGAAAAAGACGGAAAAAGGAAAAACAGACGCTAGTCATCAGAAATGTTCCCATAGCAACAAAAAGGCAGAGACGACATTTGAGATGAGGTAAAAATCCTCCTGGTACACAAATTAAAAACAAACCCAAGTGTTGCATATGAGGAGGATCAGATCTGGCCTTTACTGGGGGACACTTTATATCGTAACACCACAGGACAGTTTTCAGTTCTCACATTCAAGTCGACTCTCTAAATCCGAAACAAAGCAAGAATAAAGAAAATCTTGAAATGGTGATACAGTGAAAAGAGCAGGATGGGAACGAAGGATGGATGGAGAGAGAAGTGCAATAAAAGTGTTCAGTAGGGATCTTTATTTAGTTTAGGACTCAGACTCTAAAGTGAAAGCAGATGGAACTCGAGTCTGGAATAGTTTCCACTTGATGTCTTGGACTTGAGTTTTCTCTGCTCGCTGTTTCTGAGCCCGGTCCAGTTTTCTTCAACCTGTGTTTCTGGCCCTTCAACAGGAGGTTTTCTGACCACAGATAGGAACAGACGCTCAAATCCTGCTTATGAATTTGGATATGCACACTTGCACATGGAGCACAACGCCTCGTAAGCGTTTCGGCTGCGCTGGCTGTGTGAGGTCAGCAGAGTGGTATTAGAAAGACAGAGCGCTGTGACAGGGCGAGCGTGAGAGAAACCCCAACAGCACAAAAACACAATAAGATAGATGTGGCTGACAATCCTGTGTGAGGTTCGTTAGAGGTCAGTTGACAGTTGCTGATGTAGCACACAATAACTTACAGTCACAGCTCACAATGGTGCGACATACACCCCCCCCCCCTCCTGTAGATGACAAGAATGATGTTTGCAGCACAAACATCTGCAATGTGACCCTGAGAAATAAAAAAAGTCAGGCAAATAACCAGCCGTGTTCATTCGTGTTCATTCTGCAGGCCTGAGAGGGAAGAGTGGTCCTCGACCTACATCTCAAAAATGTATTTCTAGCAGTGGTGTAGGAAGTACTTAACCATTTTATTGAAGTAAAAGTACAAATTAATAGACACAAATGCACTCAGGTAAAAGTACCTCATTAAGTTTTCAACTAAGATAACTAAGTACTTGGTTTTCAATATACTCTCATGAGCAAAAGTAGTGGACAAGCAAATTCTCTGATGCAACGATCTACTACAGCTACAACGGTCTCTACTGTGTATTCTGTTTGGTACCACGATAATACAGCTACACTCATATTAATGAAGAACAACGCAGACGATGCTACAACAAACATTTGCTTCTCGACTTTTACAAAATCTATTTTAGATACTGAAATACATAGAAACATGATGTGGAGTTAAAGGTACAGATACAGAATGTACTTGAGTACAGTAATGAAGAAAAGTACTTAAATCCCGCCACTGATTTCCATTATTATAAAACTGCATGCATCTAAGTCTAACAACATGATGCAACTCAATGGGAATCCTCACATTTGTTTCACTTGTATATATTTAATGGTGATATGAGGGGTATGGGAGATCCTGACTGTAAAAAGATCCGTATATGTTTTAACAGCCAACTGTAAATTAAGTTGCAATCAGCGCCTCTTGGCTTCTCCAAACATAGAAGTCCTGTGTCATAACTTACAGTGCTGCAGCTTGGCTCACATTTACATTTACTGTATGGCCATATGCACACACACACACACAGACACACAAATACACACACACAGTATTAAGCTGTTTCCAACATCTCTAGCTGCACTCTCAGGAGAGTCACTGTTTTGGTCACCTTCTCCATCACTTAAAGCTGTGTGATTTATTTTTAGCCGGGGACACCAGCAGTTCCTCTGTGAGCGGTCTCCCATACGTTTGTTATTCAGTGGAAAACAAAAGCACAAAGATGGACTCACTCAGCGGTTGTGTGTCTGAATTCAACAACTTCTTTCACACGCCAAACCTTTGACGAGGTCGGTGGACGACAGGGACCCAAGAGTTTGCTGCTCAAAGAGGATTACTTTGTCCTCCACACTCAGTTTTTTCACGTTAGCATCGGAAAGTTCTGTGCCTTTATTTCAGATGACCTCCTCACCCATATATACCTCATCTTTGGGAGGAAGCCGGGATTCTAACCAGGAACCAGCTTGCTGTGAGGTGAGAGCGCTAACCACTGTACCACTGCGCCCGAACCTAAATAAACCCAAATAAAAAATCTAAAATTTTATTAAAAGTAAGTTCTAATACACATTTTAACTTCGCTTTAATGATTTTTGCTGCAGTAGTACATTTTTGCTTTGTGCAATTTAGATAAATGTGTTAGAGACAAGCGACTTATAGGTTATTTAAATCTGAGGTCTTGTGTATGACATTTCTGATATATGTACAATACAGAAACACAAAGTTTATATATAAATCCAATGTAGTTTTAGAATAATGGACCCACTGTACATCTTAAATCAACCCTGCAATAACTTATCTGTTGGCCCTTTGGAGTGGAAACAAGCTGTGAAACTTGCCTATTAACACAATCAGCTGATATTGTTGTTTATTAGGAGTCATACTGCGATTGTATATGAAGAATAATAGTAAATGTGATTGTAATTACATATAACAGCCTTCAGGTTTACAGTAAACTGTAACTTAACAGTTAAATCATTTGTGCAAAAACAAAATATATAAACCTGGTTCACCCTGACCGGCATCTCTAATGAAATGGAATTCTCACCTCATCTGTCTTGTTCCAACGCACAATCTCCAGGGTTAAATATTTTCCCCTCCCTCCTTCACTCACGGCTCGCTGGCCTTGACATCTCACTGTTCCTCCGAGTGTCATGCCACGCTGCCAGGAATTCAGTTCATCTGAGCTATGCACAACCACAAACCGTATCCCTTACAACCTGGTCGGCTCGCTCAGCGGGGGCCATGGGAAACGAGAGGAGGAGGCAGATGGAGGTTTAAGGCTGAAGAAAAAAACCTGAGGCAAAACTTGCCTCCTGTCAAAAATCAGATCCCTCCTGTAGTTCTTCTGAAATGTGAGGGGATACGGTGTTTTGTATTTCGTAATATACCTACAAATGGCAACCGCATGTGCTGAGTGCTGGTATTCAGGCTGCTACTTTAAAGAGGGAGCTGGAAAGAATATAACAAAGCTGCCGGAGGAACGTTAACGTTCCTGGAAACTCTGGTGGGACAGTTAATCTTCACGATCATGGTGTGACTTCACTCCTCTGCAGATTAAAGGGCAGGTCAACGCTGAGGTGTGGGTCAATGCAATCTTGTAGTTCACGGGGAGAATCAAAACTTTGACCTCACAACTCAGCAGCAGATCTTTCTGTTCATAATCGTCTCCTTTCCTGTCAAATACGTTTTCACAAATTCATCTGGACAATTCTGACCATGAGCCAAGACGCTGCGAAAGTTGGCAACTAAAATCAAACAATTTCAATCTGCCAATTTCTTATTTGTCTTTAATCGCCTGTCGGGTGTTTGAGGAGACACATGATGCATTTAGGCATTTTCTTCCTCTCATGTGCTGTATATGTTTTTTGTCATCACCATGTTATGCATACTATATATATATATATATATATACTGTACATATACTGTATATAGAGTATTCACCAAAAATGTTATTATGAATCTGAATCTGAACTATAATATTCATTAATTAATTATTATATTAAGATTGTGACGATAGGAATTATCTTTGAATAAAATACAAGGTGGGAACTTGGCTCTGGATTTTATTTCCCATGCAGGTCAGAGTGTAGTTGTCAGCTGTGTAAATGTAGATATTTTCCAGTTTTCTCCGTGTCAGCACGACCTACACAATGTTCTAATTGAGTGTAAAACAGATTTATCGACTCAATGCTTTGTGTATCTGCTCCTTTGGCACTGTCACGTTTATGCTTTACTGTTAATGACTTCGCCAACAAAGCCAACATCCAAATCTCCCCTGTCTCTCCAGGAGGAGAGAGAGTAACTGTGCAGACATCTTTCATACTGACATCACTGGAACACAAAACCTTGACGCCTTGAACCGTGGAGACGACTGACAAAATTAAAAATGGGTGAGAACAAGCAAACCGATGATAACGGCCTCACTAACAGTGACTTGCAAAAACAGCATTGCGTTTATCGCCACATTCTTTCCCTCCTTCTTTCCCTCCTTCTTTCCCTGTCGTTGGACTCAACCAGCACTTGTTTTTGTTTAAGCTTGTGTTTTTCCACACCAGATATAATTCATAAAGACAAAGCACTGTAAGTATGATAGAAAGGGGCTTTGAAAAGGTGCAACGCACTGATGCATCCATCTAAATATCCGTGAGAGGAGAGGTGAAGGGAATTAGCAGGAGAGAACGAGCGCGGTGCAGGAGGTGACGGCGATGAGCGGGAATTCTGGAGCTGAGATCACGGGGGGGAGTCTGCATCCTGGACGTGACAGGAAATGAGGGAGTCGTGGGGGGGGGGGGGGGGCACTTCGGAGATTTCCACGGAGCCCACATAAACCTTCGTCACTCACACCTCGCTGCCTGATATCTTTGTTATGTTGTCCTCGGCTGTCATCGGTTAGGAAGCCAAACCAATATTTCTGGAGTCCAGTCATTCATTATGAGGAAAACCACCTCGTTGAAACGCGACTCAGGACGGTCCATTCACAACTCTTGACCTTTCAGTGACATAAATGGTTTCATGCAAAGTTCAACACTGTTGTAAATCAGTGAAACTTTATCCAGGTTTTTTTTTTTGTCAGCCAGAAAACGACATTTTTGGAAAGCGTCAAAATCCAAATCTTGTTAATTTATACGATTCTGTGTCTCTGCAGTGACGCGATCCCGCCCTCTCCCGCTCCCTTCCGTGCAAGAGAGAAGAAATGTGGTTTCATTAGTCATGCAGGCCAAAACAGATCGTCGTTTTTTTCCCCTTGTTTTCTCCACAGAAAACAGCCTGTGAGAGACACTGTGGGAGACATGTGGAGCCCTGAGACACTCGGTTATAATCAAACACAGGAGCCACAGTGTCCTGACTCAGCTACTATTACTACGACTACTGGCAGCTGCAGTGACTCAGTCTTTTCAAAGAAACTCCGAGCTGTCATTTACAGTAATGATTTATCGGGTAATGAGCCAGAACCAACATTTCCCTGATGATTTTACGAGAGGCGGTGCCACATTTCAGCGTCTTTAGTCGTACCTGTGTCAATACCTCAGTCACAAAATAACAGTTTGTTCAACAACTGTGTAATCTGATCGTATTAAACCTTGTCTGGATTCTGTTCAGTGACTAAATCTATTTACTGGATTGTGGAGCAGCCTTTGGTGGTATGGTGGTGCAGTGGTTAGCACACCATGAAGGTTCGGGGTTTGAACCCGTTGGTCTTTTTGTGTGGAATTTGCATGTTCTCCGTTTTCTCTGGGAACTTCCTCCCACAGTCCTAAAACATGTAGCCTTGGTTAATGGAGATTCTAAATTAAAGGTTTAAAACTGAATGTGAACAGTTGCAGCAGGGATTGACTCCAACTGCCCTGTGACCCTGAAGACCAAGGGGTATAGATAACGGATGGACCATCCTCTAATTGGCCGAATCAGACAATCAACACTTCCACTGATGCCACAAATTTAACTCCCATCTAACATTGTCTGTGATGTCGACATGAAAAAAAAGTACATTTTGAAATTAGTAAAAAGAAAAAGTCCCACTTAAAATTTTGGATTTCTGGAAATAGCCTCACTGAGCTCATATACAGCTGGAGAATGATCGGAAAACTGGCGGCGAGCGAGCAGAGTTTTTGATGGCGTGATGTGACGGACTTGAGACTGAAAAAAACAAAATGAATACAGGACCTCAGGATGAATGAAGAGGTGCCTTACACGTAGAAGACGACAAGATTCAAGAGCTATTTCAGTTTGGAGGTGCTGGGTTGAAATGACACGTTATGTCCTGGCGCCGTCTGACACATGCTACTCGGAAAATTGGACTCAAACATTTTCCAGTTCATTTCTGAAAACGGTTCATTTCTATGATTGGTTTATTAAAGATCAATCCACTGAGAGTTACCAAACGTAATTGATAGGAATCACATCAGTATTTCCATTTTTATTTGTGCTGTATGTTTTTGCAAGATACATTAGGAAGATAAGCTGTCACCGCAATTACAACTGATGTGGGTTTGATTGGAGTAAAATACTTCACAAAAACCAAACAAACATTAATATAATCTTTGACCTGCAGGAAAGAAATTTAAACTTTCCGTGTTGGGTCGATTTTCTTAATGTAATGCTCATCCAGTGTCGTGCCAGCCACACGTCAGCTCAGTGCCAGTCACCTCAGTCGTTCTGCGAAGGAGCACGATGCTGCTGCTGCTGCTGCATGAACGTGTGTCTGTCAAAGGAATCACCAGAAGACGAGTCAATTTATTAAAATGAGAATAGCGTGGATATAAGCCATGCTACTTAGCAATACTTTTTCCTTCCAACTTAATCTAAACAGAGTGTTGAGCAAAAACTTCTGTGCCCAGAGTACTTAAGCAGTCCAACGCTTTAAGCTGAAATGACAAGCAGTTGGCTTGTTTCAATGATAAGCCTGATCCACGTCTCCTCTCGGCCAAAACGCTGCACACAACCGATCTGCCTCTTACTGTAAATACTCCCTAATTCCCTGTTCTACCTCTCCACTCTGGGCAGCCTCATCCGCAGCAGAGACATGTCTGCCTGCGCTGACGACAGAAAGATTGTTAAGATCATGTAGCGCTGAAGAAAAGCAGAGTGAAAGTTTGGAGACATATTTTGATTTGAGTCAAAATACTAGTTTTCCACTGATGTGAAAGAGAAAGATGTTGAATTTCTACATGTTTCAAACCATAGGAGGGACACGACACAACCAGCTAGTGAAAATGTATGTTGAGGATGTATGTTCTTTTTAAATTGTACTTATTGCTAAAATCAAAATCAAATAATTGAGTTTAATGAACACTGTTCTGCTTATCACACTGTAAAACGAAAACCTGACCAGAGAATATTCAGTCACTGGTGAGCAGTGACGTTAATCGGTTATATTTAAAAGTCAAAATGTTCTTCTGGGTTTTTATATTCATCAAAGTTAAAAGATCAGAGCTAAAGATAAACTGTATGTGATTTCAAAGATTTGGTTTCTGTAGTTCAACCTGTCCTGTATTTCAAGTGAACGTTGCAGTACTTCCACATTACTTCCAGTTTTAATGCAGCCATAAATAACCGCTGCAGAGTAACTGCACATACAAGTGCAGTGATTCAGGAGACATGTGTTTGAGAAAGACTTAAATGAAGTGAATGAGAGAAAACACCAGTTCTGATCGGAACCAACCAAGCTTGAATTTTGGATTGAACCGTCAAAGTTGATAAAAGCAATGAAGAGCACATCGATGGCACCACAGATGTGTTCAGACAGCAGCCTGCTATACCCACTGTTATCAGGGAATATTTATTACTCCTGTGAATTATGATGATTACAGTGTGAACTGTTGGCTGCTTCTTAATATTTTACTGCTTCTGTATCTCAGCACTTTGCACTAGTGTCCGAACCATAAAACAGCTGCACTGCTCACGGTCTCCTGGAGAGACTCCTGCCTTCAGCCTGACGGGCACAGAACTTAAATAAAGACAGAAGCTGTTTAAAAAATGCCAGTGAACGAGACCAATTCAATTAGAGAAGGATCATAATAAGAAGAAGTGAGTGAACCAAAGTTTCCACAAAACAATTCTGTTGAGCTGGTTCACCACCGGAAACGAATTATTCACAGCCCAACTTTCTCTGAATACGTTTTTGTCAGATAACACGAGAGATGAGAATAAAGTGGGAAAACAGAAGACTGGGACTTTGAAATACAGCTATCCTCCACGATTGTTTTCAGTGCGTATCGCCAAAATGCAAAACAATAAGTGGACGCTCTGAGATCGGATGTCTCCGCTGATTTGTTCTGCTCTTATTGAATCCATTACGAGGGTTTACATGCGTGAGATTTTGCTCAGGAGCGAGCAGCAGACAAATAATCCGGCTGGAATGCCTCTTGTAGCCCCCACCAGTAAAGCTCGCAGTTATTGTTTTTATTTGAAAAATCTGCAGCGGATAATGCCGAACGTTTCCTTGACAGTGAGGGGTCAGCGACCTGCACCTCCGTACAGAGCGCTGGGATATGCTCCACATACCAGAGGGGAAAACGTACACGCATGATCCGCAGAGCCACGGGGAAATAAACGGGCAACTGTGGTGTTTTAAAATGCTGGAAATGTTTGGCTGCAGCGTTTTTTAATTTTTCCATTTTAAAAAAACTGCTTGACTCACAGACTATCAATCTATCAATCATAAATCAGTATAATGGCTCCTAATGTGAAACATATTCCACGTCCACCACAGTCACAGATTTTCCCTTTTAAAGGCTGCATCAAGACCATTTTTTAGTGCTTTTGTTGTCCTGTTGCTTTTCCCTCACTGCCCGTGGTGTTGCTTTAACCTTCCTGACTGAGGGCCAGGACTGTTTTCTTAAGTTCGGTATCTGTGTCAGACCTTTGGCTCACATCGTGGGCACAGAGCAGAGCAGAGGCCGGGAGAGAGCAGGAGAAGAGGGGGGTGGTTATTGTGACAGTGGGACGGATGGAGAAATGGTTTGGTTTCATATAATTGGAGACAAAAATGACATTAAATAAAAACCAAAATGTGAACTCAGACTAAGCTGTTGTTCCGACAATCCTCACCGACTAAAGCCGTTCACACACATGAACTTTGGATAACGTTCTGAAAAGACATTTTCCGGTCTTTCAGATGCGAGGAACGCAGCAGGAGATTGTCCAGGTCAGATACAACATGAGGGAAATCTCCAGAGCGTTCAGCTGAGGGACGGTGCTGCGTTCTCACACCGGCATTCACATGTTATCTGGAGTTTTTACTGAGGTACTGGCAAGGAAATGTCCAGAGAAAGCCTAGAGCCACTGCCTCGGACACATAGCCCCTCCAGTGCATGTGTGAAAGCAGCTTAAGGACCAGCTACGGTATCTCGCCGCAGTTGCTGTTCCTACTGTGTAAGTAGGAGAGAAAGCTGTGGGAGAGACAGAAACAGAGGGGGGTGAAGAAAGTGAAGATGTGAGGGAGAGAAAGATTCGGAGTCCATTAGGATTTCTGCAGAACAGGGAAGATTGAATAATCTTGGCACACGCTGACTCAGCCTCCCTCTCTTTTCCTCTGTACTTTCCAAACTGGGTGCCATCCAGTGACCTTTGAACCCCCGTCTTAGTGACTGTGGCCTGTAAATTCATGCAAATAAAGAATTAATAACTGGTAAGGCACCCCACCCAGGAATGTGTTGGCTGGCGGCACCACAACCTGTGCAGGGACTGAATGGCCCATTCAGACTCAGAGCATGAGATCACGAATAAACCAGCTGCAGCGTCATCCTTCACAATCAGTGAAGGCGGCTGGCGGCGCAGAATTATGATGTCAAATGTTGAATCTGTCCGGCGCTCTGCTGTCTGATGATGTACATCACACATGGAGTGGAAAAGCTTTTGGAAGCAGGAAATAAATATATGATTTTTTAAAATGCTTAAGATAAAGAAAAGTCTGATTCTTATTTTATTAGTTTACATTTGATTTGTAAACTAAGCTGTAAATGACCCAGAATATACAATTACACCCAGACTAGTACAAACCCAATAAAACTTAATGATGATTTAGTTCAACATCCCAAGATGAATAAGTGATAATCGTATTTTCTTAAATAAGAAGTTGGTCAATTATTTCTTTTAAAACTCGATGTCCATGCAGCCATTGTCACAGAGAATTATCCCTGAAAAGAACAGGTATAGCAAATATGTGAAAGAGGAATATGTTACTGTAAATAATACTGTAATGTTGCTGTTGTGTTCAATCTATCTTCAGAAATGTCTCACTCATCATCCATCAGTCCATCGTCTTTAACACTTTGAGGGTCTCAGGAGGAGCTTGAGCCAATCACAGCCGACACTGGGAGAGGAGTGGGCCACACCCTGGTCACGTCACTCTCACATTCACACCTACAGTCATTTTAAACAGAGAGCTGTGAGAAAACCCACACAGACACGGAGAGAACAGGAAACCTTCTTGCTGCCTATCATATAAAAGTAAATAATGACAACTACCACTAATAATAAGGTTGTTGTAAACAGAAATGTAAAAGCTCCAGATACTGACCACAGCTCGACAGTATTTTGAGGAACAGTTGGACAAACCTCTTACTCCATGTTTTGCCTGAGGAGCTTTGGAGCTTCTAAAAGCAAACAGATTGATTGACTGACCGTAAACTGAAATGTTTGGTTTCTCTCACCGGAGTATCTGATACCTGCTCGCTCTCACACGGAAACACTCAGGAAAGACTTCGGGGAAATACGCTTGCGTGTTTTGTACATTTTTACTTTTGTTTGCTGACTGATTGATCTGCACTGCAATCCAGAGAACAATTTATTATTCTAACAATTCAAAACTTGATTAATGGCACAATAAACAGCTTGAAACACTATTTGGAATGATTCCCTTCAATTCGTTTTAATTCCATTTAATTAACACTGTAAGACTGAATGTGATTTTCCATAACACTGAGTATGATTTCATTTTTCAGTCTGCTTCAGAGGTAACTAAGCTACAGTTTGTTTTTCCTGACAGTCTCTGCTGAGCTCACTCTCCTCCTCCTCCCTCCTTCCTCCTCCTCCCTCCTGCAGCGTGAAGTGTGAGTGACACTAGTGAAGGAGTCCTGTAACACAAGGTCAGCACAAATGAGAACCAGGCTCACACTGACTCAGCTGGCTTCTTTCTCCTGTCATTTTTTTTCCTCTGCTTGATGCCGCAGAAGGAAAAAAAAAAGTGAAACCTCACTATAAATAGAGACTCAAAGGCCACGGGCCAGAGAGCCCCGGTTTTTCCTCCATGAATCCTGTGAGGCACAATAAATCCAGAGATGACCTCTGGTTCAGGTTTGATTTTGATAAATTTACAGTTTGTCTTTGAGTGAATTCTGCAAAATCTCAACAAAAGTCTTTGGAAAACCGGTCGGATCGAGGTGATGAATTTCAAAACCAAGGCTGTTTTACAAAAGCTGATATTTGGAACCGGACTGCTTCACAGTAAACATCACACATATCTATCATAAAACCCACAAAAGGAAAACGGTGAGAAGCTTTTCCTCTGCCAGCAGAGATAACGACTGACAAATAGAACTGGATGTTGGCACCAGTGTCGGGCTTGTATACGTTCATGTGTTCGTGATCATTCCCTGATGGTTGAGGATGCCAGAGAGGTGGGGGGGTGGGGTGGGGCAGATTCACTGCGGCACGACTGACCTTGAAACAGAAGTCGCTTCAGCCAACTTCCACAGGTCTTGTTTGTGGTTCTGGGAGTCTGTTCAAAAGAGATTTGCAGGTGAATATGATGCAGTGAATTGAGATATTCTTTACCTTATGTAACAGTATCCTGTTGTTGACTCGAGGAAAATGAGATGACAATGCTGGACATGCTCCATGTGTCTTTGTGGAACTTTTTTACTTGTTCAACATATTTTTGCGGGAACGATTTTCATGGGGATTAAAGGAGGCTGAGATATCATGACACCCAGAGAAATCAACGAAAATGTTAAATGTCTGCCCCTGATCCAGATCCACAGATCAAACACTTTCTTCCCTGATCACATCCCTCGCCCAAGTTTCATGGTAAACCGTCCACAAACAGACACGGCATAGCAAACTAATAAAAAGGTGTTACTACTGGCACTGTCCTTACGCATGTCAAGTGTATTAACCTTAATAGGAGGTTGCATACGAACTCCGGTTTCCTCCCTCAGACCTGTCCTGGATGGACCCAATGTCAGCTGGGATCAACTCCGGCCCCCTGGTGACCCTGAAAGGAAAAGAGGTCTAAATAATGATAATAATAAATAATGGATGAATGGATGAATTATTACTAATTACTGAATAATAATAATGTTCAGGTATAAGAAAGCAAACACACATCATGTGATCATCGCAGTTTACCATCAGCTTAATGAACTTCTCTCATCTTTCAAATCAAACTTGACGAGTCATCCTTGATACGTTCTAGTTGCCTTCAAATGAAATCAGACTCAAATAAAAAATTTGTTTCATTAATATTTCATCAGAATTCATTAAATCCAAGTCTTAAACTTCTTCCTCTGACGTGTACATCAAATAGGAAATATTGCTACACTTGTACCGCAGACTTTACATTTGCGTCTTATTTCAACATGTTTTTATTAAAGACTTGATTCCTCTGACAAACAGTTGTAGAAATCTCCGCAGCACCTCAGCCTCAATTAGAAGTTTCAACAAAAGTGTTTTACTTTCACTTCCTGTCTTGTTTTTTCTGTTACTCTCTCTGTGCACTGACCTACATTCACGAGTGCTGCAACCGGTGCACTGCAGCAATATTTTATTCTAATACACAGCACCTTGCACAATTCTTCATACTCCACAGCTGCGTGCATATTTTAAAGTAGCTGTACATTTCAGTGTGTGTAATGATCGTTCATCATTAAAATACTACGAACTGATCAAAGTCAGAGTGAAGGAGCACCTGGATGCTAACTACAGCGTGAGGCCGGTTTAATGTGATGTTTACAGGCTTGATTCCCAGAGAGAGCGTGCAGGGGCGGATTAGCGGAGACCCACGGGAAAGAAAACATGGTCCCTAACAGAGCGCGCTGACATTTCAACAGAATAAGATCAAAGTGTTTAACCATGTTTCTGCAGAAGCTTCACTTCTCTTCCAAACTCTTGAGATTCTGGCAGTTAGAATTAAAGAAATTCCAAAAGCTGTCAGTGAAAGTGAGGATTTCTCAACAATTTCAACTTATATAAATCTTCATTTGTATTTCACTGACAAAAAAAAATTAAAATGATCTGTTGCAAGAGCAAAGCTCTGAACCCTGCACGCTGTATTTAGTTAAAGATTGATGATATCATTTTTTATTTTTACTTTCATGTGTTGAATCTCCCGTCATGTGAAGTTAAATTAGGAGGAACTGAATGTATCTGCCAATTCAAACTGCAGTTGTTTGTATCGAGCTCTGATTTCAGACATTTTGAAGTGATACTGTCAGAGGACTCAACAGACTCGTTAAAGACGATGAGCCGAGCGAAGCTCCTCCAAACTTGGTTTTAAATCATAAGCATTTCTCACAGCTTGTATATACACGTGGACAAACATGAAGGCTTCCCAAACTGGTGCCGAATCATAAGACATAAACCCTGCCTCCTCCATGGTATTGCATGGGACATGGATCAAACCAAAAAACATTTTTATGTCATTTTAGGTAGTTCTTATTACACTGATGTTAGTTTAAGTGCTCATTTTCCAGTAAGTTTACATCATATACACTGCACATTAATACTGAAGTACCTAAGAACATTGAAGTTTTCTTTGTTAAATACCCAGACAATCAGTTTCAACAACAACCTGGTAACTAAAGAAAACTTCTCAACAGTTGTCTTCAGATTTATGATGTCGTTGAACATTTTCTCTAATTCAAACCAGTGAAAATTAAAATAATCAAAACTGTTCCAACTGTTCAAGTAATGTTTTGTGGTCTGTTAGCACCTCGTTACTCAGAGTTAGAGAATATTTTTTAAATAAGGTTCTCAAGAAGGTTTAAAGAGCAAATGAACCAGATAAGTCGTACAGATGTTAAAGTGAATATGCTGGGTCCATCTTTGTCCTGATAACTTAACACATTGGTTAATTATCGCTTATAGACCTGATGCATGCAGTGTCTGGATGTTTATTGTGCCTTGACAGCAGCTGTCCCAAAGACTATCGTTATCCTCTGTCACAAAACCAAACACACACTCAAATATCACAGTTCCAAATTTCATGTTGAGCTTTCATTCACATAAATTCTTCAGGGGACAGATTTCAACGTCAGACGGATTTCTTTCTTTCTCCAAGATTTTACAACAAAACTAAAAAACCTGCGACTGTAACTGCAAGGCTGGATCTGAGCCAGAATCAGCTGGGGAGATTGTTGCGGGCCATGTGTGTCACTGTGTAGTCTCATTTAAGTGTGTGTGGGTGTGTGTGTATGTGTGTGTGTGTGTGTGTGTGTGTGTGTGTGTGTGTGTGTGTGTGCATGCGTGTCTGTGTGTGTGCGTGTGTGTGAGAGAGAGAGAGCAGATTGTAAACACAGCTGTGTTGAGGTGCTCATGTTTCTCTTGCCCCCTGCAGGCAACACTATAGGTTAGTTAACATGTACGGCATTAACACACAGTGAAGGTAGAGCCATGTTGTAAATTGTACACTTGCACCTGAGCTGTCTACAAATACAAGAACTTTCACCATATAAATCACACAATCATGTCAACATTCAAATACGGTTGTCATTTGAAAATGGCC